>NC_041388.1:401715019-401749286 GCF_002162155.2 Triticum dicoccoides | reverse complement strand
TATTTGCATCTTTTATTCAAGATCTATTTATCTAATCTATCACAGTTTTATCCCTACAACTTGGCAATTTTTGGCATCATTACTCGAAAGGGATTGGCAACCCCTTTAAAACTTCAGGATGCAAGTATATGTTCTTTGTGTGCAGGTACCGTTTACATAGTGTAGCTTGGTTCTCCTACTGGTTTGATAACCTTGGTCTCGTCACTGAGGGAAATACCTACCATAGTTGTGTTGCATCACGCATTCCTCTTTGGGGAAATACCGACGTAGTTCAATTTGCATCAGAGGGTATGACGTTAG
This sequence comes from Triticum dicoccoides, assembly GCF_002162155.2. Taxonomy (NCBI): domain Eukaryota; kingdom Viridiplantae; phylum Streptophyta; class Magnoliopsida; order Poales; family Poaceae; genus Triticum; species Triticum dicoccoides. Next base: position 401,748,986 of record NC_041388.1, on the reverse strand, counting down.
AAGAACGATCACATTGAATCTACCCAATAGTTGTCTGTTATACTATGTGATCATATCGTCTGAAACCATCTGTTATAACACGGACTCTTAGCATGTGTTTTAGTTCCTCATACCATGAGAGTGCCACAGTCACTTCCTATCGGACGGTGGGCTTTGGGGTTTCTCAAACGTCATTTGTAACAAGGTGATCATAACGACAACTTCCAGGCTCACCAGAAGGTTTGACAAGTGACCGGACAGCTCAAGAATGGGATTTGCTCCTCCGATAATGGAGAGATATTCTTAGGGCCCTCTCGGTGTGGAGGCATCCATCATCGTCTGGCCAGACACAGGTGACTACATCACGGGTGTCGGTGTACTAGAGTAGGGGTACCCTAGTATCCCGAACTTGTGCACGGGCAGTCGCAGCATCCGGCGGCAAGGCTTGCCGGGTGACCGCCAAGATCCTCCGTGGTTCCTTTGGAGCCATTCAAGAACAAAGTATCCAAGCCAAGGAGACAAGACCCCGGCAAGAGGAGCTTGCCGGGAAGGCTAACCAAGGCATCTCAAGGAACTTGCCGCGATGCGCCACGCGTCCCGGCAAGGCCCGGTGAGCGACAAGCTCCCGGACGCGACAAGACAACGACCGCGGCAAGGCGCTTTCCGCGGCAAGCCACCACTCTGTGCCCGCGATCCAGCACATCCACCAATGTGTCACTCTGGGACCCTTCCAGGCGTACGTGGCGGGAGGCTGTGCAGCCAGCGGTGAGCGGTGGCAAGCGGCACTGACAAGATAGCCATCGTGGCGAGCGGTGGCGTCCCTGACGGTCCCTTTTGCACTATTTAGGCGATGCAAACGGGCATTTAATGCCCTTGTCTCCTGCCGTCAGGGGTAGGTATGATACACTATAGCAGGTAGCTGTACCAACCGCAACACCTGTCCATTTTTACCCTTGTCTACGTTGCCACCTGTCGGTGACCCCTTAAGCATATAAAAGGAGGCCTATGCGCAACGTAGGGAGAGAAAGAGAACACTCAGGCTCGGTCTCATTAGCTGCTGAGGTGTACTGTAGCACTCTGCGCTCCCGAGCAAGAACTCAATACAAACCACAAAGCAGGAGTAGGGTTTTACGCATCCGTGCGGCCCGAACCTGGGTAAACTGCTCGTGTGCTTCGCCTCGATCCGCTCTTCGTGCGACCCTCGCCCCCGCCGAACCGAAAGGGACTCGGTCCGCCGGTCCCATAGGTGCTTGTGGATTAGTCCCCCGGCATCTTTGGCACGCCAGGTAGGGGCGTCGAGGTTGTGTGAACCAGATCCGGCATTCACACGAGCTAGATCTTCATCATCTTCATCGACATGCCGCCGAAGAAGAAGGCTTCGGAGGCGGCTGCTCCGTCCGCGCCGAACCCACCACCGTCGGAGCAAACGGTTGATGGGCCAGACGAAGGCGGAAGAACGGGCGTCGACGAGGGAGCTCACGGTGCTGCCAGGTCCAAGGACAAGGCTGCGCTGCCCATCGACTGCGTAGCCGGCTCCCACAATGACGGGGCGCACTCCAAGACCTCGGCGTCCGTACATGCACCGCGCCCATTTCAGGAGGCGCGGGACCGACAGCGTCATGGTACTCACGGTACCATGTGTTTGCTGGACCAAGATCGAGCTGGTGGATCTCGGAGTGCTCAAGACCAGCATGCGCGCCAACATGCTGGCACGAGCGAGGCACGGTCGCCTGGACGGGATACTGCTCCTTCTAACATAGTTAGAAGTCCGAGCATATCCCGCTCTTCGCACCGTTCGCCACCACCACCCTCCATACAGCAGAAGCTTTGGCGCGAGCTCAACTGCTCCTGGAATACCCTCCAACGGCAGACAAGATCGACGACTGGAGGGCCACCATTCAGAGTCTCATCAGCTTCGCCAACGGCGACACCCAACGGCAGCCGAGCACGTCGCAGCCGCGGCAAGTCAGCCAGGCACGAGCCGGTGGCGACAAGACCGGTGGGGGTGCAACCACTGTGCACTCTCCGCCCCGAAGGCCAAGATCGCCGACTCGCCGGATCCACCTCGATAGTGACTCCACCGCGTCATCAGATCCACGAGCTTGTCGCGATCAGCGCCAAGTTCTTCACGAACGACAACAAGAAGACGCTTGTACTCGCATCGAGCGCCGAAGAGAAGTGCGATGTCAATCGGACCAGCGTGCTGGGCCCTCTGTCGACATGCATGCGCCAGGGGAACCAGGCGACTTGCCGTACGCGGTAGGTTGCCCTATGTTTACTCGTGAGCTGCGGCAAGTCAAGTGGCCCAGCATGAAGAATTTCAAGCCAGACGTACCAGAGAAGTACGACGGCAAGTCGCATCCGTCGGAGTTCCTCAACATCTACACCATCGCGGTGCAGGCTGCCGGGGGGCGGGACGACAAGATCCTTGCCAACTACTTCCCGCTGGTGCTCAAGCCCAACGTCAGGTCCTGGCTCATGCACTTGCCGGACGACTCCATATCCTCCTGGGCAGACTTATGCCATCAGTTTGTCGGCGCCTTTACAGGCGGCCACAAACCCCATGGCCAAGAGAGTGACCTTCTTCTGCTCGCCCAGAAGGAAGGAGAGCCCCTGCGCAAGTACATTCAGAGATTCAGCCGTGTACAGCACAACATCCTAGATGTCCACCCTGCCGCGGTCATCAGTGCATTCCATCAGAACGTGCGTAACCGCAGGATGCGGGAGGAGATGGCGATGTGCAAGATCCGAGACGTCAGTGAGCTGTATGCCCTGGCCGACAAGTGTGCACGTGCTGAGGAAGGGAGGAAACTCCCCGGAGAGAATACAAGAGCAGGAGGATCTGACAGCGAGGATGTTGCCCCGGCAAAGAAAAACCGGCGGCGGAACAACAGGAAGAAGAAAGGCAAAGATGTGCTAGTCGTTGAGCAGTCCGGCAATGAAGGTGGCGCCAAGAAAGCCAAAGCTGGTAGCTCCGGCAAGGAGATTACCGCATGCACCAATTGCCAGACTGTGGCGGTCGCCAACAAGCAGGACGGCACCGACAAGCAGTACTGCAAGATCCACCGCACCAAGGGCCATGACCTCCAGAGCTGCAAGAAGGTCGAGCAGCTTGTCCAGCAGCAAAAGGCTGAATACGAGCGACGCGACAAGGAGAGGGCCCAAGGAGGTGCTGGAGAATCCGGCAAGAAGCGCGCCGGCCAGGGAGGACGCCGCGGCAAGGCCAAGCAGCGGCAAGGAGACAGACCTCCCCGCGGCCGCGACAAGGATGAAGTTGACGACGACGACGAAGACATGGATGATGTCGAGACCAGTGAGCAGGAGTTCCAGAAAGCCACAGAGGTCTTGTGCGTTGACGGCGGTGCTTCTCTGCATACTTCGCACCGCCAACTCAAGCAATGGGTGCGGGAAGTCAATGCGGCAGAACCACCTGTCGAGTCACGCAAGCTTCTGAAATGGTCCAGCACGCCTATCATCTTTGATATTGAGGACCACCCTGATCGCATAACTGTGGTCGGGTGCTTGCCGATGTTGGTTTCACCAACTATCCGCAACCTCAAGGTCACTAAGATGCTAGTTGACGGCGGGGCCGGCTTGACCCTGATCTCCTCCGCTGTACTCCAGAAACTCCAGATCCCTGACAGCGAGCTTGAAGAGACCGGCACATTCCAAGGAATCAACCCGAGAAGGAGCAAGCCGAAGGGGAAGGTCACGTTGCCAGTAACATTTGGCAGCGAGGTGAACTTCAGGACTGAGAGGGTCACTTTTGACGTTGCCGATTTTCCATTGCCTTACAATGGGATACTCGGTCGTCCAGCACTCGCCAAGTTCATGGCAGCCTCTCACTACGCATACAACATGCTGAAGATGCCAGGCCCGATAAGCGTCATCTCTGTCCCTGGCGACAAGAAGGATGCTCTTATCTGCGCCGACAAGATCTACCGGGAAGCGGCAGCCGAAACAGATCGCAAATCACCTGGCGTTGAAGCTCCCGGGGGGAAGAAGAAGACCAAGTCCGGCAAGAGTTCTGATGCCCACTCCGGCAAGCGCACCTCTTCGTAGTGCTGCGCTACCGTCGAGGACGCACCATCGAGCTCCACCGGCAAGTGTAAGAAGACAATGGCAGCTCCGCCAGGGACCAAGAAGGTGTCCGCCAAGGAGGACGGCACTGGTGGTACCTTCACCATCAGTGCCACTCTCGACCCTAAATAGGAAAGCGCGCTCATTGCTTTCCTGCGGGCGAACGTCGACGTGTTTGCGTGGCAACCGTCTGACATCCCCGGTGTTCCCAGGAAAGTAATTGAGCACCATCTTGCCGTTTGTCCTCATGCGCGGCCCGTCAAGCAGAAGGTCAGGAAGCAAGTAGTGGAGCGCCAAGAATTCATCGCAGAAGAGATCAAGAAGTTGGAAGTAGCAGGCCTTGTCAGAGGAGTGCTCCATCCTACGTGGTTGGCCAATCCTGTAGTCGTGCGCAAGGCGAACGGGAAATGGAGACTTTGTATTGACTTTACCGATGTTAACAAAGCTTGTCCCAAAGACCCATTTCCTTTGCCGTGCATTGACCAGATTGTTGACTCCACGGCCGGATGTGACTTGCTTTCATTTCTTGGCGCATACTCAGGATACCATCAGATCTTCATGGCAGAAGAGGATGAGGAGAAGACCGCATTCATCACTCCATGTGGCACATACTGTTTCATACGGATGCCTTTCGGTTTAAAAAATGCTGGTTCAACATTTGCAAGGGTAGCCCATGTCGCTCTTGAGCCACAAATACACAGAAATGTGGAAGCCTACATGGATGACATAGTGGTCAAGAGCAAGGACAAGGCAACTCTGATTCAAGATTTAGACAAGACCTTTGCAAATCTGCGCAAGATCAGCCTCAAGCTCAACCCCGAGAAGTGTGTGTTTGGAGTCTCCTCCGGCAAGCTTCTCGGGTTCTTCGTGTCTCAGCAGGGAATCGAAGCCAATCCCGACAAGATCAAGGCCATTGAGCAGATTGAAGCACCAAAGCGCGTCAAGGATGTACAAAGACTTGCCGGTTGCGTGGCTGCTCTCAGCAGGTTTATCTCTAGGTCTGTTGAGCGCGCCCTGCCGTTTTTCAAAATATTGAAAAAGGCAGGTCCAATGAAATGGACTCCGGAAGCGGAGGCTGCGCTGCAAGACTTGAAGAGATACCTGTCCTCCGCTCCAACACTTGTCGCACCTAAGCCACAAGAGAAGTTGCTGCTGTATATAGCGGCAACCAATCAAGTGGTTAGTGCTGCGTTAGTAGCAGAGAGGGAGGCAGATGACGAGCCAGCAACCACGGCAGGCGCATCCAGCGACAAGCAGGGGGGCTTCCCCGACAAGCTCTGGTCCCGACAAGGATGGATCTGCGCAGACACGCGAGGAGATGCAGAAGAGAATGGTACAGCGCCCAGTTTACTTTGTCAGTTCCCTTCTGCAGGGGGCTAGGTCAAGGTACTCTGGCGTGCAGAAATTGCTTTTCGGCCTTCTCATGGCCTCGAGAAAGCTGTGCCATTACTTCCAAGCACATGAGATCACAGTTGTCACTCGTTTTCCGCTGAAGAGGATACTACAGAATCCAGAAGCGACAGGTAGGATTGTTGAGTGGGCACTGGAACTGTCAAGCTTTGGCCTCAAGTTTGAGAGTACTTCAACTATCCAAAGCAGAGCATTGGCAGAATTCATAGCAGAATGGACACCAACACCAGATGAAGAAATTCCAGAAACGAGCATCCCCGTCGAGGAAGCAAGCAAAGAGTGGCTGATGTACTTTGATGGTGCCTTTTCGCTGCAAGGCGCCGGCGCTGGCGTGCTGCTTGTCGCACCCACCAGAGAGCACCTCAAGTACGTAGTCCAGATGCACTTTCCCAAGGAGCAAGCAACAAACAATACTGCAGAGTATGAAGGCTTGCTTGCCGGTCTCAGGATCGCAGCAGACCTTGGGATCAAGAAGCTCATTGTCAGGGGTGACTCGCAACTTGTCATCCGCCAAGTGAACAAGGGCTATCAGAGTCCGTTGATGGAAGCCTACGTCGACGAAGTGAGAAAGCTAGAAGAGCACTTTGACGGCCTACAGATGGAGCATGTTCCAAGAGCTCAAAACGCCATTGCCGACGGCCTATCAAAGTGCGCCGCCCTTAAGTTACCTATGGAACCAGGGATCTTTGTGCTCAAGCTGACTCAACCGTCTGTAACACCATCAACTGGACAGAGCAAGAAGAGGAAGTTGATTTCTGGTGACTATTTTCCGGCAGAGTTTCCCGAAGCCGCCACCAAGAAGGTCCCCAAGATCAACGCCAAGAGCGCTGAGGAGCAGTCTGCTCCGGCAAGCCCTAGGGTTTGTTCCGTTGAAGCAGAAGCTCCCGACAAGTTTTGCTCCGGCAAGCTTGCCGGGGAACGTCAAGCTCCGGCAGAGCCGCATGTTCTCGCCGTAGAAGCAGATGTTCCCGCAGCAGCAGATTTGCCTTTAGTCCTTGTTGTCGAGCCACAAGCTCTAGGATGGGCACAACAGATTGTCCGTTTCCTTCAGACAGGAGAACTTCCCGAAGAGCAAGAAGAAGCGGAAAGAGTAGCCCGGCAGTCAAGTATGTACCAGTTTGTCGACAACACACTGTACAGAAGAAGACTGTGTGAAATTGAAGTGTATTCACCGGGAAGACGGACAAAAGCTGTTGGCAGAGATACATGGAGGCATATGTGGTCACCACATTGGCGCAAGAGCACTTGCCGGCAAAGCATTCCGGCAAGGTTTCTTTTGGCCGACAGCCCTCCAAGATGCAACTGCACAAGTAACCAAGTGTGAAGCGTGCCAGTTCCATTCCAAGCAGATACACCAACCAGCTCAAGCTCTCCAGACGATCCCTTTATCCTGGCCATTTTCGGTCTGGGGGCTCGACATCCTCGGCCCCTTTCCCCGAGCAGTCGGGGGCTTTGAGTACTTGTACGTTGCAATCGACAAGTTCACAAAGTGGCCGGAAGTGGAAGCAGTGAGGAAGGTGACAGCACAGTCAGCAGTCAAGTTCTTCAGGTCGATTGTCTGCCGCTTCGGGATCCCTAACAGGATAATCACCGACAACGGTACGCAATTCATGAGCCGCACCTTCATGCAGTACGTCCAAGATCTTGGCGCCAAGGTCTGCTTCGCTTCTGTTGCTCACCCGAGAAGCAACGGTCAAGCGGAGAGGGCAAATGCTGAAGTGCTGCGTGGGCTCAAGACCAGGACTTTCGACAGGCTGCACAAGTGCGGAAGAAACTGGATCGAGGAGCTGCTGGTGGTTCTTTGGTCGATCAGGACGACCCCAAATCGAGCCACTGGCCAGACACCTTTCGCTCTAGTCTATGGAGCAGAGGCAGTTCTCCCCACGGAACTCGTATACGGGTCACCTCGAGTGCTCGCTTATGATGAGCTTGAGCAAGAGCAGCTGCGACAAGATGACGCGCTGCTCCTTGAGGAAGACCGTCTTCAGGCTGCTGTACGAGCTGCTCGCTACCAGCAAGCTTTGCGCCGCTGCCATAGCCGCAAACTTAACACCAGAAATCTCGAGGAAGGCGACCTTGTTCTTCGGCGTGTTCAGTCCGCTAAGAATTCCAACAAGTTGACGCCGAAGTGGGAAGGCCCTTACCGGGTGAAACGAGTCACTAGGCCTGGCGCTGTCCGCCTTGAGACCGAAGATAGCATTCCGGTGAGCAATTCCTGGAACATTGAGCATCTTCGTAAGTTTTACCCGTAAGGCGCGGTTGCCGGAACCTGTTCCGGCAACTACCTTTTGTACAAGTCTTGCCGCTGTTGCATGTAATCCTTTGTACAAAGCCGGGCGCAGACCCCGTGCATAAGTAAAGCTCATATGCTCCGCGCATCTTGTCAATTTCATGCTTTCTATTTTTTTTGCATATGTGATCTGACACTTTGTGCAGCATCTACTCCCCGGTAAGCAATAACGAGCCATAGGGCTCCATATCTTTATTTTTTCCTCTTTCTTTTTTCTCAAGGAAAGGAAGGTTCCCTCGCCCACAAGTTTGCCGGGGGGAAAGGAGAAGATAATGGTATGGACCAGGCGTTGTTCAAGAAAGTTTCACCTTACCGGGAAGCAAACAACAGAAAAGCTAAGTTGCCAAAGTTTGAGCAATAAGATTTTTAAATTTTTTAAGTTATCTCCATTGAACGACCGCACTTTGTATGGAAAACCTGTGTGCGGAGGAACCAACTCGTAGCTAGTTGCGCCCTTACTTTGTTTCGAGTCCGCTCAACAACTTAAGTGAGCTGCAACTAGTTGCGACAAGGTTTCTTGTCGGTAGCGGCACCGCCAGCAGGCTGCTGACGTCCCGCACTCGGCGCTCGCGGCTAAGGTGCCTGCACCGGCAAGTTCCCTAAAAGCGTAGGGCAAAAACATACAAAGGGAGGAATCAAGTAAAGGGAATAACATTGCAATCATTACCCGGAATAGAGTTATATTACAAGATAGCTTGTCGCGGCTCTAACAGATTGTTCTCATAACATGACCAGCAGCGACAAGAAAAGAAGAAAACGGGCGGCCTAGTCTATGTGATCGCCCTCAATCCTCTTGATCCCGCTCACCTTGTCCACAATGGGTGCAACAAGGGTCTTGAGCGCCTCCAGATCAGCATCCGGCGGCAGGGTCTTGAGGACGTTGGTGAGGTTGAGGCCCGGGTTGCGGAAGGCCACCTTCACCAACACCTTTTGAAGAGCTCCCGCGCAGATCTTGCGCGACTCGTCGGCCAGCTGCTTTGGGATCTTCTCCCGGAGCCGCTGGAGGGCCGTCGCCACGCCTTTGAAGAACAAGGTGAGCTTGGCGCTGGGTTGGAGGTTCTCATCAGAGGGATACCCGAGATCCCCCACCCCCAGCTGCGCCAGCTCCCTGTCAATATCTGCGGCAGCACTCACGAGACTCTCCGTCCAGTGCTCCACATTCTCCCTAAAAGCATTCTAGGCGGTGGCAGCACTCGCCAGCAGCGCCTTGTCGGCCTTGATCTCCTCCTTCAAGGCCACCTCCTGCTCCCTGGCGCCGCTCAGCGTCTTGGTCAAAGTGGTCAGCTTCAACTCAAGATCTATGTTGGAATCCTTGGCGGCGCTGAGCTCCTTGCCCTTCTCGGCAAGACGAGCATGCAGCTCTGAATGGCTGTAGGCGTCCTTCTCCCTCTCACGCTTGAGCGCGGCAAGCTCCTCACCGCTCGCCTTGAGATCGGCCTCCAGCTCCTTCTTGGCGGCCTCGGCGGCTGTGGCAGCATCCTCCGCTTGCTTGAGGGCTCCGCTGAATGTTCGCTCGCGCACGGCAAGCGCCTCCTCGTGGGCTTCAAGGTTGACCTTCCGCTGCACCAGCTCGCCCTCCTGTGCAGACAGCTTTTCAGCAGCAAGCCGCCGTTGCTCTTCGACTTCAGCCTTCTCGAGGAAGAAGGCCTTCTGCTCTTCGGCGAGTTGCTCCCGCTCCTCTGCCAGGGACTGGAGAGCTTCCTGGTTGAGGCCCCGGAGCTCCTCCGCGCGCTTCTCGATGTCCGCTCCCGCCTTCGCGACAAGCGTCTCGCGGGATTCCAGCTTGGCTTGCCGTGCGCGGTAGAGCAACAATAGCTTTCGCAGCAGCCGCTCCTCCTCAGGCTCGCCGCTGCTGCTGCTCGGCGCATCAACTAGCGTCAGCCCAGCGGAGGCGAGCACCTCTCCATCAAAGCTCTCTCCCTCGACCGGCGCCCTGGAGCTTGACGCCCAGGGGAGGTTGATGAAGACGCCATCACCGGCCTTCAAGTAGACGCCTGGCTGGGGCTCTTCGGAGCCTGGCGCTGCGGCAGCGGCGGACGGGTCGGCGGTTGACGTAGCGCCTGGCGCTCCTGCGGCCTTAGGGCCGTCAGTGCGATCGCCAGACCCCTCGCCAGCTGCTGCGGGTGCAGCTTTGGCTGCCTCGTCGCCGGCGGGATCATCAGCTTCGGCTGCTTCTCCAGTGGCAGCGGCGTCGTTGGCAGCAACCTCGGTCTCCATTGGCTCCGCAGTAGATGGGTCTGATGGCTGGAAAGGTGAGAAAAGTCAAGCAAATATCCAAAAAGAAGAAGAACCCAAGGGAAGTTTTGAAGCAAGAGGATTACCTGTACCGGGTTCTGCAGTCGTGATCTCCGCCGCTGGAGGGCCGCTGGTGCTGTCCCTTGCCGGAGAACTCTCCCTTGCCGGAGACTTCTCCCTTGCCGGAGAACTCTCCCTTGCCGGAGGACTCTCCCTTGGCATTTCGGGGGCGGCCTCCGGGCACTCCTGGTGGGGCTGCTCTGCTCCTACACAAACCAACAGTCAGATGTCAGCAAAGAAAGAGTATCCATGCGCGCCTAACAGCGGAAAGTGAACCATATACTTACGCTGGGGGCTGCTCTGGAGAACAGCTGCCGGGTCCGGCAAGGTTGTCTCGGACGCACCCCCTGCTGTCGCGGTGGGTTCGTCCTCGATGATAATCACCGGGACCTTGGCCCTCTTCGCTGCTCTCTGGGCCAGAGTCCTAAAAAGGAATAAGTTCAGAGTAAAGCAAATGAGATACAAGACAAAACAGCAAGAATTGAAGAACTACAAGTACAAAAAGAGAATCTTACTCTTCTTCTTCCTCGTCGGAGCTAAACGCGGAGAAGTCGAAGTCCGGCTCACGTCCGGCGCGAGGAGGCGGAGGAGTAGTTTCCCTTGGCCGCTTGGCGGGAACAGTGGCGGTGGTCTGAGACGACCTCGCTCCGGCTGCCTCCGTGGCGTGAGAAGCGGCAGGAGCAGAAGCGGTGGTCCAGGTGGACCCCGCTCCAGTTGCCGCAGCAGTGTGAGGTGCTCCCGCGGTAACAGTGCTTGCTGCGGTGGAGCGTGTCGCGCGGCGCGGCGGCTGTTGACTCGCTCACCGCTCTGCTACGTCCCCGGCCTTGCGGAGACGCCCTCTTGGTGGGGATGGAGGCTCTGCTTGCGGCGAGCCGCCTGAAGATGAGGAGGAAGAGGAGTTGATCTCCAGCGAGCCGCTCGTATCCTCGGCGGGCTCGTTCGACTCGATGCCATGCCCGACAAGTTCTTTCTCACCGATGGGCTCCTCTCGCTCGGCACGGCTTGCCGCCTCTGCTGCATTTGGCTCCTCCATGGTGAATCCAAATTCGCCCGCGGCTGCGGCTACCGCCGCCTCTTCCAGCCTAGTGGCGATGCGTGTCATCTCCGCATCAGTGGTGTCGCAGGTGAGGCCATCCTTTTCGTCGGAGCGGACCGGCACTTCTACCAAGCCGTCAAAAAACTCCTGCACGACGTTGTCTGTAGGCTCTTGCCAAGTTGGGACAATTCCATGTGAATCGCACAGCGGCATCATTGCACGGATGCGGTCGAGCGCGGAGTTGTTGCACAGCGGAACGACACCCTGCGGCAACCTGAACACTTGGGGATGTTGAGGGTCGTACTTGAACAACTCCTGGAGCATCGCATTAAGCTCCAGAACAGTGAAGTTGAAGTTGAGGCCCGGACGCAGCCTCATGATATCCGCCGCATTCTTGAATTCCCAGGCGGGTCTCCCCCGTTCCTGCAGGGGGGCGATGCGGCGACGAAGAAAATCTGCGCCAACAGCGCCTACAGTGAGCCCGGCAAGCCTGAGGCGTAGGATCCGGGTGACGGCAATCTTCAGCCTATCATCTTCCGGGGCCACGTCACTCCAATCGCTGCCGCGTGCTACTGGGGCTTGGCGTCGGGCGGTAAACAGCTGTGGGTTCTCCTCGTCAATCCAGCACCAGTCTGCTCTCCATTCCTCCCACTTGCCGCGGAACTCTCCCTCCAGATAAGTGTCCTTCTTGCCGGCCCTTGAGATCCAGGCGATTCCGCCGGATAAAGGCTCTCCTCTCTCTACTCGGGGCATAAAGAAGTGGCGAAAAAGGGCTACATTGGGATGGACTCCCACAAAGTTTTCGCAGAGATGTGCGAAAACTGCCATGGTCAGAACGACATTGGGGGTGAAGTCAAGGAGGTGGAACCCGTAGGTGTTCATAATATCGCAAAAAAACTCAGAGAAAGGCGGGCAAAGCCCGCATTAGAAGAACAAGGCGAAGAAGGGATATCCGTTTGGAGCCATTTTCCAAGCGGCGGCTGGAAGTACCTTCGTGCGCGGATGCGCTCGCGTCTCCGTCGACCAGAAGAGGTAGTAATTCTCCCTCAGCTCCCTCGCGGCGAGCTTGGGGGGGGGGGAGATTGCCCGCTCCTTTCGCAGCGCCGCAAGCCGCTGCGCCTCGGTTGACTTCACAACCTTCCCCTTGTCGGCTCTCGGAGCCATGGCGGAAGTGGTGGAGGAGGTCGACGGCATTGGTGGTGCTGGTGGCGATGGGAGGCGTGGCGCTGCTATCTTTCAGCTTTGGAAAGACGAGGGGGCAGCGGAGATTTCCGAGATTGGAGTAGCAACCGGCGAATGGGCGAACTACCCCTGTTTCCCATGCTTATAAAGAGGGAGGGGCGGACGTTCCGTCTTTCCGAATAAACAAACCACCCACGATCTCTCCCACGACGCCGCATTCAACGCGTGCCGTTCGGGGAGGGCGCGGTGGATACGGGGAGAGATACGGCGTAACCCAGGCCGCGCGTGCCCGTGCCCTGTTTTGGGCCTGGCCCAACAGCGCTCGGCACCGTGTATGGCCCAGGCCTGGGGGCTCCTGTCGGTGTACTAGAGTAGGGGTACCCTAGTATCCCGAACTTGTGCATGGGCAGTCGCAGCATCCCGCGGCAAGGCTTGCCGGGTGACCGCCAAGATCCTCCGTGGTTCCTTTCGAGCCATTCAAGAACAAAGTATCCAAGCCAAGGAGACAAGACCCCGGCAAGAGGAGCTTGCCGGGAAGGCCAACCAAGGCATCTCAAGGAACTTGCCGCGATGCACCACGCGTCCCGGCAAGGCCCGGTGAGCGACAAGCTCCCGGACACGACAAGACAACGACCGCAGCAAGGCGCTTGGCGCGGCAAGCCACCACTCTGTGCCCGCGATCCAGCACATCCACCAACGTGTCGCTCTGGGACCCTTCTAGGCGTACGTGGCGGGAGGCTGTGCAGCCAGCGGTGAGCGGTGGCAAGCGGCGCTGACAAGATAGCCATCATGGCGAGTGGTGGCGTCCCTGACGGTCCCTTTTGCACTATTTAGGCGACGCATACGGGCATTTAATGCCCTTGTCTCCTGCCGTCAGGGTTAGGTATGATACACTGTAGCGGGTAGCTGTACCAACCGCAACACCTTTCCATTTTTACCCTTGTCTACGTTGCCACCTGTCGGTGACCCCTTAAGCATATAAAAGGAGGCCCATGCGCAACGTAGGGAGGGAAAGAGAACACTCAGCCTCGGTCTCGTTAGCTGCTGAGGTGTACTGTAGCACTCCGCGCTCCCGAGCAAGAACTCAATACAAACCACAAAGCAGGAGTAGGGTTTTACGCATCCGTGCGGCCCAAACCTGGGTAAACTGCTCGTGTGCTTCGCCTCGATCCGCTCTTCGTGTGACCCTCGCCCCCGCCGAACCGAAAGGGACTCGGTCCGCCGGTCCCATAGGTGCTCGTGGATTAGTCCCCCGGCAACGGGGATGCCGGAACACGTCAACAAGAAAGAAGAACAAAACCGGTAATAGGAGCAAAGGTATAGTGAGCATGGTGATGACTCAAGAGGATACCGACGAACACCAAGTTTTGTAAAGTACCATGAAGCAAAGGGAACATCACATGAGAACCAAAGGTTCACTCAATATCATTCGTGTAATCATAGGGACAAATATGGATGTCCACGGTTCCGCTATCGGTCATTAAACAAAGGGGTTTTGTTCATGTCTATAGTTACCGAACCTACGGGTCACAAGCTTAAAGTAATCACGATATGCTGAGTGTTAATAGGACAGGAGTGATGAGAATATATTTTTGGAATTGTTTCATTAATATCTGGAATAGTTCCTATAGGTTCTGAAAGGGTTTCGGGGTCACCGGAAGGGTTTCGGTGAATATCAGGTAATACCGTGTATTACCGATTAATATATATATAGGTGAAAAATGTTTCCGGAGATGTTAAATCATATATATTATGCTCTGAAAATGTTTGTAACAAAAATATTTTTAATTTAATATGAACGGGCCAAATAAGGCCAAGAGATGGAGAAGGAGTTGGGCCACAAGGGCCCAACAAGGGAGGCGCCCCCTTTCCTAAGGGGGGCAAATCCTACTTGGAGGGGGAGTCCTTCTCCCCCTCCCTTGGCCGGCGCCTCAAGGGGGTTCTTTCCCCCTTGGTGGCATCCCCCTCTCCCCCCAATTCTATATATACTAGAGGATTTCCATCCTATGATAACATAAGTTTTGGAGCCTCCTCTAGTTGATCTAGTGCTCGTTCTAGTTGGTCCTAGTTGACGAATTAGAGCGAGCCCTAGCCACCTCTAATAAACTCATAATTAGAAGCCCTGTGTGGTTCTAATCTCCTTCCTCTAATTCTCTAGCGATGATTAGCTCTGGACGGCGAAGAGTTGCTGGATCGTGGAGACCATACGCTTGCAACCAAGTTGAGAGGCCATGCTTTCAGTCTTCCGTTCGAGGGATCGTTCATGGGCGGTTCGCAGGATCATCATCAACATTCGAGGGACTTCTAGTACGATCTACACCGACTCGTATACTACCGCTGCACTCCCGGAGTGTGTAACGATCATTGATCACAACCCGTTATGCATCTTCATATTGTTCTTGGGTGTTCGTAGGGCAATATTTTTTATTTCTACTACATTTTTCAATAAATTGGCCTTCGGAGCATGAATGATTCCAATTCATTAGTAGTTAGTAAGCGGTTTGGACTGGGATCTGATTGCTTGTATCTGCGTTGGTATTTCCCCGAAGAGGAGAGCATGATGCAACATAGCAACGGTAAGTATTTCCGTCAGTTATGAAGCCAAGGTTATCAATCCAGTAGGAGAACCAAGCAACACTATGTAAACGGTACCTGCACAAAAATAACAAATACTTGCAACCGAATGCGTAAGAGGGGTTGTCAATCCCTCCTCGGTATTGAGATAGATTAAATTGTATGAGATTGGATAAATAGATCTAGCGAAAACACAAAATAAAATAAAGAAAGAAAAAGTGCAGCAAGGTATTTTTGAGTTTTTGGAATAATATATCTGAAAACAATATGATAGAAAATAGACCCAAGGGTCGTAGATTTCACTAGTGGCTTCTCTCGAGAAAATAGCATACGATGGGTAAACAAATTACTATTGGGCAATTGATAGAAGAGCAAATAATTATGACGATATCCAAGGCAATGATCATGTATATAGGCATCATGTCCAGGATTAGTAGACCGACTCCTGCCTGCATCTACTACTATTACTCCACACATCGACCACTATCAAGCATGCATCTAGTGTATTAAGTTCATGGAGAAATGGAATAATGCAATAAGAACGATGACATGATGTTGACAAGATATATTCATGTAGGAATAGACCCCGTCTTTTTATCCTTAATAGCAACGATACATGAGTGCCTCGCTACCCCTTCTGTCACTGGGTGAGGACATTGCAAGATCAAACCCAGCACAAAGCACCTCTTTCCATTGCAAGAAAAATCAATCTAGTTGGCCAAACCAAACCAAAGTTTCGGAGAAGAAATACGAGGCTATAATAATCATGCATATAGGAGATCAAAGAAGACTCAAATAATATTCATAGATAGAACTGATCATAAACTCGCAATTCATCGGATCCCAACAAACATACCACAAAAAGTCATTACATCTAATAGATCTCCAAGAACATCGAGGAGACCATTCTATAGATAATCAAAAAGAGAGAAGAAGCCATCTAGCTACCGTCTACGGACCCGTAGGTCTGTGGTAAACTACTTACGCATCATCGGAGGAGCACCAATGAGGATGATGAACCCCTATGTGATCGTGTTCCCCTCCGGCAAGGTGCCAGAATAGGGCTCTAGATTGGATCTCATGGTTATGGAACTTGTGGCGACTGGAATTGTTTTTCGTCGACTCCCTTAGGGTTTCTGGAATATTTGAGTATTTGTAGAGCTGAGAGGCAGTGAAAAGAACCTCTGTGGGCCCCACTACCCATCAGGGCACCAGGGCCTCTGGTGCGCCCAGGTGGGTAGTGGGCCCCATGAGCCTTCCCTCGTGCACTTCCTTGGCTCCCAAGTTGTCTTCTAGGCAGAAAAAATCCCCAAAAAGTTTTGTTGCGTTTGGACTCCATTTGATACGAATATTCTATGAAGTAAAAAACAAGCAAAAAATAACAACTGGCACTAGGCACTATGTCAATAGGTTAGTCCCAAAAAATGATATAAAGTTGCTATAAAATGAATATACAACATCCAAGAATGATAATATAACAGCATGGAATAATCAAAAATTATAGATACGTTGGAGACGTATCAAGATCCTTGGGATCTTGGGGTTTCAGAATGTCCCCTTTTAGAACATGCCACCCTGTAAATATTTCCCCTTCTCAATGAAAAGACAGTGCTCCTATTGGTTCCTCAAAAAAATTGATTCACATCCTCACTATATCAAGACCACATTTTTTGGCAATGATGCACTAATTGTTGCTTCTGTGGTAATGAAGAGTCGATTTAACATTATTTCTTCATTGTCCACCTGTCAAGCTACTTTGATGCTATGGCTATATAGCTTTTAATCAACCTTAGCCGACGATGTGCATCCCAAGTTGAAGTCTTAGATCAATGTGGCAATTTTTGTTTTACTTTGGAACATTTGAAAGCTCATAATGATTGTATTTTAATAGAACGAATGCTCCAAAAAATACATGTTATTTTCAAGGCCACCAGCTAGATTCATGCATGGCCTTACTTCAGAGGGAGGAGGAGCAGGATCCCATGGTCTTTGCGTTCAAACAGGTGGACATGATCGATTGGGGTTCATTGAACTGATTTGGTTGTCAGATTATTATGATTTGTGATGCATGATACTCTTTTCCCCCACATATTTTCTATTGCCCTTCGAGCAGTCGTATTTGGGGTTTTTGCTGTTGGACTATTTTAAATTTAGATGAACTATGAGATAATAAATAATGCTTCTGCTTCTATACACCACTCATGATTGAGTCACTGTGTAGATTAAAACAATACTCTTTGGATGACAGATCATGATGGTCTAGTAGTTGACTTTAAAGGAGAATTTGGTTACCGGTTCGGGCCCAAGTTTTTCTCGACGTGCGTATTTTACTTTTTCCTTTCTAATAAAATTGTAGCAATGCCTGTTATTCTTCATGTTTCACGTAGTATGACCTCACGTTGTGAACTTTGTATGGTGCCATCCACGCTCTGCTGGGAGGCTGGGACAGGGTCCTCAACAGCTACTTGCAGTACTATGATTGTCATGTTCAAGTGCAGTGGGTCGCTAGGGCATTCCGCGTTTGTATTAGCAAAAGTGCAATGTGGCGACGAGGTTACTGAGCCATTCATCATTCACCAGTAGTCCATCCCATCCTCAACCCCTCTCATCATTGAGAAGGTATGCATTGCACTTGGATACTCCAACCGCCAATCAGATGGTGCGGACATCGATCAATGCATCACATGAACAAGCATTTATTATCCTTTGTGATTACCGACGGCTCTGTAGTAACATTTATAGTTTTGAGGGTTTCTGAAGGTGAAATAATCTTCACAACCCGCAAACATCTTATTTCATGCAAGGAGGCGCTTAAAATGAAAGTATGCACAATATCTAAAGGAGTTTGATACGTCTCAAATGTATCTATAATTATTTATTGTTAAAATATATTATATTATCATTCTTACATGCTTTTACCATCATTTTGTATTATTTTTAGGTCTAACATATTAATTTAGTGCCCAGTGCCCGTTATTTTCTGCTTGTTTTTCGTTTTACACAAAATCTATACCTACAAATGTCCAAACACGAAAAAAAAATTGATGATTCTTTCTGGAACATAAGAGAACCTAGAAGTTTCGGGAGGAGACCAGAAGATGGACGAGGGCCCCACAAGCCCAGGGGCGCGACTTACCCATTGGCCGCGCCATCTAGGCTTATGGGGCCCTTGCTACTCCGTTTGATCTAATTCCTAGCCTATAAATTCACATGTATTAAAAACCCTTGGAGCGAGAATTGAAACAATTTTACTGTCGGCGCAAACCTATGCTCCGACGCAATATCATCTAGAGCCCTATTTTGACACTCTGCCGGAGGGGAGGGTCATTGGGAAGGCCATCTTCACCAACCCTGTTGCCTCCGTGATGATGTGCGAGTAGTTTTTTCGGGACCTATGGGTCCATGGTAGTATCTAGATCTCTCTCTCTCTCTCTCTCTCTCTCTCTCTCTTGTTCTTCAATACAATGATCTCTTCGGATATCAATCAGATTTAACTATTGTGGTGTGTTTGTTGGGATCCAATGAATTGTGGATTTATGATCAGATTGTTCACTGAATTTATTTGAATCTCTTGAAGTTTCTTTGATGCATAATTAAATAGTTATATGCTTTTCAATCTATGAGTCTTCTCCTGCGAAGATGGATGAGTAGTTATTTAGAGGGAGTGGTGTGTGGTAGTGGGTTCAATCTTGCAGTGCTCTAATCTAGTGACAAAAAGGACGAAGACATGTATTGTATTGTTTCTACTAAGAATAAAATGATGGGGTTAATCTTATTGCTAGGTTTCCTCATGTCTACATTATGCCATCTTGCTTATTGTGTTACTTTGTTTCCTTGGCACTTAATACTTTGATATGCATGCTAGATAACGATCTTGGGGTGGAGTAATAGTAGTAGACGTCATTAAGTTTAATAGTCTACTTATCACAGATGTAAAGCCTATGTGTGAATATGCCATCAATGATCAGAGTTATAATTTGTGATGTCCTATCAATTTCCCAATAGTAATTTGTTATCATGCCACTACATGCTTTATAGATAGATGCCACTAGTGAATCTATGGCCCCGGGGTCTATTTTTCATCAGTACATAAACTCCTACAAAAATTGCTCTTTTACTTTCGTGCCGCTTTTCCCTATCACTATTTGCTTTTAATCTTGTAACTAGGAAGAACAAGGGAATTGACAACCTCCGTGGCATTGGTGAGTCCAAGTAATTCATTTGTTTGTGTGGAGGTACTCCTAATGTTGTTAGCTTAGTGATTCCTACTGGTTTGATAGACTTTGGTTCTTAACTGAGGGAAATACTTTCTCTGTTGTGCTACATCACCCTTCATATTCGGGGAATCCCAACAACTCCAACAGGAGTAGTAGAGTCTCCCTCACGCTAAATGGATCCAGCTCCCCTGATAATTGAATCTGATTATTTGGAGGCCATAAACTTGTTAAGGAATGAAGAACCTGATATATCAAAACATGATTTCTTCATTTAGGAGATCAAGCGCAAGCTAGAGGAAAGGGAATCTTGCATTACTCATGTTTGACGCAGACAAAATAATGTAAGACATTTGATGGCATCATGTGGTAGGGTGCAGTAGCGTACCACAATTTGGTGAGGCATGAGACCTTCAGGCGTCATCCCAATTGTGAAATCTAATGTGATCCACCCTGATGTGTAATACAATTATTTTCCTCACATAAAAATACCTACCTAGGTTGTGCACTCATGAAGAAGTATTGAACGCATTGGTTGAGGGTGTGCACCATTTGCAACCGAATTAATGGACAACTGCGGTCGCTTTGTCTTGTTGTAACAAACAATAAGTAGCAGCTAGAAAACTACTCCTGAAAGAAACGAAAAATAGCTAGGGGGCCACTGCATAATGTGTTGTGCCATGATTGAGGACATGTACAATGGTCGATAAGACCGACTTATTCTAAGCCTGGAGGGGGCTTTGGTACATTGTCCTTGCCTGGAAGCTCTTACCCCGTCTCGAGCCACACCTACGCCCGTTTGTTCGGTGCGTATGGGCGCCACTTGCCGCCAAGCTCCGTGGCCACCAAGTGGTCGATGACATGCTATGAAGGTAAAATTTTGAGTCTTTTCATTTGGGTCGATGTATTGTTTGGTGATTTCTTATGGCCATAGGTCCGGAGATGAATGTGCCTGAATTCTTGTCATCTTTGGATGACTCACACTGCTGGGAAACGTAGTAGAAAAAAATTTCCCTACGATCACAATCCCAAGAACACTATGAAGATGTGTTAGAGGTGTAGATCAGATCATAACCAACTTCAAGTTGCAGCAGAAGAAGAGTTGGTGTAGATAATTGATGAAGTCCGTTGAACTATTCACAAATGATCCCTCGAACCGAAGACCGAAAGCACGACCTCTCAACGGACTGCACATGTTTGGGCTTTGCGATCAGGCAACACTTCGTCGTCGAGAGATTAGTTGTCGCTGTCGCTGGAGAATTAGAGGGATAAGAAGAGAACCACATGGGGATTTTCTATTATGAGGATTAGAGATAACTAGGTCTAGCTATAATCTAGATCAAGTCTAAACTATACTAAAACTAGAGAACTAGAGGAGACTGCAAAACTTGTGTGTTCTCAATGGCTAAAATTCTCTAGTATATAGTTGAAGGGAGAGGGAGGGGCGCCATCAAGGGGAGGAAAACTCTTGCCTTTGTGCCGCCCTGAGGAGGAGGAGGAGTCCTGCTCCCACTCCTATTCGCCCCCCCCCTCTTGGCATCCTAAAAGGCTAAGGGGGGCGCCCCACTTCTCCATTGCTAGGCCTTTTAGTATTTTCTTTAGCCCATTCATATTAAATAAACTCTAAAAGATTCCTAGTCAATATTAGAACATTTTATTATTTATTTAATATCTTTGGAAACATTTCCACCTATATATCATTTCCCGGTATTACCCGGTATTCCCCAAAACTCTTCCGGAAACACCAAAATGTTTCAGTTTCTCTTAAAACAATTCCTTTTATTCCAGAAACTATTCTGAGAATATTTTCTCATATACCTCACTCCAGTAAGTCTCAACAGATTGTAATTCCCTTAAGCGTGTGACCTTGTAGGTTCGGTAAAACATAGACATGCATGAACGAAACTCTTTTCGTTCAACGATCTACAGGGAAACCGTGGACATCCATATTATGATTACACGAACAATATTTGAGCAAACCTTAGTTTATCATAGGATATTCCCTTTGCTTCATGATACTTTACAAAACCGAGGTGAGATATATCAGTATCCTCTTGAGTCATTCTCATGCTCATTATACCGGTCTCCTCGTTACCGATTTTGTTCTTCTTTCTCGCTGACATGTTCTGAC
This sequence comes from Triticum dicoccoides, assembly GCF_002162155.2. Taxonomy (NCBI): domain Eukaryota; kingdom Viridiplantae; phylum Streptophyta; class Magnoliopsida; order Poales; family Poaceae; genus Triticum; species Triticum dicoccoides. The sequence continues at coordinate 401,727,795 of NC_041388.1, read as the reverse complement.
ATCCATGTGACCTAGTCACCTGTGTCTGGCAAGACAATAATGGATGTTGTCGCACCAGGAGGGCCCTAAGAATATCTCTCCATCATCTGAGGAGCAAATCCTACTCTTGAGATACTTAGCCCCTTGGCATACTTCTTGATAAACCTATAAGTTGTCATTATGATCATCGTGTTACAGATGACATTGGATCAACCCCAAAGTGTATGTTTCAGTATGAAATGACTACGATACTCTCATGGTCTAAGGAACTTGAGTATACATTAACTCTCTGTGTTATAACTCTAGACTTGTGAATCATCTCAAACTATAACAATCAAGTTGGGTCAATTCAGTATGATCATTCTACTAACATCATACCCTCAATGTTGTTGGGATCCTTGTTACACTAAACAAATGCCCATGATTAGGAAAACATAATCATCGCACAACACTTGAGCTGGTCCTAGAGGTGAGATTAGGAATCAGGCTTTAGAGTTTATCATTCCACACGTGCTTTTTAGTTTTCCTCCGGATCACATATTCAAGAACTATAGTAGTTATAGCATATAATATAAATTGTTAATCATAAACATGGAAATAAATAATAAAAATATTATTGCCTCTAGGGCATATTTCCAACACACACACACACACACACATACTTGGCCTTGATGATCTACACTGCAAAGAATCGGTGTTTTCTCAACTAGAAGAGGCCGAGGAGGATTATGATCCCGAAGTGGAGGACGATGAGGCCATGGAGGTTGATGATCCCATGGAGATAAAATCAAGCGAAAAGCCACCATCAAGGTCAAGGACACACAAGTATTGCCAAGATAAATATATTACTTTGTGTCACGCTTGGATGAACGTGTCGCGTGATGCATCAGTTGTCACGGATTAATCAAAAGACAAGTTTTGGGCTAGGATTGAAGAGTACTATAGCGCCTATGTGGAAGTCCCATCAAACTACACCCAAGGCTCTCTTGGGCACCATCCAAGACCAAGCAACCGATGGTCCAATTGTATTGGTCAGGTCAACCATGTGCCAACAAGTGGGGTGCAAATGTCGGGCAATGGACCTATCATCCTAGAGCTATATAAGGAACACAACAAGAAGAACGGTTGCAGGCCCTTCACATCACACCATTGCTACAAAGAACTTTGCAACAATTATAAGTGGATTGGGAGAAACTCCGAGACCACACCGAACGGTTAAGGATTAACATAGCTGTTGAAGAATATATAGAGGAGGGTGAAAATCCCAACAAGAGGTCGGATGGTAACAATATTAGAAAAGAAATGAAAAAGAGAGGAGACTTCGTCGGCACCTACAATGAAGAGCTCGTGGCCATGATTGAGGCCAAGCAAGCATTGGTAGACAAACACAAAGAAGAGAAGGCGCCAAGGTGGAATGAGCTCAACATGTTGGAGGACGAGAAATGGAGGTCGAAGGGCCGAGGAGAGGAAGTCTAAGCCGGAGGAGAGTAGGCTCGCACTCAAGGAGGAGAGGCTTGTGAAAGAGAAGAAGTCCAAAGGACGTGTTATCATGTTCCTGAACCCAAACACGATGGTTGCAACGGCAAAAAAATTGCATAGATCATCAACCAAATGAAGGTCTCTCTTTTGAACTGGTGGTCGTGGTCGTGTGGATACTGGTGTCCATGGAGATGGTGGTGGTGGACAAGGTGGTGATGGGGTTGGCAGCCGAGGAGATGGTGATGGACAAGGAGGTGATGGTGGCGGTGGTCGTACGGATGGTGGTGGACTTGGAGTTGGTGATTATGGAGGCCTTGAAGGTGGTCATGGTTTCTTTGATGATGATTGTGTTTGAGTTTGTGTTGCATGCCTTTGGTTGGGCTCGATCCACGACACAAGACATGCTATGTTGTGGTGATTTTGAATCTTGATTGAAGTGGTGCCTTTTGGATGAACTATATGCATGTTTTAATTTGAATTGATTGATGTGGTGCAACTACATGCGTGTTCATGGTTAATTGGTTGGGTGCGTTGGATTTGCTTCATTCGTGTGCAATTGTTCATTTTCCCTCCCACTTTCTTCTCTCGCCCGACCCGCTCCAGCAAGCGCACGTGCATGGGGATGGAGTGCAAAACCCTAGGTGCGCAGCCATCGTCGCTCCCACCTCACACTCCCCTCCCATCACCGACGCCAAAGCGCGCCGCCAAGCAATGCCCGGTTGACATAAGTGGTGGGGCAGGCTGATGTGGGGCAGCCTCCTTAGGCGGATGTGTGGCGCTGGGGGCGAGGTAGCAGCCTTGGTGATATTGGTGTGGAGGGTTGTTGGGTGGTGCGGTTCAGGACGATAGCGATGTTCAGTCAAATATCTCTCCATTACCCGATCTAGATCCAATGGCCCAACTAGCTTGTTCTTCCACCACCCTTCTTCTTCCCCTATGCAAAAACTAAAATGGAATAAAAAATGAATTCTCTAAGTAAAATGAGTTAGTGGCAACTATATTACCTTTAACGAAGAAAGGACATGGAAAAAATTTAAAAACTTGCACATACTTTACACATAAACTACATTCTTTTTAATATGCAAAGAGTATGCCAATAATAGTGAAATTATCTTATAATTCCATCTTTTGGACTCTAAAAATAAAATAAATAATAAAAATTGCACACAATTGGCACATAAATTGGCATTTTAATAATATGCAAGAATAAGCATATAATATGGAATTTCCCTAAAATTAGGACTTCTAAGAAGGAATGAATTAGTGGCATTGATATTACTCTTAAAAAGGAATAAAATGAAATAAAACTAATGCATAATCAAATCAAAATAATGATTTTTATTCTACGAAAGAGTGAATTCGTGGCAGTGATATTACCCTTTAAGAAGAAAGGAAATGAAGAAAAAACTAAAACAAAGTAACAAAAATATATGCATAGAATTTACGCAGAAATTGAGTTTTTTATAATATGCATGAATAAACATATAATAGTGGAATTTTCGCCAAAAGAAGTTTTGTACAAGGTAATGAATTAGTGGCACTAGTAATGAATCATGTGTGCTTTTATTATTCATACCTAAGATTAAGCATGCATAATAATGCTAGGTGTGTGCTAAATCTGGACTTTGAGGAATCGGTGGGTCAAATCGAAGAAAAACATGCAGCGGCAGAGATGCATAGTAGATAGGAACAACAACGAACATCAATATGCAGAGTGAAACGTAGGCGCACTATTGGTATTATCCTTAAAGAAAAAATAAAATAAAAACTAAATCAAAATCAAAATAAGAAGTTTTCTTATAAATAATGGATTCGTGGCATTTGTACTACCCTTTCAGAAGAAACAAAATGAAACAAAGAACTAAAACAAAATTAAAATAATGAAGTTTTCTAAGAAAGAATGAATTATCACTATTGATATTACCCTTTCAGAAGAAATAAAAATATAAATAAATAAATAATAATGATGTTTTCTAAGAAAGAATGAATAGGTGACATTGGTATTGCCTTTTCAGAAGAAAAAAAAACGTCCATACAACTTTGCACTGAGATTGCACTCTTTTAATATGCAAATATTAAGTATATAATAGTGCAATTTTCATACTCTGGCGTAATTCAAACACATACTGTATAGTATTACGTGTATACATTTTCACTCTCTAGTATGCAAAAATACCCGTGTGTAGGAAAAGGAAAAATCAAGTAAGAAACAAGAAAAAAGTTCTTTTCAGATTTTTTTAAAAAAGAGTAAAAGCAAAAACACATACAAACATAAACATGCAATATGTAACGGGCTTTAAGCCCTATAGCAAAATTGACTTACCCCAAACATTGGCAAGTCAAAAAATTCAGGCTAAGAAAAGATCGACTTACCCCAAACAGGGGTAAGTCAAAAATTCAGGCTAAGAAAAATTTGGCTTACCTCAAACATTGACAAGTCAAAATTCAGGCTAAGAAATTTTTGACCTATCCCAAAGAGGGGCAAGTCAAGAAAAAGGTTAAGAAAAGTTAACTTACCCCCAAACAGAGGCAAGTCAAAAATCAACTTAATTTCAAAAAAAAATCAACTTAAAAGTAGGGAAACAAAGCAAACAGCACAAATCTTGACAAAAGAATTAACGGTCAGAAAATTGACTTACCTATATTTAAAAACCAATCAACTTCCTATAGCTAAAGTAAAACGCAAAGCATATAGAACGAAAGTGCAAGGCAACTGGCAACGGCCTCCGACCCCGTGACACATGTGGTAAACAATCCAAATTACTTTCTTGGTTTTTAAATATAAATCATTTTAAGAGGTTTCAATATAAACTACATATGGGTGTATATACACGTATTTACGTGTAAATTCATTTTTTTGCTCTGTGCATAGTCCTAATTAAAATCCTTAAAAAAATTAGAAATGAAGGGAGTATAAAAAAATGGCAAGGGCCTCTCAACAAAAACAAAAACACACCGCCATGACGCCCCACATTGTCCGTACTTCGATTGACCTGCTTTTGGCGAAGGTGCGCTCCCGTTGCAGACGTGCGCCCTCTATCTTTACGTTCCAAAGTGCTGTTGAGCTGGTCCGCGCACGACCACGCCTCCCTCCCTTGGACTGTCCGCGAGTAAGCAGATCTGGCAGAACACCGGGAGCCCTCGCCAGCGCAACGGCCGCATTCGATAGCGCGAGCAAGCGCCTTTCGACCGACTAAAAATGGAGAAGGGGCCAAACAACCTTTGAGGATGCACTGCCGCAGTGTACCATGAAACGGACCGGGGATGCTCCGGGCAGGAATGCCGTGCGCGAGCGGGCGGTCTCTAGCCAATTTGCACGGCGCGTCCAATCTACAGCCGGATTTAACAAATACGATCCCTCAAACGTTTATGAACGTGTTCATTGACCAGTCACACCTCAAATCACATCGTACACATCTGTCTATTTCATATTCGATACACTATATTCATACTAAACCATGCAACGTTGATCAAATTACATAGATCATCAAATGGACATAGAAACGGACATAATCAACTACAATACGTTCACCAAAGATCAACAAATGGATGTTCAAAAGACCACCAAAGTTCATATAAACGACGAACAACTTTAAACTACATCTAAATACTTGAAATTAAGTTGAAGCGGATCTTCACCACTTCCTCGCCGGCCCTTTCCCCTTTCGGTCGCCGGCGCAACTGTAACCATCGGGGGAGAGGCGAGGTGGCCGGTCCGGAACTAGCTCCCGTGTCCACCTTGGACCTCTCGAGGGCAATGTGGCGGGCCAGCTCCTCGTCAATTTCGAGGTCAGAGTCACAGCGGCTGCGGCACTCGACATGGTCGCCGGAGTCGTCGGACTGGATCGAATCGGACAAATTGTAGGAGAGAAAAAGAGACGGAGCTAAAGCGAAGTGAGGTAGGGTTTTTGAATTGTGGATATTTGTGAGGATGGAATGAGGTCGGGGTGGGCCGGACTGACGTGTCGGACGCGCTCGGGCGCGTCTGGACAGCCTCATATCCGTCATATATTTGAGCTGGATATGAGAGCATCTACAGCGGGACCTCTTATGCCCGTCTCAAATGCCCGGGCAGGCCGTCCGGTCGTTGACCGGTCAAAAAAATTGACCCAATTGAACCTCTCAAACCACGGACAAATGCCTGGGCTGACCGGCACCCCTCATATCTAGCCAAAATATAGGACGGATATGGGGCGGAATGGGCATGCCCGGGCTTGTCCACCTCACAAGACCGGCCCACCACCAACCCCACAACTGTCCCACGAAAACCCCAATCCGGACGCCTCGCTCCTAACCCTAGCTCTCTCTCTCTCTCTCTCTATCTATCTCTCTCTCTCTCTCTCTCTCTCTCTCTCTCTCGATCCGTCCTCTCCTCTCCCTCTCCAATTCCAATCCCATCCACTACGATGTCCAGCTCCAACAGCGACTCCGGCTCCGAGCTCGACTACGAGGAGGAGATGGCCCTCCGCATTGCGTTGGAGCGGTCCAAGGTGGAGACTAGTGGCAGCTCCGGATCTAGAGCGTCCCCGCAACTCCCGCGCCGGCACAATACGGACGCCCGAGCTAGACCCTCCCGGCCTGCACCCGTGCTATCTCCTTCCCCTACCGGCCACTCCTCCACGCGGGCAGAGGTGGGTGCTAGTGCCCGTGTCACCGGCACACATGCACTCCAAAATCAAAGGCGTGCGCCACGCACCGCGAGAGGCAGCGTGCACGGGAGAGGGACGCTTTGGAGTAGTCCGCGCGCCGCCGCCACGAGATGGAGGCGGACCCCGACGAGGACGCGCGGCTCCTCGCATGGGTCTACCGTCGGTCCCTCACGATGGTGGAGACGGACGCTCGCCGCCTCTGACGAAAAAACGCCAAGGCTTTCTGCCTTGCTATTGAGCAGCCGGAGTGCGAGGCGAGGGAGGCAGCAACAAAGGCGACTCGGGTCGCCAAGTTTAAGCCGGAGTAGAACAGGGCGGTCCGTCGGATGAAGAAGCTCATCGTCCTCTCCGACTCCGACGACAAATGCACCTCCTCCTCGGATAACCAAGACCCTTCACCAGCCGCGGACGCCTACAGCTGCGCCGGCAACCGGAAGGGAAAAGGCTCGGCGAGGAATTGGTGACCCCCCCCCCCCCTCAATGTTTATTTCGTTTTTAGTTGTACAAGTTTATGAACTTGTCCGGTGACGAACTAAGATGGTCTTTTGGATGTGGCGAAGTTTGTTGATGTCCGTTTGCAAGTAATCTTGTGTTCGTGTGCAGCCGATTTTTGTTGTCTGTCGTTTGATCACGTAGAGTAGATCAATATTGCATGTGTAGTATGGATATAAGACGCCGGATATGAGATAGGCGGATGCAGAGTGGCAAATACGAGGTTGGCCCGGTCAATGCCCGTGGACGCGTCCGCGGGCGTTTGAGAGACCGAATTTGCCTATCGCATTTGGGAGGTCAAATAGACTGGACATTTGAGATCCGTTTAAGACGTTTGGCTGGATCGCATTTTCGTGACCAGACGCCTCGCCCGGCTAGTTTGAGACACCCAGCTGTAGATGCTCTCAGGCCGAACGGCAGTTGCATGCTGCTATGCTACTCGTGTTCTACGAGGCGCGCGCAAGCTGTTGGCGTTTGCCAATTGCCGCCGGCGGCGTCCACGGCCTCGGCCGGAGGCAACCGTGCAGTGCCGCGGCCCAGAGCTGTCTCGAAGCCGCCGGGCGACGCGTGTGACCCCGGCCGTCCGAGCTGGCCGCGACGGCGACGGGAACCAGATCCCTGGGAGGGCCCCGCCCTCTCGGCCGGGGAAGACAACACCTGGCACGCCCGATCTCCCGTAGATATGATGGGTACGAGCCCATGACGGACTGTGGCTGACGTGGGGGGTCCTGTAGAGTAGAGAGGAAGGCCTCGTACTGGCACGGACGCCGGGTGAATGTGCTGCGGCTGTTGCACCCAGCTGGCTGCCGCCCGGGGGGCCCGGGCGGCACCGAGGCCGTGCGTACGGCAGGGGCCAGGGCCACACGTGCCCCATCATCGCCGCCGTCTATTTTGAGCCTTATAATTCTCCAGCGAAAGAGCTCCATGATCTGATCCAAAAAGAAAAAATGGGGTACATACACACGTGCTACTTCTACTCTCAAGCTGTGTGTTCAATGCAGTATACTGTTTTATTCTTTTCTCGCGCATGTTAGTATCTCTGGATCCTCAATTTGATCAACAAAAAACGATTTACACATCACAAAAAGCATGCATTTACAAACTTGTTTTGAATATTGATTACCTTTATTCGCAAAAAGAAAGAATATTGATTACCTTTTATGTCATATAACTTATATTTTATTGGTCAAATTGACGATTTAGGAGTAAGTGCATGCATTGTAAACTAGAGTACTGGGAGTACAAGGTGCTACACCTTTGCATTACAGTGCACATTATTTGCCTATTCCTTTTTTTCAGGGAACTACATTTGGCTATTTTTATCCACCAATGAAACTTCATAAATCTTGCAACAGGGGATATTTTGCTCCGGAACTCTTGAGGGGCCAAATCACGTGATGTTTTATACTCCAACTTAGCAAATATCTCTGCTTTATTTCACCAATATGAATGGTGCGACAAGGTGTGGTGCGCTCAACCGGTTTGCTCAGAAAAGCAAAAAACCAGACACCAAGCCAGAGGAAAAAAAATCACCTACCCGGCACTAAATCAGGAAAAAAAACTATGGGGTTAAATATAGCAAGGTTTTGGCTAAATGGGGGTATAGATTGAGAATTTTACCAAAATGGGGTAAAATATGTCACAAAGCTCAAACTTGGGGTAAAAAAAATGGAAATAGCAGCTCTTTTATAAAACAAGCTGTCAAGGAATTTTGATCCGATCAGTCCAAAATACTTTTAGGAACCGCTCACGATTGAAGTTTCATAAAATTATCTCTTAATCTCATACTTGTGAACTAATCAATACCAAAACCAAGTACATGCTAATTACATCTTCATTGTATGCTTATGATCCATGTCCATATCATACGCTTAGTGCTCAATCTATCTTCCTTTCGGGTGGTTTATGAGAGAGACACTTTTAGTGAGGCTAAAGTTTATGTACATGTGATTAGCGAGGTGAAATTTTATTTGCATGTGATACTTTACATATGTTGGTGCATTTCTCATTTTCTATGTCACTGCACGTGTACACTTACTTGAAAAATACATTCTTAAGATGCTTGAGACTACCTTTTCGCATTTTACTTTACATAACTTATATCCGTTGTTCCCAAACTACTTTTATCTAGACGACTTTTTTTTTTGCGAAATTTTATCTAGACGACTTGGAGGCCTAGTTCTAGACGAAATTTTATCTAGACGACTTGGAGACCTAGTTCTAGACGAAATTTTATCTAGACGACTTGGAGGCCTAGTTTGTGGTGATTGAACTATGTTGTGATGCGCTTATTGTATGAACTATTGTAGAAAATTAGCCATAAATTCTTTTCAAGCAAACAAACATTAAAATAGGAAAAATCAAGTTAGAAAAACAAGATTATCGTAATCCACCAGAATACAAACACAATCGAATTGTCACAGTACATGCCATGCAAAATAGAAACTCTCCTGCTATGCCTTAATAAGAAAACCTTGTGTGAATGTGTGTGTATAAATACAAGATCGAAACAAACACCATCGACAATAAATCACATGCGAAATTTCTACTCCCGACACATGCCTAATCACCGTAGTGCATATCATTTGCATGTTAGAACCTATTACATCCCTTTAAATCCAACAAGTCCTAAAGTGACGAGTCAAATGTTAGCTGCCAACGATGTGCGTGCGTGTCTCATGCCAACATTTTGATAGTGGTAGTTCTCTGATTAGTCATGTTTGCCATAAAAAAAGTGTGAGCTCTTTCTTCTTCAAATAAATAAATAAAGTGTGAGTTCCCTCTTAAAGCTTACCCATGGCTTGGGCAACACTAGCTCTGCAAAGCATCAGTGGAAGCAACCTGTTTTTCTTTTGCCGGTGCTGAACTTGTAATGCAACTTGACTTTGGCTTTCACCATATATGAAGCTGTGGTTCCCTTGTTGCTCCAGAAAAATGCAGCAATGTAAGAAGAAAAGTTGTCCTCTTCACTTTGACATTTCACACCTAGAGCTGCCAGCCCAGCAGCCCAAGAGCCTCCAAATCGGCCTCTCGCTTTCCGGCCCCATCTATAAATACCGCGGCGAGGCCTTCCCACGCCCTCCACCATTCGAAAGATCCACCGAAGATTTTTCTCCTCACTCTCCTCGACCTCACAGCTCTCCGTCTCCCGATCTCCTCTGCCAGCAGCGCAGATTTACAGACACAAGCTAGCACACAGCAAGCTCAGAGCACCTCGCTGGTCTAAGTGATCCTTCTCAAGGATCATTTGGATGGCCTTCTTCCTCCTCCTCCTGTGCATCCTCATTTCTGTGGCCATCGTGTCCTACGCCCACCACGTAATCCGGCGGCAACGCCGGGGCCCGCAGGGCAGCGCTCGTGGCCGCCATGAGAAAGCCGCCCTCAAGCTGCCCCCTGGCTCCATGGGCCTGCCTTACATCGGCGAGACCCTCCAGCTCTACTCCCAGGACCCCAGCGTCTTCCTCTCCTCCAAGCAGAAGCGGTACGGCGAGATCTTCAAGACGCACCTCCTCGGCTGCCCGTGCGTGATGCTGGCGAGCCCGGAGGCGGCGCGCTTCGTGCTGGTGTCGCGGGCGCACCTCTTCAAGCCGACGTACCCGCGGAGCAAGGAGCGCCTCATCGGCCCCTCGGCGCTCTTCTTCCACCAGGGCGACTACCACCTCCGCCTCCGCAGGCTCGTCCAGGGCCCGCTCGGCCCCGAGGCCCTGCGCAAGCTCGTGCCGGACATCGAGGACGCCGTGCGGTCCACGCTCGCGGCCTGGGCGGACGGCGACGCCGCCAGCACTTTCCACGCCATGAAGAGGGTAAGCTATAGCTAGCTGCGCGCGTAGTTGTTGTCCGGGAGTGATGCCAGTGGCGTATGATATTAATCAGTGCATATTTTGTTTTCGTCAGCTCTCGTTCGACGTCGGCATCGTGACGATCTTCGGCGGGCGGCTGGACGAGCGGCGGAAGGAGGAGCTGAGGCGGAACTACGCCGTCGTGGAGAAAGGCTACAACTCCTTCCCCAACGGCTTCCCCGGGACGCTATACTACAAGGCGATCCAGGTAAGCAACCGACGAAAACCGTGCGCCTTCGTCACGTTCGTCGTGGTGTATACGTCTTTAACAGTATCAGCACAACAATACACATGAATGCCATGTAACGGAAAACCGCATGTAGGCGAGGCGGCGGCTGAACGGCGTGCTGAGCGACATCCTGCACGAGCGGAGGGAGCGTGGGGAGCCCGGCGACGACCTGCTCGGCTGCCTCATGCGGTCACGGGCAGGCGGCGGCGACGACGACGACGAGGAGGAGGGCGCGCTGCTGACGGACGAGCAGGTCGCCGACAACGTCATCGGCGTGCTGTTCGCGGCGCAGGACACGACGGCCAGCGTGCTCACCTGGATCGTCAAGTACCTCCACGACCGGCCGAAGCTGCTGGAGGCCGTCCGGGCGGAGCACGCGGCGATCCACGAGGCCAACGACGGCGGGAGGCGGCCGCTGACATGGGCGCAGACGAGGAGCATGACGCTGACGCACAGGGTGCGTGCCATACACTTCAAGGCTTACAGTCACATGTTTTTCTTGTGCCGTGCGGCTGCTGATCGATGTCGTCCGTCGTACGCGCGCGCAGGTGATTTTGGAGAGCCTGAGGATGGCGAGCATCATCTCCTTCACGTTCAGGGAGGCCGTGGCCGACGTGGAGTACAAAGGTACGTACGTACGCGACGCCTGGGCCATCACGTGCACAGCAGCTAGCTAAGCTAGGGTGGACGTGGCGCTACGTAGACGTGGCGTTACCGTGCATGGGATTTAATTCCGGACGGTGCGACGATGATGAGGACGATGGGACCTGACGTAAAATTTTGCCTGGCGTGCAGGGTTTCTTATCCCCAAGGGGTGGAAGGTGATGCCGCTCTTCAGGAACATCCATCACAGCCCGGACTACTTCCAGGATCCACAGAAGTTCGACCCTTCGAGATTCAAGGTACGTACGCGTCCCCCTCGCCGGAGTGCAACCTCGATGTGGATGCGTCCGGCCGAACTGAAAATCGTGACCTTCAAAAAAGGAGCAACCGAAAAATTGTTCCTTTCGATGCATTAAATCGTGTCCTTCATCGGTCAATACACTCCATTCATGAGTACGGCAGCAAATAGCCTGGTGAACACGGTGTTAAATACCACTTGAACACGGTTAAATCTTGACGACACATGCCCTATCTAGAATACTTGAATCCGCCTTTGTTTCCCAGATTAGTAAAACCAACTTTTTTACGGGGCCTCATTTTCTTGTGGTGGTAAAACCTGCAGGTGGCGCCGCGGCCGAGCACCTTCACGCCGTTCGGGAGCGGGGTGCACGCGTGCCCCGGGAACGAGCTGGCCAAGCTCGAGATGCTGGTGCTCATCCACCACCTCGTCACCGGCTACAGGTGCGTGCCCCCCTCTCCACACAGATCCTCGATATATCGCCGTTTGTCCGTGCGGACAGGAACGTCCCATGGCTGGCTGGTGCAGTGGCGCCAATTCACCGGGCCACCCTTCACCTGGCGCCCAGTTCCACGGCACGCATACTCCAACCATGCACCGATCGTGTCATGTCATGCCATGAAAGCCCGGGTGGTCCATGGCTGCCCGCCCTGCCTTGCACGTAGAGGCGCCTGCCTATGAGCTGTGCTGCCGCTGATCACTCGCTGCCATGGCGACAGCTGTGGAGTTGTACGTGTGCTAGATTTAGGTAGGAATGGGGGTGATGATTGATGCGTGTTGGTGCTTGGTTTTTGCAGGTGGGAGGTTGTTGGATCGAGCGACGACGTCGAGTACAGCCCATTCCCTGTTCCCCGCCATGGCCTGCTCGCCAGGTTACGGCGGGATGACAGCGTCTGCGTGGGTAGGAAGGGGTGCCCGACTGATGACGACTACGACGACGAAGACGAAGTGATAGTGTGATTAGTCAAGGTAGATAGCTAGAGGGCTCTTTTCTCCCTTTTTGTTGTTGTTGCTGTTGTTGTGGCATTCTTCTCTATGAAAATCATTAGAGAAGAAACAACAGCATGTTACTACTTTTTAGGAGGACGATGATCATGTACCATAGTGCTTATGTTGTCAATGATGTATTGTCATTGATACGCACATAAAATGACGCTTCCTTTTTTCCGAAATATTGCACTCTAGCCCCCCTACCACCACACTCGAAA
>NC_041388.1:401665158-401714887 GCF_002162155.2 Triticum dicoccoides | reverse complement strand
CTCCAAAGGTCTCAGGGAGATCTATCAATCGGGGAGTTGATGATGTGCAACACACATTGCCGAGTTGACTTCGTCTCTGATTTATGGGCGGCGGGCCTACTCGTTTTCCGGTCGGGTTTCCTTCTCCGGCGAGGATCCACACGGAGGGTGGTGTTGCTCGACAACGAGGAGCCGTTCATCGACAGCCGAGGAGCCGAGTGGAGGACCGATTCGAGGAGGGAGGCCTGGTATGTTCCCTTGTCACCTAGCACGTATATGTGGGCACGTGGACCACGATGCACGCGAGGCGAAGTGTCTCAATGAGTGCCCTACATGTGGGGCTGTGAGAGGGGAGCGTCCATTGACCCCTTGCCTTCTGGCGAGCGCTCTCCTTTCTGCATTCGGTTGCAGTGAAGAAAGGTGCAACCGAATCCAGTTCTAGCCATGTGGATGGAGCGGAGCGCGGGTTGGAGGTGTATGCAGGAGGAGATGCAAGCAAGCTGGAGAAAGCGAATGAGGTCCTCTCCTGGTTCCCCAAAGTGAAGGAGATCCAGTGCAGCGCGCTCGCTGGGCTTTGTATTGCTCCAAGATTGGCAACCCTCAGAACCTACCAATGGATGTGAATGCGGTGGCGCTAGCAATTCCGAAATAACTTGCATAACAAGGCATATTTTTGCCTCTATCATGAATAGGTCATCCGAATCCCCACCTACATTATATTTTTGTAAGAAAATATAGGATGATCCACATCCAATTATCGCACTACATGCATGAAACCACATATCATAGTGTTATTATTGCAAGGGAGTATTGTCATGTTATCATAGCTATCATGCATGGGTCTATGAAACATGATAGCCTATTACAATGTGGTATGCCGATCACAATGATGGCTAGGCGCAACCTGTGTCGGGGTCTGAACATCATCAATGCTGATGAACATATCAATGAGCGTGTGGTTCATAATTTTGTTGCCATGTTTAAAAGTAATTGCCTAGCACAACCATTGTGGCTTTGAGAGCGTTGCTCAATCTCAATTTCAAGCAAGCCAAGATGATGGAAGCTACTCTGTTGAGCCATGGTAGACAGGACGCCCTGGACGAGGAGGTGCACGACATGGTTACCTGATGCATGCTCCCTATAGCTTCCAGGTGCAATCCTAGTTTCTACATTGTTGCATCTTTAATTTTGTATCTGGTCTGAGGTTGTCCCGTAGGCCTTTTTGTGTTGTGTGTTGTTGGATGAGCTCGACTCTAGGCTTACTAGGTCAACTATTTGCCTCGACCATAGGTTTAAGTACTACCTTTTGTAGGGTCAAAGAGGAGGGCCCCTAGCACACTGTTTGTTAGCCCAATTCCTATTTGTGTTGTGTGTGCATCTATTATTACTGTTCATGTTGATATATCATGATGCAATGTCATCTATGTTCTACCGAGTTGCTCTAAGTTTATGAATGTGTACACATGATATCTCTATGGTGTATTGGAATGTCCATGGGTTGAACTTCCCCGGCAGGAGAACCACTAAGCATGAGATGATCACCGCCTTGGTGTGCAACATTGCGTGCATCCAGGAATCGAATATACAAGTCATTGATGCATCCACAATAGTGTTCATTGACAGGTTTAGGCTACATTGTTTTGTGCAAAGGATTATGACAGACACAAGGGAAGGGATTGTGGTGTTGTTGAACGATGATGTGGTTGAGTCACATGACTTCTACATCGGCTCTGTTTGCTTATCTGCAACCATCAAGTGGCATGAAGGCATGTCCTTTCACCCACTTCTTTTTTATGGCCCGACGACACACAAATTTTTGCAAAGGTCATTGCTCATAAACCTTTGCTGGGGTTCAAGTGGCATGTCAACGGAGATGTTACCTAGATTTATCGAGTGTCGTCGATGTATCAATAGATTTCATGCCACCCTTAATGCATGCGAGCTTAGAGAAATCTACTTACAGAACCGTCGTTTCATGCGGAGCAACGACAACCTTGAGCAAGTTGGATGGTGTTTTTTGGAACTCAGATTGAGATGTCCATTTTAGCAACCACATTATTCATGCCCTCTCCTCATCCTTATCAAAGCATTGCTAGTTTTTGTTAGCTCCTATAAGTGTTTCGAGGAGGTCTCACGGTTTCAAATTTGAGACCTATTGGATTAAGATGGCGTGCTTTAAAGAGATGGTCGGTGTCGGTGTCAAAACCGGCGGATCTCGGGTAGGGGGTACCGAACTGCGCGTCTAGGCCGGATGGTAACAGGAGGCAGGGAACACAATGTTTTACCCAGGTTCGGGCCCTCTTGATGGAGGTAAAACCCTACGTCCTGCTTGATTAATATTGATGATATGGGTAGTACAAGAGTAGATCTACCACGAGATCAAGGAGGCTAAACCCTAGAAGCTAGCCTATGGTATGATTGTTGTATATGGAGTTGATTGCCTACGGACTACAACCCTCCGGTTTATATAGACACCGGATAGGGTTAGGGTTATATAGAGTCAGTTACAATGGTAGGAGATCTTGAATATCCGCATCGCCAAACTTGCCTTCCACGCCAAGGAAAGTCCCATCCGGACACGGGACGAAGTCTTCAATCTTGTATCTTCATAGTCCAGGAGTCCGGCTGAAGGTATAGTCCGGCTACCTGAACACCCCTTAATCCAGGACTCCCTCAGTAGCCCCCGAACCAGGCTTCAATGACGACGAGTCCGGCGCGCAGATTGTTCGGCATTGCAAGGCGGGTTCTTCTCCAAATCCTGTGTACCTGTAGGAATAATGTCCAATTTTTGTAATGTAGCGCTCCTCGGCTCCCACGCCCAATAATGGCTGTCTTCCACGTGTTAAACGAATGCGAAAAGCCAGGGCGTTTTTACATCCACACCCCTAGCCGTATAAACGAGTCGCCTGTTTAACGGGATGGGGACTTAGGTCCAAACCACATCTTCTCCTCTCCGCGAGTTATCATCAGAGCGCTTCCAGCAAAGGTCCATTCCAACATGACCAGCCGTCGCAGCTCCTCCCCTCGCCCCTCCGGTCCCAAAGCCGGGGACTGGGAGAGTTGCACCATCCCGCATAGCGAGTTAGTGTCGCTTCAGGCCAAGGGATTTCTCCCTCAGGCATACATGGTCCCGGTCCGAGCCGGTCTCGCCACCTACAATGGCGGAAAACAAGCGGAGAGCACCCCCGATCCTTCTAAAGGAGAGCGGGTGTGCCTCGTCCCCTATCTAATAAGGGGACTGGGGTTTCCAATTCATCCATTTCTCCACGGGCTTCTGGAGTTCTATGGCCTCTAGCTGCATAATCTCACACCCGCCTCCGTATTACATATTGCGGGTTTCGTCGCCCTTTACGAGCTATTTTTAGGCGTTGAGGCTCATTTTGCGTTGTGGAAGAGGTTATTCTGCCTGGTGCCCCGTTCTCGAGAGGGGTCTATATACCAAGTGGGCGGAGCCGAAGTATGGCGCATCACCGGGACCAGATACCTATCCGGAACCCCAAAGAAGGCGTCCGAGGGCTGGCCTTCGGAATGGTTTTACATAGATGACGTCCCGCTACTGGACCCTATCCGGGTCGGTCTCCCTGAGTTCAACAGTGCTCCATTGAAGAAACGCTTGAGCTGGCGTCCGCGGAGCTCTCAGAGAGAAAGCGACAGAGACGTCCTTTACCTGATGGGCCGGATAAGACTGTTGGCTCATTCCGGACTAACCATGATTAGAGTCATGGCCGCATGCATTATGCGGGGGGTGCAGCCACTTCAATATAGAGGCCACCCCATGTGGGATTTCAACGGGGAGGATGACGCCACCCGTTACGGTCGTAAGGGGCCGGCCTCAGCTGCCGCTCTAGTAAAGATCTTATCCTCTTTGTATAAGGGAGAAAAGGAGGAATTCCTCCGCGTGAACCCGCAGGCCGGATTTACTATGTACGATCCTCCAAGTTGGGTAAGTGAACAACTGCGCTTGCCCGTTTGTTTTATAATCCCATGGTTAGATATGTAGTCTAACGACTTCAATGCAGGAACTGCGACAGGTAGTAAAGGATATAAACAGCCACCCTCCACAGCCTTAGGACCCAGAACGGTCCCTCGATCCGGACTCCGAAGAGGATCCGGACATATCGGTGGAGCTTATCGACGGGGTGTTCCATCAGCTAAGCAAGGACAATACCTTGGTAGCCATCACGGCTGATTACTCAGGGTTAATCCCGGCCTCCCAGGTGACAGAAACCGGAGTCTCATTCCCTTGAGAGAGATTCTACTCTCACGTATTCCGGTGTTTCTGACGACAACCGTGTTTTGCAGGGGAGATTTCCGAGGCAGGAGGCCGAACCTGCGGCGGCTAGCCAACGAGGGGCCGCAGGGCCCCGTGGGGCAAAAAGGAATGTAGTCCGGACTGAGATGTCGGCGCAAAGGTATAGCGCACCCTCTGTTTCCCTGGTGTTATTCTGTTAGGGCATATTAACGTTCGTGCTATCTTCAGAACGAAGAGACCTCGCCGGACTACATCCGGAGAGGTTGCCAATCGCGCCTCCACCAGCCAGGCTCCAACGTCTGGCCAGGAAGCGGAGGCGAGCACAAGGCATGCACCGGACGCTCCTCCGACAGAGGATGCAGACAAGCTGTCTGCCACAAATTCTGAAGTGGAGAGTGCCATGAACCACAGGCGTTGCCGGACAGTTCTACGCGACGCTTGTTTCTCCCAAGAGGCTTTAGATGTCTTTAATTCGGGAGATGCGTACCTCCGTGCCGCTCAAAATGGTTTAGCCAGAGCCACGGAGCAGTATGTAAAAGACATACGGGTAAGAAAATTTTGGTCAAATATATATATACCAGTAGCCCCCGAGACTTGAAACAGTTAGAGCAACTGATTTAAGGATCATTTAATATGTAGGTTCTTACAGAGAAGAATACTGTACTGTCCCAGGAGCTGGAAAAGTGCAAGGCCCAACTAGAGGCCGCACTAGCCGCAGGAGGGGAGCCCAAAGAGACCCGCTCAGGTAAGATACACTTTGAAAGATTAGTATTGTGCGGTGTGGGTGCAAATCTGACAAATCATGTTGCAGATGGCGCCGGACTCGATCCGGAAAAGCAACAACTCTTACGCCGGCTAAAGGCCGGTGAGAGTACGTTGACAAAGGTGAGGCGAGAGAAGAATGATCTTTAGGATGCCAACACCCGGCTGGACGTCGAACTTAAAGATGTTCGTGGCCAGCTGTCGGACTCCACGAAGGAGAATCAGCGGCTTCGACGCGGCATATTTAGTAAGTGCTTGAACGAACTTTGAAAAAAGAGTTCGGCGAGGAAGTCGACTAACAGAGTAATGTCTGTAGGTATGCTCACAGGTCGTCCAGCAGAGGAGATGCCCGGTTCTACGGGTGACCTTCTTCCCGAACTCACGCAACTACACGAGCGAATTCGGCAGGCGATGCGAGGCGTTGCCCAAGCCTTATGGCCTGCCCACTCCATGCCCGAGGGCCTTGGAGAGCTTGCGGAGAAGCTAAAGGGAGCTCGGCGGCGCTTCCGGTTGTGGAAGATATCGGCCTGCCGACAAGGCGCTAGGGAGGCCTGGGCCATGGTGAAGACCTGTTTTACGAAGTCTGACCCAAACCACATGCCGAGGTCGGACCAGTGGGGCCTGACGGGAAGGAGATCCCTGTAAACTTAGTATACGGCCAAGTAGAGTTAGCCGCGAAGTATTCCCAGCAGGACTGTAAATTAGACAGCCTGTTAGATGGTATAGAAGAGGAATACAATCAGTCAGAATGACTATGTAATTTTGAATTGACATGTGTAATGCCTTCTAGCCGGATTGTAGATCGTTTGTCGTTGCCGGCCTTTTCGCTTCAACCTCGGGACCTGACGGTCCGGAGTGTGTCCGAATACCATAGCGGTTATATAAGAACTGGGGTATGCGTGGAGACCAGGCATAGGGGTCATTAGTGCTTTATCAGACAAGTGCCCAACTAGTTATGTTATATTACATGGTTAGTAAGAAACATCTTCCAGAGAGAATAGTTCCGTTAAGGGTTCCTTTCGCTGGGAGGCATGCCCTAAAGTGCATGTCCAGACTGCGTGAAAAGACGCAGAAAAAGCATCTGGGGGCGCATAAAATGAGTAAAAAGATCATCTTTTATTAGACCGACCGAATATTCTCTTAAGAACGCTAGCTTTCGGCTTCACCCAGTCTGAGGTACACATCCGGCTGACCCGGCAGTAACAATCGCAGAGGTGCTCCCTTTACCGCCTAGCCGAACAATCAGGAACGTAGGGGTAAGCACAGGAGCCAGGCAACCCAGTTTGGCCAAAACTTAAGTCATATCGATGCATATAATGGTAAAGAAAAAGGTACATGCGGAAGTTTGACGCATGTGTTGGGCATGAAGCCCGTATAAATAAGCTTCTGTTAAAGAAGCCCCCAGGTTTAATGAGCGCGAGTGGCGCGTCACTAGATGAGCCTTTAAGGGCTATAAAAGAAAAGAGGGGAAGGAGAGAAATGTAAAAAAAGTATGCAAAAAATGGACAGAGGAAGGAGACGAACACAGAGTCCGGCGCTAGGCATAGAATCTTCGGAGACGGGTGGAGTTCCACGGGTTCGGCTCGAGTCGGTTATCCGACGCATCTCGCAGGCGGTACGCCCCACCAGTCAGGACTTGGTCGATTATGAATGGACCTTCCCACTTGGGCTTGAGTTTGTCCTTTTTCTTATCCGGCAGGCGTAGAACTAGTTCACCAACATTGTAATTTTTGGCCCGTACTTCTCTGCTTTGATATCTTCGGGTCTGCTATTGATAAAATGCGGAACGGGCTTTTGCCACGTCACGCTCCTCCTCCAAGGCGTCCAAGTTGTCCTGCCGATCGAGCTCGGCTTCTCTTTCTTCATACATGCGCACTCTAGGTGAGTCATGAATTATGTCGCAGGGCAGAACTGCCTCTGCGCCTATACCATAAAAATGGTGTGTATTCGGTGGTGCGATTAGGCGTGGTCCGCAGCCCCCATAGCACGGAGTCAAGCTCCTCTACCCAGTGCGTGTTAGATTCCTTGAGGGACCGCACCAGTATGGGTTTAATGCCGCTCATGATAAGACCATTTGCGCGTTCGACCTGGCCGTTGGTTTGTGGGTGATAGACGGAAGCATAATCGAGCTTGATGCCCATGTTTTTGCACCAGAGTTTTACCTCGTCGGCGGTAAAGTTTGATACTGCTATCCGGAGACCATGTAGGAGGGCCTCATATTCGGCTGCATTGTTGGAATCCGTGTACATGATCTGGAGCACATATTGGACTGTGTCTCCTGTGGGGGACGTCGGGACGATGCCAGCCCCCAGTCCGGCCAACATTTTGGAGCCGTCGAAATGCATAATCCAGTTTGAATATGTGCCGTACTCTTTAGGGAGCTCGGCCTCCGTCCATTCTGCGACGAAGTCGGCCAAAACTTGCGATTTAATAGCTCATCGTGGCTTATAGGTTATATCGAACGGGAGAAGCTCGATGGCTCATTTTGCAATCCGGCCCGTTGCATCGCGGTTGTTGATAATATCGTTTAGTGGCACTTCCGAGGCTACTGTTATGGAACACTCTTGAAAGTAGTGTCGTAGCTTCCGAGATGCCATGAATACCGCGTATGCAATCTTTTGATAATGCGGGTACCGTGATTTGCATGGAGTGAGGATAGTGAACACGTAGTAGACCGGCCTTTGAAGGGGGAATTTGTGTCCGTCCATTTCCCGCTCGACAAGGAGCACTGCGCTGACAACTTCATGTGTGTTGCTGCAATGTACAATAACATTGATTCGCTGGTGATTGGCGCGGCCAGGACTGGGTTTGTTGCCAATATGACTTTTATTTCATCAAGTCCGGCCGTGGCGGCATCCGTCGACTCGAAGTGTTCGGTGCGCCGAAGGAGGCGATAAAGGGGTAGTGCCTTTTCTCCCAAGCGGGAGATGAAGCGGCTTAAAGCTGCCACGCACCCGGTTAATTTTGTATTTGTTTAAGGTCCTTTGGGACATCCAATTGTGACAAAGCTCGGATCTTGGCTGAGTTTGCTTCAATTCCTCTACCGGATACAATGAAGCCCAAGAGCTTTCCGGCTGGAACGCCGAAGACGCATTTTTCTGGGTTGAGCTTGATGTCATATTGTCGGAGGTTATCGAATGTAAGCCTCAAGTCGTTTACTAGGGATTCGACATGTCTTGATTTGACGACCACATCATCCACATACGCCTCCACTGTTTTGCCGATCTGGTTTGCCAGACATGTCTGGATCATGCGCTGATATGTTGCGCCGGCGTTTTTCAGCCCGAAAGGCATTGTGTTGAAGCAGAATGGGCCGTATGGTGTGATGAATGCTGTTGCAGCTTGGTCTGATTCTGCCATCTTGATTTGATGGTAACCGGAGTATGCGTCAAGGAAACACAACAAATCGTGTCCTGTGGTGGCATCGATAATTTGATCGATGCGGGGGAGGGGGAAGGGATCCTTTGGGCAAGCCTTGTTAAGGTCTTTAAAGTCGACACACAGGCGCCAGGATTTGTCTTCCTTTTGTACCATCACCAGGTTTGCTAGCCAGTCCGGATGTTTTATGTCTCTGATGAATCCGGCCTCCAATAGCTTGGCTAGCTCCTCTCCCATAGCCTGTCTCTTGGGTATGGAAAAACGCCGAAGGGCTTGTTTGACAGGTTTAAATCCTTTTAGGATATTTAAGCTGTGTTCGGCCATCCTGCGTGGGATCCCTGGCATGTCTGAAGGGTGTCAGGTGAAGATGTCCCAGTTCTCTCGTAGGAACTCTCGTAGTGCGGCGTCTGCATCAGGGTTCAGTCGTGCCCCGATTGAAGCTGTTTTATTGGGGTCCGTTGGATGGACCTGGAATTTGACTATTTCGTCGGCTGGCTTGAAGGATGTGGATTTGGATCTCTTATCGAGTATCACATCATCCCTGTTAACCGTGGAGCGCAGCGCAGTCAGTTCCTCGGCCACTAAGGCTTCGGATAGCGCCTCAAGGGCTAATGCGGCCGTGTTGTTTTCGGCGCGAAGTGCTATGTCTGGATCACTAGCTAGAGTGATAATTCCATTCGGCCCGGGCATCTTAAGCTTCATGTACCCGTAATGGGGTATTTCTAGGAAGATTGTGAATGCTTCCCGCCCTAGTAAAGCGTGATATCCGCTCTTAAACGGGGCCACCTGAAACGTGACTTCTTCGGACCTGTAATTATCCGACGTGCCGAACACCACATCTAGTGTGATTTTTCCTGTGCAGCGCGCTTCCCGACTGGGGATTATTCCTCTAAAGGTTGTGCTGCTTCGCTCGATGCAGTTCCAGTCTATTTCCATTTTTGAAGGGTTTCCTCATAAATGAGGTTCAGTCCGCTGCCTCCATCCATTAGCACCTTGGTGAGGCGAAAGCCGTCCACTATGGGACTGAGGACCAATGAGGCTGGTGCTCGGGCTGTTCGGAATCTAGGTTCATCACTTGCGTTGAAGGTAATAGCAGTGTCGCTCCATGGATTTATTGTTGCAACTTGATAAACTTCGGCGAGGCTGCGGAGTGTTCTTTTTCGCATATTGTTTGATGCGAAAGTCTCGAAGACTGTGAGAACGGTACTGGTGTCCTCGGGCTGGCTTTCTGCGGCCTCCAGAATTAAGAGGTCCTCGCCAATTTTGGCCACCTGCCGGAGAATCCAACATGCTCTAAGGCTGTGAGTTGGTGTGGCGTCCTCTGTACTGTGAATTCTACAGGGTCCATCAAGCCGCCTTTCCAGTATGGTTCCATGCCCTGTAGAGGGTTTTGGCTTTTTGGTGTTTATCCCGGGTGTCCTATGATGATGCACCCTCTTAGTTCGGACGGGATTACTATTCAAGGCCGGATTATCCCAAAATTTTATTTCGATTTTCCAGGCGCTTTCCATCGCACAGTATTTTTGTACTATGGACGCCAAGTCAGTGAAGCGTGTAATATCACGACGACTTACGGCGTTAAGGATTCCCTCATCCGTGCAATTACTGCAGAAAATTGAGATTGCGTCTCCCTCGCGGCAATCCTTTATCCTGTTCATAACCAGGAGGAATCAGGCCCAGTAATGATGTATTGTTTCCTCGGGCCTCTGCCTGATTTGGGAGAGATCGCTTATGTTCGGGTGGGCGGGTGTCGTTCAATCTGAAACCTCACCCAATCCAAGATTCGGAGGCCGAAGAGTTTCCGAACTCTGAAGTTCGGATTCTTGGATGTTGTCCAACAAATCTAGCCGTTGCCTGATCCTAAGCTCGGGTCTTGAGTTACATCCTCCTCTCCGTGGGTATCCGGCTTGGAGGAGTCGGGAATTCGGACGTAGCTAGTCCTTAAAATAGATGAAGGGTCGCCGCACTGCGCCTCTACCACGGCAACGTGGTGGGTGACTTGGGGAGAGTTAATTTCTCTTAGATTGGGTTTGAGCCCAACCTGGCCGTAATCCCTAGCGACCCCCAGGGCGGCGATGCGATCCAAGAGCTCGTTTAAGGAAGAGAGCTCCATTGGATCTAGCTGCTCGACGAACTCCGAGCTGACGTGTAGGTTGCTTTTGATGACCCGAGAGGTCACCGTCGGCGCAACAGCCGAACAGGCGGTCATGAGGAAACCACCTAGCCGGAGGGTTTGGCCGACAGCCAAGGCTCCCTTAGCAACGGCACCGTCTTTAAAGACGGGAGGAGGCATCCTTCCTGATTGTGACGGCACAGAGGAACTCTCAATGAAAGCACCAATGTCGGTGTCAAAACCGGCGGATCTCGGGTAGGGGGTCCCGAACTGTGCATCTAGGCTGGATGGTAACAGGAGGAGGGAACACGATGTTTTACCCAGGTTCGGGCCCTCTTGATGGAGGTAAAACCCTACGTCTCGCTTGATTAATATTGATGATATGGGTAGTACAAGAGTAGATCTACCACGAGATCAAGGAGGCTAAACCCTAGAAGCTAGCCTATGGTATGATTGTTGTATATGGAGTTGATTGCCTACGGACTACAACCCTCCGGTTTATATAGACACCGGATAGGGTTAGGGTTACATAGAGTCGGTTACAATGGTAGGAGATCTTGAATATCTGCATCGCCAAACTTGCCTTCCACACCAAGGAAAGTCCCATCCGGACACGGGACGAAGTCTTCAATCTTGTATCTTCATAGTCCAGGAGTCCGGCTGAAGGTATAGTCCGGCTACCCGAACACCCCCTAATCCAGGACTCCCTCAGTCGGCTCGATGTGGGTTGGGCTGTCAAATCACCATGAGCCTTGCTAGGTGCTTTTCCACATGATGAGGAGGATGGACTTGATCAAGTTGATAAGTTGGAGGCAATCCTTTATTTCTTGTGCTAGGCTCCCCCTGCATATGACACTTGATGTTATCCTTTGGCTTGAGATTGCCCAGGAATCCAGAGAGGCTAAAACAAAGGGTGTTCACTTTGCGGCTCTTGAGAATTCTATGAAACGTCAATGTTCTCATGTCAGAAACCTAGAGAGATTGAGAGAGAGAGAGAGAGATGCCAACATGAAGCATGAAGAATTTCCATATCAAGATAAATGTTAGGCAGAGGAAGAATTTCATTCACAAGAAGAGAGGGAATGATTGGGTCACCTAACACAAGGAGAAGGAGCTCATTGTGCATCATCATTTCTCCTCAGCCATGAAAAGGGGTGTGGAGGGCCCCTGATTTTAATTGGCAGGCCATGAAATTCCCTGCGAGCGATCTCACCTGTCTGGGCGACAGTTTGAGGAGGAGGTATTTGCTGCCATCAAGTCAATGTCTAGCGACAAGGCCCCGGGACTAGATGACTTCACGAATGCTCTTTTTAAGGCTTACTAGCCCATAATCAAATCTGATCTCATGGCGGTTTTCTCCATGTTATCATATTTGCATGCAGGCAAATGTGGTACTTCTCCCCAAGAAAGAAGGTTATGAGGTGATCTCTGACTTCCTTACAACCCATTAGCCTCATCTGAGTCATGCCAAAGATTTTTGCCACAAGGCTTGCTCCTTTCGTGAACAGATTGATTTCTCGAGCCTAGAGGACTTTTATTAAGATGAGGAACATTCATGATAACTTCATGTATGTGAAGAATTTTGTGACACATCTACAACGGACTAACACTTGAGTGCTCTTGCTCAAACTTGACATCTAGAAGGTCTTCGACTCACTGCACTAGGAGTATTTGCTTGACCTCCTGCAGAAAAGAGGTTTCCTCTCAAGATTTCGAGAATGGCTAATGACTTTGCTATGTACTTATTCTACCCGTGTCATGCTTAATGGATTTCCATGCTAGATGTACATGGGAAGGGCCTTTATTAGGGCGGCCCACTTTTCACCTCTTTTTGTCCTGGCCATCAATGATTTTCAACACATACTCGATTTGGCCACCGAGTCCAGCGTCCTTCACAAATTGTGTGTCATGGAGCTTTCCTCGACACCTCCTTATATGTCGATGATGCGTCCATTTTCAAGGCTCCTATCAAAGAAGATATTGACAACCTCATGCGCATTTTGCAATGTTTCAAGGATGTTTACCGGCCTTGTTACTAATGTGCAGAAATGCCTTGTTGCCGCCATCTGATGTTCGGAGATATACCTTGATGCGGTTGTTCAGGCATTCTTGGTAACTAGGACTCATTTCCCATTGTGCTACCTTGAACTCCCATTGTCAATGCACCACATACATTTCATTGACATCCAACATTTGTATGACAAGTTGGCAGGTGATTAATGGAATAGTAACACCAATTCCAACTTGGACGTCATGGTTCAACACACCATTGATTTGTATCGCCTATGGCTATGTATGCAAGATGCTTAGCTCGTTGAACCTATCCCAGATGCTATTGTCTGGAACTGAACTACATCGGTCATTTGTTTGGCCAAGTCGGCCTATTCGACATAGTTGGGTGATGTTGCTACCTCTGCTTTGAAATATCTAGTGTGGAAGAATTAGGCGCCACTGAAGCAAAAGTTCTTCGCTTGGCCTATATTGCAGGACCAATTTTGGACGGCTGATAGATTGCAGAGGAGAGGGTGGCCAAATTGTGGCTTGTGTTAGCTTCGCAAGAGGTAGCCGGAGAAGGCCTCACACCTTATTTTCAAGTGTCATGTCTTTGGGCATATTTGGGAGGATGTCAAAGCTTGGTTTGGGCTTGCTGACTGATGTCTACTACACAACCTTCTTCTTGTAGACGTTGTTGGGCCTCCAAGTGCAGAGGTTTGTAGGACAGTAGCAAATTTCCCTCAAGTGGATGACCTAAGGTTTATCAATCCGTAGGAGGCGTAGGATGAAGATGGTATCTCTCAAGCAACCCTGCAACCAAATAACAAAGAGTCTCTTGTGTCCCCAACACACCCAATACAATGGTAAATTGTATAGGTGCACTAGTTCGGCGAAGAGATGGTGATACCAGTGGTATATGGATAGTAGATAATGGTTTTGTAATCTGAAAATATAAAAACAGCAAGGTAACTAATGATAAAAGTGAGCGTAAACGGTATTGCAATGCATTGAAACAAGGCCTAGGGTTCATACTTTCACTAGTGCAAGTCCTCTCAACAATAATAACATAATTGAGTCACATAACTATCCCTCAACATGCAACAAATACTCACTCCAAAGCCAATAATAGCGGAGAACAAACGAAGAGATTATGGTAGGGTACGAAACCACCTCAAAGTTATTCTTTCCAATCAATCCGTTGGGCTGTTCCTATAAGTGTCACAAACAGCCCTAGAGTTCGTACTAGAATGACACCTTAAGACACAAATAAACCAAAACCCTAATGTCACCTAGATACTGCAATGTCACCTCAAGTATCCGTGGGTATGATTATACGATATGCATCACACAATCTCAGATTCATCTATTCAACCAACACATAGAATCTCAAAGAGTGCCCCAAAGTTTCTACAGGAGAATCACGACGAAAACGTGTGCCAACCCCTATGCATAGGTTCATGGGTGGAACCCGCAAGTTGATGACCAAAACATACATCAAGTGAATCACGTGATATCCCATTGTCACCACAGATACGCACGGCAAGACATACATCAAGTGTTCTCAAATCTTTAAAGACTCAATCTGATAAGATAACTTCAAAGGGGAAACTCAATCCATTACAAGAGAGTAGAGGGGGAGAAACATCATAAGATCCAACTATAATAGCAAAGCTCGCGATACATCAAGATCGTGCCAAATCAAGAACACGAGAGAGAGAGAGAGAGAGATCAAACACATAGCTACTGGTACATACCCTCAGCCACGAGGGAGAACTACTCCCTCCTCGTCATGGAGAGCACCAAGATGATGAAGATGGCCACTGGAGAGAGATTTCCCTCTCCGGCAGGGTGCCGGAACGGGTCTAGATTGGCTTTCGGTGGCTACGGAGGCTTCTGGAGGCGGAACTCCCGATCTATTGTGCTCCCCGATCGTTTTAGGGTATATGGATATATATAGGCGGAAGAAGTATGTCAGGGGGGCCACGAGGGGCCCACGAGGGTGGAGGGCGCGCCCAGGGGGGTGGGCGCGCCCCCTGCCTCGTGGCTTCCTCGTTGCTTCCCTTACGTGGACTCCAAGTCTTCCGTGTTGCTTTCCTTCCAAAAATAAGTTCTGTGAAGTTTCAGATCAATTGGACTCCGTTTGATTTTCCTTTTCTACGATACTCTTAAAATAAGGAAAAAACAGAAACTGGCACTGGGCTCTGGGTTAATGGGTTAGTCCCAAAGATAATATAAAAGTGTATAATAAAGCCCATAAACATCCAAAGTTGATAATATAATAGCATGGAACAATCAAAAATTATAGATAGGTTGGAGACGTGTCAGCATCTCCAAGCTTAATTCCTGCTCGTCCTCGAGTAGGTAAATGATAAAAATAGAATTTTTGATGTGGAATGCTACCTAACATATTTCTCTAAGTAATTCTCTTTATTGTGGCAAGAATATTTAGATCCATAAGATTCAAGACAAAAAGTTTAATATTGACATAAAAACAATAATACTTCAAGCATACTAACTAAGCAATTATGTCTTCTCAAAATAACATGGCCAAAGAAAGTTATCCCTACAAAATCATACAGTCTGGCTATGCTCCATCTTCACCACACAAAATATTTAAATCATGCGTAACCCCGATGACAAGCCAAGAAATTGTTTCATACTTTTGATGTTCTCAAACTTTTTCAATCTTCACGCAATACATGAGCGTGAGCGATGGACATAGCACTATAGGTGGAATAAAATGGTGGTTGTGGAGAAGACAAAAAGGAGAAGATAGTCTCACATCAACTAGGCGTATCAACGGGCTATGGAGATGCCCATCAATAGATATCAATGTGAGTGAGTAGGGATTGCCATGCAACGGAAGCACTAGAGCTATAAGTGTATGAAAGCTCAACAAAAAGAAACTAATGGGTGTGCATCCAACTTGCTTGCTCACGAAGACCTAGGGCAATTTGAGGAAGCCCATCATTGGAATATACAAGCCAAGTTCTATAATGAAAGATTCCCGCTAGTATATGAAAGTGACAACATTAGAGACTCTCTACTATGAATATCATGGTGCTACTTTGAAGCACAAATGTGGTAAAAGGATAGTAGCATTGCCCCTTCTCTCTTTTTCTCTCATTTTTTTATTTGGCCCTTTTCTCTTTTTTATGGCTTCTTTTTTATTTTTTATTTGGGCCTTTTCTATTTTTTTATGGCCTCTTTTTTTAGTCTGGAGTCTCATCCCGACTTGTGGGGGAATCATAGTCTCCATCATCCTTTCCTCACTGGGACAATGCTCTAATAATGATGATCATCACACTTTTATTTACTTACAACTCATGGATTATAACTCGATACTTAGAACAAGATATGACTCTATATGAATGCCTCCGGCGGTGTACCGGGATGTGCAATGACTCATGAGTGACATGTATGAAAGAATTATGAACGGTGGCTTTGCCACAAATACGATGTCAACTACATGATCATGCAAAGGAATATGACAATGATGAAGCGTGTCATAATAACGGAATGGTGGAAAGTTGCATGGCAATATATCTCGGAATGGCTATGGAAATGCCATGATAGGTAGGTATGGTGGCTGTTTTGAGGAAGGTATGGTGGGTGTATGATACCGGTGAAAGGTGCGCGGTACTAGAGAGGCTAGCAATGGTGGAAGGGTGAGAGTGGGTATAATCCATGGACTCAACATTAGTCATAAAGAACTCACATACTTATTGCAAAAATCTATTAGTTATCGAAACAAAGTACTACACGCATGCTCCTAGGGGAATAGATTGATAGGAAAAGACCATCGCTCGTCCCCGACCGCCACTCATAAGGAAGACAATCAATAAATAAATCATGCTCCGACTTCATCACATAACGATTCACCATACGTGCATGTTACGGGAATCACAAACTTTAACACAAGTATCTCTCAAATTCACAACTACTCACTAGCATGACTCTAATATTACCATCTCCATATCTCAAAACAATCATCAAGTATCAAACTTCTCATAGTATTCAATGCACTTCATATGAAAGTTTTTATTATATCCCTCTTGGATGCCCATCAAATTAGGACTAATTTCATAACCAAAGTAAACTACCATGCTGTTCTAAAGGACTCTCAAAATAATATAAGTGAAGCATGAGAGATCAATAATTTCTATAAAATAAAACCACCATCGTGCTCTAAAAAGATATAAGTGAAGCACTAGAGCAAATGACAAACTACTCTGAAAGATATAAGTGAAGATCAATGAGTAGTCGAACAATTATGCAACTATATGAAGACTCTCTAACATTTAATAATTTCATATCTTAGTATTTTATTCAAACAGTAAGCAAAACAAAAGAAATAAAATGACGCTCCAAGCAAAACACATATCATGTGGTAAATAGAAATATAGCTCCAAGTAAAGTTACCGATGAACGAAGACGAAAGAGGGGATGCCTTCCAGGGCATCCCCAAGCTTAGGCTTTTGGTTGTCCTTGAATATTACCTTGGGGTGCCTTGGGCATCCCCAAGCTTAGGCTCTTTCCACTCCTTATTCCATAGTCCATCGAATCTTTACCCAAAACCTGAAAACTTCACAACACAAAACTTAACAGAAAACTCGTAAGCTCCGTTAGTATAAGAAAATAAATCACCACTTAGGTACTGTTGTGAACTCATTCTAAATTCATATTGGTGTAATATCTACTGTATTCCAACTTATCTATGGTTTATAAACTCTTTTACTAGCCATAGATGCATCAAAATAAGCAAACAACACATGAAAGACAGAATCTGTCAAAAACAGAACAGTCTGTAGTAATCTGGATCAAACGTATACTTCTGGAACTCATAAAATTCTCAAATAAATTGATGGACGTGAGGAATTTATCTATTAATCATATTCAAAAATAATTAACTAAATAGCATTCTCCAATAAAAAATGGCAGCAATTCTCGTGAGCACTAAAGTTTCTGTTTTTTACAGCATGATCAACAAGACTTTCCCTAAGTCTTCCCAACGGTTCTACTTGGCACAAACACTAAATAAAACATAAAAACTCAATAATAACAGAGGATAGATAAATTATTTATTGCTAAACAGGAGCAAAAAGCAAGGAACAAAAATAAAGTTGGGTTGCCTCCCAACAAGCGCTTACATTTAACGACCCTAGCTAGGCATGATGATTTCAATGATGCTCACATAAAGGATAAGAATTGAAACATAAAGAGAGCATCATGAAGAATATGACTAACACATTTAAGTCTGACCCTCTTCCTATGCATAGGGATTTTGTGAGCGAACAACTTGTGGGAACAATAATCAACTAGCATAGGAAGGCAAAACAAGCATAACTTCAAAATTTTAAGCACATAGAGATGAAACTTGATATTATTGCAATTCTTACAAGCATATATTCCTCCCTCATAATAATTTTTCAGTAGCATCATGAACGAATTCAACAATATAACCAGCATCTAGAGCAATCTTTTCATGATCTACAAGCATAGAAAATTTACTACTCTCCTCATAAGCAAATTTCTTCTCATGAATAATAGTGGGAGCAAACTCAACAAAATAACTATCATGTGATTGAAAATTAAGATCAAGATGACAAGTTTCATGGTTATCATTGTTCTTTAAAGCATATGTGTCATCACAATAATCATCATAGATAGGAGGCATGCTTTCATCATAATAAATTTGCTCATCAAAACTTGGGGGACAAAAAATATCATCTTCATCAAACATAGCCTCCCCAAGCTTGTGGCTTTGCATATCATTAGCATCATAGATATTCAAGGAATTCATACTAACAACATTGCAATCATGCTCATCATTCAAATATTTAGTGCCAAACATTCTAATGCATTCTTCTTCTAACACCTTGGCACAATTTCCCTTTCCATCATACTCACAAAAGATATTAAAAAGATGAAGCATGTGAGACAAACTCAATTCCATTTGTTTTTGTAGTTTTCTTTTATAAACTAAACTAGTGATAAAACAAGAAACAAAAAGATTCGATTGCACGATCTAAAGATATACCTTCAAGCGCTAACCTCCCCGGCAACGGCGCCAGAAAAGAGCTTGATGTCTACTACACAACCTTCTTCTTGTAGACGTTGTTGGGCCTCCAAGTGCAGAGGTTTGTAGGACAGTAGCAAATTTCCCTCAAGTGGATGACCTAAGGTTTATCAATCCGTAGGAGGCGTAGGATAAAGATGGTCTCTCTCAAGCAACCCTGCAACCAAATAACAAAGAGTCTCTTATGTCCCCAACACACCCAATACAATGGTAAATTGTATAGGTGCACTAGTTCGGTGAAGAGATGGTGATACAAGTGGTATATGGATAGTAGATAATTGTTTTTTGTAATGTGAAAATATAAAAACAGCAAGGTAACTAATGATAAAAGTGAGCGCAAACGGTATTGCAATGCGTTGAAACAAGGCCTAGGGTTCATACTTTCACTAGTGCAAGTCCTCTCAACAATAATAACATAATTGGATCACATAACTATCCCTCAACATGCAACAAAGAGTCACTCCAAAGCCACTAATAGCGGAGAATAAACGAAGAGATTATGGTAGGGTACGAAACCACCTCAAAGTTATTCTTTCCAATCAATCCGTTGGGCTATTCCTATAAGTGTCACAAACAGCCCTAGAGTTCATACTAGAATAACATCTTAAGACACAAATCAACCAAAACTCTAATGTCACCTAGATACTCCAATGTCACCTCAAGTATCCGTGGATATGATTATACGATATGCATCACACAATCTCAGATTTATCTATTCAACCAACACATAGAACCTCAAAGAGTGCCCCAAAGTTTCTACCGAAGAATCACGACGAAAACGTGTGCCAACCCCTATGCATAGGTTCATGGGCGGAACCCGCAAATTGATCACCAAAACATACATCAAGTGAATCACGTGATATCCCATTGTCACCACAGATACGCACGGCAAGACATACATCAAGTGTTCTCAAATCTTTAAAGACTCAATCCGATAAGATAACTTCAAAGGGGAAACTCAATCCATTACAAGAGATTAGAGGGGGAGAAACATCATAAGATCCAACTATAATAGCAAAGCTCACGATACATCAAGATCGTGCCAAATAAAGAACAGGAGAGAGAAAGAGATCAAACACATAGCTACTGGTACATACCCTCAGCCCCGAGGGAGAACTATTCCCTCCTCGTCATGGAGAGCACCGGGATGATGAAGATGGCCACCGGAGAGGGATTGCCCCCTCCGGCAGGGTGCCAGAACGGGTCTAGATTGGCTTTCGGTGGCTATGGAGCCTTCTGGCGGCGGAACTCCCGATCTATTGTGCTCCCTGATTGTTTTAGGGTATATGGAGATATATAGGTGGAAGAAGTATGTCAGGGGGGCACGAGGGGCCCACGAGGGTGGAGGGCGCGCCCAGGGGGTGGGCGCTCCCCCTGCCTCGTGGCTTCCTTGTTGCTTCCCTTACGTGGACTCCAAGTCTTTCGTGTTGCTTTCCTTCCAAAAATAAGTTCCGTGAAGTTCCAGGTCAATTGGACTCCGTTTGATTTTCCTTTTCTGCGATACTCTTAAAACAAGGAAAAATACATAAACTGACACTGGGCTCTGGGTTAATAGGTTAGTCCCAAAAATAATATAAAAGTGTATAATAAAGCCCATAAACATCCAAAGTTGATAATATAATACAATGGAACAATCAAAAATTATAGATATGTTGGAGACGTATCACTGACAACCATGGAATCTTGGTTACTTCTCCAATCAGTCATTGAGTGATGAGATTTGTTTGTCATGAGTAATGGCCGCACTCAGAAAAGAATTTCTTCACTAGTTATGCTTGTTTTGTGGGAAACTAGGAAGGATCGGAACGCCATATTTGTTTGGAATATATCTACCATGCAACCAATCATTCCAAAAATTGAAGTCAGAGCAAATTTGTGGGGCTTAGCCTGTACGAATCATTTGAGCTTTTTCATGCAAGAAGAGTAGAGCCTTTGTAATTTTGATTACGGCTTATGTACTAATCAATTCTTAATTAATGAATTGATTGTTTAAAATACAAAAGAAATTTGAAGTCAGATGACCAACATCCTGTTCTTGGGCGCCGAGAGCAGTGAGGCTCCCCAAGAAATTTATATGCAAACACTAAAAATCTGATGTCTGATATTTAGGCATGGCAAATCTATTTTTTCATGGCAATTTGTATTGATGCGATGGTGAAAAATTTAGTTTAAAAGCACGACATGTTTTTGGACAAAAGATAAAGTAAGGAGGATTTATGATGCTCACCGGCTAAACTTGCCATCCTTGAAGAAAATAATTTGTCAAAAAAACATTCGGTTTGTCATGTTGAAAATTTGATGTCAGATTCGTAGTGCAGTTGTTCGAAAAAAAGTTTTGTAGTGCAGCCCAATTTATATTACTAGTTAGGGTAGAAAACTACAATATCATGACGATGCATGCAGATTAACACTCGGTTCTGTAAACCACAATTGAATATTTTTGTACCACAATAGAACATTTAATGGTGGGCGTTGCTACGTGTCGGCTGGCGGGTCTATTAAAAAGTTCCGCCGCCTCATGAGTCGCTAGATGTGGAACAATCCAGCGGCTCAATGTCTCCCTCTACTTCGCAACAGAGATCATGCTGCGGAAACATTTGCAACAAAGATTATGTTGCAGAATATATTTTCTGCAACATAGGTTGTGTTGCAGGAATTTATTTGCAAGAAAGTTCTTGTCGCGGAGTTTTTGCGACAGAGGTTTTATTGTAGTTTTTTGCAACTGAGCTGATGTTGCAAAAACTTCTATAACTTACAATCTTCGTTCGCCGCTATAGTTTACAACACCGCTGGCGCTCTTTTTAGGGCTTGCTAGCCCATCATCAAATCTGATCTCATGGCAGTTTTCTCCATATTCTCATATTTACACGCAGGCAAATGTGGTACTTCTCCCCAAGAAAGAAGGTTATGAGGTGATCTCTGACTTCCATATAGCACATTAGCCTCATCCGAGTCGTGCCAAACATGTTTGCCACAAGGCTTGCTCCTTTCGTGAACACACTGATTTCTCGAGCCTACAACACTTTTATTAAGACGAGGAACATTCATGATAACTTCATGTATGTGAGGAATTTCGTGACGCATCTGCAACGGACTAACACTTTAGTGCTCTTGCTCAATATAACATCTAGAATGTCTTCAACTCACTGCACTGGGAGTATTTGCTTGATCTCCTGCAAGAAAGAGGTTTCCTCCCAAGATTTTGAGATTGGTCGATGACTTTGCTATATATATATATATATATATATATATATATATATATATATATATATATATATATATATATATATATATATATATATATATATATATACTTATTCTACCCGTGTCATGCTTAATTGATTTCCATGGCAGATGATCACACATGGGAAGGGCCTTTAGTAGGGCGGCCCACTTTCACATCTTTTTTTCTTGGCCATCCATGATTTTCAACACATACTCGATTTGGCCATCGAGTCCAGCGTCCTTCACAAATTATGTGTCATGGAGCTTTCCTCGACACCTCCTTATATGCTGATGATGCGTCCATTTTCAACGCTCCTATCAAAGAAGATATTGACAACCTCATGCGCATTTTGCAACATTTCAGGGATGTTTACCAGCCTTGTTACTAATGTGTAGAAATGCCTTGTTGCCGCCATCTAATGTTCGGATATACCTTGATGCGGTTCTTAAGGCATTCTTGGTAACTAGGAAAAATTTCCCATTATGCTAACATGACCTCCCATTGTCAATGCACCACATACATTTCATTGACTTCCAACATTTGTATGACAAGATGACTGGTGATTAATGGAATAGTAACACCAATTCCAACTTGGACCTCATGGTTCAACACATCATTGATTTGTATGCTAGATGTTCAATGAGTTGAACCTATCCCGGATGCTACTGTCTGGAACTGAACTACATCGGCCATTTATTTGGCCAAGTCGGCCAATTCGACACAGTTGGGTGATGTTGCTACCTCTGCTTTGAAACATCTGATGTGGAAGAATTAGGCACCGCCGAAGCAAAAGTTTTTCACTTGGACTATATTGTAGGACCGATTTAGAATGGTTGACAGATTGCAGAGGCGAGGGTGGCCAAAGTGTCTCTTGTGTTAGCTTTGCAAGAGGTAGCCAGAGAAGGCCTCACCCCTTATGTTCAAGTGTCATGTCGTTGGGCATATTTGGGAGGATGTCAAAACTTGGTTTGGGCTTGCTGACATCCATGGAATCTTGGTTACTCCTCCAATCGGTCATTGAGTGATGAGATTTGTTTGTCATGAGTAATGGCCGCACTCATAAAGGAATTTCTTCACTTGTTATGCCTGTATTTGTGGGAAACTGGGAAAGACCGGAACACAAGAGTTTTTAGGAATATATCTACCATGCAACCGATCACTCCAAAAATTCAAGCCAAAGCAAATTTTTGGTGCTTAGCCTGCACGAATCATCCGAGTTTTTTCATGCCGGAAGAGTAGAGCCTTTGTAATTTTGATTACTACTTATGTACTACTCTCTTCTTAGTTAATGAATTGATTGTTTAAAATACAGAAAATTGACTAAACTCGGAGAGGGTTCTTGAGATCAGTCGACCAGCATCCTATTCTTGGGTGCCGAGATCAGTGAGGCTCCCCACGTAATTTATACGCAAACACTAAAAATCTGATGTGTGATATTTAGGCATGGTAAATCTGTTTTTTTCATGGCAATTTTGTATTGGCGCGATGATGGCAAATTTAGTTTAAAAGCACTGCATTTTTTTGACAAAAGATAAACTAAGGAGGATTTATGATGCTCGCCAGCTAAACTTTCCATCCTTGAAGAAAATAATTTGTCATAAAAACATTCGGTTTGCCATGGTCCAAAATTTGATGTCATATTTGTAGTGTAGTTCTTCGCAAAAAAAGTTTTGTAGTGCAGTCCAATTTATATTACCGGTTAGGGTATAAAACTCCAATATCACGACGATGCATGTAGATTATCAGTCGGTTCTGTAAACTAACTCAACTGGATATGTTTGTACCACAACAAAACATTCAAAGGGTGTTTGGTTTGTTGGTTGTCCATGGGTGGATGAGGGATAGCCATATTTTAGGATGATACTAGTCGTTTGGAAGCGAGGATACGATGGATATGGGCAACCATGTTTAGCAAATATTCGGTCTAAAACCTGATTGAAGAGAGCCGCCAGATTCTGGCGGACGAGGGCAGCCACTCGCGCTCTAGTCACTGCAATTTTCCCCGTCTCTCACCTCCCGAACAGTATCCTCTAATGAGCAGGCACTCGCCCTCTCGTTGCGATGGAGGTAGACCGTGGGGAATTCCAGCGGGTCCGTGAGTGACATGCTAATGGGCAGGCAGCTAGCCAACAACGGCTTGTTGGTCTAGGCACATGGAACCGCCGAAGGGAGTGCACATATATCTCGTCGACGTTCTACTAGTTCACCGGCCACTGATCTCAGGTCGGCATGCTTCTTCCGTACTAGTATGTGCTTAGGCCAACGACACCAAGAGCACTGGATATTCAGAAGAGATGTTCTTCTTGTTCGTGAATACAACATGTTTGGTTTTGATTTCATTATTGTCAGACCATCAATTTTTCCAAAACTCTTTTAATGGAACTTGTACCCATTTATGAAACTACATGTTGCACGTAACAGGGGTAATCTTACAACTCTAATAAAAAGGTCAACACAACAACCTATCCATACTTAATCCTCTCAACCAAACATACAAGTGGCTATCCCTAACCACTTTTTATCTTTGCAACCAAACAACAAAATGTAGCTATCCCTAACGAGTTGGCTGGGGATATCTTCAGCCAATCTACCCTCGCCCTCCAACCAAACACCATCTTAATGATCGGGGCATACCCTAGTGGTAGGAAGGAGCTGATGCCTTCCCACCCACCCAGGTTCAAGGCATGGTACTTGTAATTTGGGTTTATTGCACCAATTATACTATAGGGGGTTCTCTTACAGTCTTTCTATCAAAAAAATGATGGGGTTGCTATGCATCGGCTGAAGAATCTTCTGAAAAGATCCGCTGCCTCACGAGTCGCTAGATGTGGAACAATCCGGCGGCTCAATGTCTCCTTGTACTTCGCAACAGAGATCTGGTTGCAGAAACATTTGCAACAAAGGTTATGTTGCGGATTTTTTTTGCAACATAGGTTGTGTTGAGGGATTTTATTTGCAAGAGAGTTCTTGTTGCGGACTTTTTGCGCCAAAGGTTTTGTTGCAGAGTTTTTTTGCAACTGAGCTGATTTTGCAAAAACTTCTCTAGGTTAGAGTCTTCGTTCGGTGCTATAGTTTATAATACCGGTGGTGCTCTTTTTAGGGCTTGCTAGCCCATCATCAAATGTTCTCATATTTGCACGCATCCAAATGTGATACTTCTCCCAAAGAAAGAAGGTTCTGAGGTGATCTTTGACTTTCTTATAGCCCATTAGCCTCATTAGAGTCGTGCCAAAGATGTTTGCCACAAGGCGTGCTCCTTTCGTGAACACATTGATTTATCTAGCCTAGAGCACTTTTATTAAGACGAGGAATATTCATGATAATTTCATGTATGTGAGGAATTTTGCGACACATCTGTAGCGGACTAACACTTCAGTGCTCTTGCTCAAACTTGACATCAAGAAGGTCTTCGAGTCACTGCAGTATGAGTATTTGCTTGACCTCCTGCAGAAAAGAGGTTTTCCGCCGAGGTTTCGAGATTGGCTGACGACTTTGCTACGTGCTTATTCTACCCATGTCATGCTTAAACCCATGTCATGCTTAATGGATTTCCATGGCAGATGATCACACATGGGAAGGGCCTTTATTAGGGTGGCCCACTTTCGCCTCTTTTTGCCCTGACAATCGATGCTTTTCAGCATGTACTCGATTTGGCCATCGAGTCCAGCGTCCTTCACAAATTGTGTGTCATGGAGCTTTCCTCCACACCTCCATATATGTCGACGATGCAACCATTTTCAAGCCTCCTATCAAACACGATATTCACAACCTCATGCGCATTTTCCAACGTTTCACGGATATTTACCGGCCTTGTTAGTAATGTGCATAAATGCCTTTTTTGAGGGAAAATAGTAAACTACATTGCTCTTAAGCCAACACCGAGTCGGCAGCCAACAATTCTAGCAGATCATCTGGAACACCTGCCACAATCTGAATATCCCCCATTCTTCTTGCACGAGATGCAAGGCAATGGGCCAATTTGTTCTGATTCCGGTAGGTGTATCTCACCTGATCTTCTTCGAAATTCTTCAGTTCACCCTTGATGTTGTGTATGACTGGGAAGCAAGCGGATTGGTTGTAGGGGCCAGGTTGTAGTTCCTTTGCTAGCCAAGAACAATCAGTTCCGGCCATGATTGGCCCTTTGTGAATTGATGCCTAGGCTTGTAGACCTGACAGCAGACCGTGGGCTTCAGCTTCCTCTAGTGACGAGCAGCGTTCAATTTTTTTGGACAACGAGAAGAGGACCAGACCCCTATGATCGCGCGCCACTGCTCCAACATGCGAGATCCCACTGTCAGCAAGGAAGGAAGCGTCTGTGTTCAGTTTTACAGTGCCAACACCCGGGGCACTCCATTGTTTGGTACTGACAGTATCAACGGCCCTTCCCGGTAGCTCCAATGCCCCTTCAGGCCGATCAGTATCCTCCCTCATACCCAGGGCGTTCCCTGTTTGCCCCTGAACCTGTTTATCCTTTAGACCTGCATTTAGCACGTAGCTGCATCCATTCAGCTCCTCCTCATATTGCTGTAAGAGCTGGGCCGATCTGCTAATCAGCTCATTCCCTGTATTGTGGACACAATCATCACGTAGAAACCAACATCGCCACGGTAACAGCAGTAGTCTTGTCCTTGTCTCCATACTGCAGGGTCCTTAGAGATTCTTGGTAACCGGGACTTGTTCCCGCCATCTGATGTTCGGAGAGATACCTTGATGCGGTTCTTCAGGCATTCTTAGTAACCATGACTCATTTTCTGTTATGCTACCTTGATCTCCCATTGTCAATGCACCGAATGTATTTCGCTGACGACCAACATTTGTATGACAAGATGACGCGTGATTAATGAAATAGTAAGACCAATTCCAACTTGGACCTCATGGTTCAACACAACATTGATTTGTATCACCTATGGCTATGTATGCAAGATGTTCAGCTCATTGAACCTATCCCGGATGCTACTGTCTGGAACTGAACTGCATCGGGCATTTATTAGGCCAAGTCGATCTATTCGACATAGTTGCGTCATGTTGCTACCTCTGCTTTGAAACATGGTGTGGAAGAATTAGGCGCCCCCGAAGCAAAAGTTTTTCGATTGGCTTATATTGCAATACCAATTTTGGAAGGCTGGTAGATTGTAGAGGAGAGGGTGGTCAAAATTGTGGCTTGTGTTAGCTTTGCAAGAGGTAGCCGGAGACGGACGCACACCTTATGTTCAAGTATCATGTCTTTGGGCAAATTTGGGTGGATGTCAAAGCTTGGTTTGGGCTTGCCGACATCCACGGAATCTTGGTTACTCCTCCAACCGGTCATTGAGTGATGCGATTTCTTTGTCATGAGTAATGGCCGCACTCGGAAAGGAATTTCTTCACTTGTTATGCTTGTCTTGTGGGAAATTGGGAACAATCGGAACACGAGAGTTTTTAGGAATATATCCACCATGCAACCGATCACTCCAAGAATTGAAACCGGAGCAAATTTGTGCTGCTTAGCCTACCTGAATCATCTGAGCTTTTTCATGCCGAAAGAGTAGAGCATTCGTAATTTTGATTACTACTTATGTAATACTCTCTTCTTAATTAATGAGTTGATTGTTTAAAATCCAATTTTTTTGCTAAACTCGAAGAGGGTTCTCTAAATCAGACCACCATCGTCATGTCCTTCGCTGAGAGCAGTTAGGCTCCCCATGTAATTTATATGCAAACACTAAAAATTTGATGTAAGTTATTTGATGGCAATTTATATTTGACAGGATGATGAGAAATTTAGTTTAAAAGCATGACAATTTTTTGACAAAGAATAAACTAAGGCGGATTTATGATGCTCGCCAGCTAAACTTGCCATCCATGAAGAACATAATTTGCCATAAAAATATTCGGTTTGCCATGGTCAAAATTAGATGTCAGATTTGTAGTGCAGTTCTTTACAAAAAAAAAAAGGTTTTGTAGTGCAGTCCAATTTATATTACTAGTTTGGGTAGAAAACTACAATATCATAACGATGCATGCAGATTATCAGTCGATTCTCTAAACCAACTGAACTGAATGTGTCTGTACCACAATAGAACATTTAAAGATGGAGGCTGCTACGCCTCGGTCGGCAGATCTTTTGAAAACACCCACCGCCACGCTAGTTGTTGGATATGGCACAATCCAGCGGCTCAACGCCTCCCTCTACTTCACAACCCAGATCTTGCCGCGGAACATTTGCAACAAAGGTTATGTTGCAGAATATATTTTTTGCAACTTATGTCTTGCAGGATTTTATTTGCAACAGAGTTCTTGTTGCGGATTTTTTTTCCGACGAAGGTTCTGTTGTTGCAGAGTTTTTTTTTTTTTTTTGCAACAGAGCTGATGTTGTAAAAACTTGTTTAAGTTACATACGTCGTTCACCGCTATAATTTGCAACACCGCAGCTGTCTCAAGATAAGGTAAGGGGGCACATGATAGGCGAGGGAAATAACGAGCGTGATTCAACGGCTG
The DNA here is from genome assembly GCF_002162155.2 of Triticum dicoccoides. Classification (NCBI taxonomy): domain Eukaryota; kingdom Viridiplantae; phylum Streptophyta; class Magnoliopsida; order Poales; family Poaceae; genus Triticum; species Triticum dicoccoides. The sequence goes on along the minus strand of NC_041388.1, from coordinate 401,686,626 downwards.
CGTGGATGGAGAAACTATCCGCGACCAGCCGGAAGAGCATTAGTTTTTTTTTCTGATATACATACTCTTCGTCCTATAATATAAGAGCGTTTTTAACGCTTTACATTAAACATTGTCGAACCGTACACATGTCGCTCTTTTTTAAAAGATGCGAACGCGTGGTGTGCTCTTCGTGTCGATCAGCCAGAGAGCAGCACGCACGCGCAGTAAGCCAGCAAGCAGCATCGATGTGCCTAACTAACCACCTTGATTTGCATGCAAGAATTCCGTCACGGGCAGAGTGCCCGCGTCCGCGTCCTCCCAGGACGACGACCCACCTGCTCCTGCCAGCAGCACAGTGGCACACCTGTAGCAGTCCCAGTACCAGGTGTACCCCCTCTGTCCCCTCCCCCGGCGCGCGAGCGCCACGCGCGTACCAGCACCGCACGGCACCTGCCATCGCCATGTCCTCCTCCCCGGCAGGCCGGACGCGACACCATGACACCACCCCCGCGGGCCGCTCCAGTTCGTGCCGCTGCGGAGCGGCGGGCTGGCGTCCAGCCACCCCCCACCCTCCCGGTCACGACAAGCCGTTGGAGTCCAGCTCACGCGTGACAGTGCCCGGCACACACGTCGGACGCGCGCGGGATCCAGGTGGTTCGGCTTCCGCTTTCAGCCACGTTCCCGTTCCCGTCCCCGCGCACGCCGCGCTGGCCGGGCCGGGCCGGCAGGGTCGTACGTACGAGCGGCATGATGATGGCTCTTGCGCGCGCGGACTACGCAGCCACCACCGGAGCTGGCCACCGCTGCCGGCCCCTTGTCGATCCGCATCATGCCAAGGGCGCGCGCGCGCGCCGCGCGCGCGCCTCGTCGGTGGTGAGCGCGCGCGGACCGACACGTCGGTGGTGAGCGCGCGCGGGCCGACACGTCGTGCGGGGCGATATTTTGCGACACGCGCCCTGGCGCGCGCGGCGTTGTGTGTCGGGCCGGGGAATCCGAGCTGGTTGGGGGGGCCGAGAGCAAGAGAGAGCGGTGGGGCTCCGAGGCCAGCTAATGCGCATACACGGGTCTACGGCGCTCGATCGCCCAGGTGCCGAACGATCTTTCGCCCCCGCGCGTGGCACTGTCTTGCAGCCCATTGGCCAGCTGAATTCCGTGATTCCGACGCGGATACTGGGCCATAGATTCGATTCAATGGCACGCACGTCCGTGCAGCCAGACAAGTTAGCCATGGGTCTAATCAAATCATGACCCGGTCGTTTGGCAACGGGACAGTTGCCCAAAATAAATTTTAGCCTAGTGGTACGCCAAAAATTAAAGGAAGTGCGGCTTTGTTGTTCAAAGATGAAGAAAGAGTTTCTTTAAACGAAATCGGAGAGCGAAGCTTATCTTTTGCTCCCAAAAAAAAAAAGAACATGAGTATTCCCCATCTTTGTGTGTGTGTGGAGGGATCAATGAGTGTCAAGTGAAGAGGGGAACAATTGTATGGGCACGGCTATACCTCGCTTATAGCAAAGACGAAGGCAGCGTCGCTTGAATGCATACACCTAGTGGGCCAGCCCAATAGTAGGTCTGTACATTTCTCAATCTATTTCATTTTTTCTCTCTCGTTATTCCTTTTTTATAATTCATAAAATTCTTAATTACATATATTTCACAAACGAATATTTAAGTTATGTTAATGATTATGCAGTACTAAAAAGTAGTACACTTTATGAAATGTTGATAGCATTAAAAAAGTTTCAACGCATATTCCAAAAAATTCAAAAAAATAGGTTTGTAAACAATATTAAACAAGTATTTGACAAAAGGTTAAATGAGTATAAAATAAAATTTCCATTCTACAACAAATGTAAGATGTGTATGAAAGAAAGTAGACATGAAAACAAGTATTTGAAAGAATGTTAATCATTGTATTTGAAAAAAAAATATGTATAGAAAAATGTTCTTCATGTATAAAAAATGTAAAATTTATATGAAAAAATTAGACATAAAAATTTATTTAAAAAAATTTAATCCTGCATTTAGAAAATATTAACTATGTAGAAAAATAATGTTTCATATTTACAAGAAAATTATCATGGTCTAATTAATGAAATTGCCATGGTCTATAGTCTAAAAATTGATACTGCGATGCTATCAACACAACTACCACAGTCTAAATAACTAAATTGATATGGTACTACAATAGAACTACCATGGTGTAATTGATAAAAATTGTTGTGGGTAATAGAAAAAAAATGACATTGTCTAAATAATGAAATTGCATGCTACCTACAATAAAATTGCATACGGCAAGTTTGAAAAATTTTCTCCTCTAAAAACATGCCAACTTTGAGATTTTCTAATGGGTACATGCCCCCAAAAAAATGTGCATGGCAAGATTTGAAAAAAAAATGTTGTCCAAAAATATGGCAAATGTGTTGATAATGTAATGGGCACATTGGACAATTTTGAATTTTCTTCTTTCAAAGATGGAAAATTTTAAGAATTTGAAGATTTTTTTCAACCGAAATTTCAAAACGAAAATTGAATTCAAAACATTTTAGCTTCAAACATATAGCAAGTTTGACCAAATTTGTTGACAACAAAATTGTAGGTCGAATGATAAGCCCGGCCTTCCTTCATTCAGGAGATCATGATTTTGAACCACCACCCACGCACCTTTGCCATAATTTATTTTTTTTGGTGGGGTGGGGATAAAGGAGAGAAGAAAATGGGGATGATGCATTCTGTAGGATGCGGTCAAGAGTGACCATTAGTTGTGCGTCAGATCCAAAGACTGGAACAACATTCACACCGAAACAGTAGAAAATCTGACGTACGCTAGCTACTTAACATCTCCGGCAAGTATTAGGCTCCTTAGAGTAGAGCATCTCCAACAAATAATGTACAATAGGGCAAGTGCCACAAAATCAATTTTTAGATATTTAGACCGAAAACACTGCTCCAGCAGATCATATTTCTATATGGTGTTGCCAAACAATTGAGGTAGCCCTATATTTATCCCCCAAGTGCTGCAAATATACACTAGCCGCGTGGTTGCCTTGAAATCCGCACGACCCAACCGCCAGGAAAAAACATCCCGCTCCATAGCCGTGGCCTCCGCGTGCCGACGCCACTCTCGATTTCGGCCATCATCACCGCACCGCCCATGCCGAATCCATCCATCACATCGACTAAATCGGCCATTGCACCACCCATTTGGCCGCCACCGCATCGGCCACAACTAATTCCGTCCACCCCTGCAACCACTACAGCTCCCGTGTCGGATCCACACCCCCACCGCCGCACCATCCCATTTGTTGGATTCATCGGCTCACCGCTCTTCAAGGGTGTTGCCCCACCATTTTCCCTCGAGCAGCATGGGCTTCTGCACGCGTTCGGCTCCGGAAGGCATCATGCAACGAGCAGCAGACGTGGCTCAACACTTATGACACGTCGGAGCTCGCCACCAGCGAGTACGACCTTGTGGCTTGGAGGTTCCGCCAACCGAGGTCCGACCTGAGCTTCCCCGATGTTCCAAGCGTCGCGGAGGTAGAATTCCTCGCTCCCGATGTGTAGTTTGTGTCCCGCAAAGAGAAGAAGGAAGACTGCCTAGTCGTGAAGTAGTACACCGCCCATGAGAGTGATGCGGTGGCTATGGCGAGGTTCTCCGAGGTCAATTCGCACACCTCATGGAGGAGGAACGCCAATTCTTCACCACGAGGAATGCGGGTTGCAAGAAGGATATGGAAATCAAGGAGGAGGATGTGGCTAGCCCCTCAAGAGACTAGTCGGAGCTCGCCATCTGCGTGTACGACCTTGTGGCTTGGAGCTTCCGCCAACTGAGGTCCGACCTGAGCTTCCCCGATGTTCCAAGTGTCGCAGAGGAGTTCCTCGCTCCCGATGTGTAGTGTGTGTCCCGCAAAGAGAAGAAGGAAGACCGCCTAGTCGCGGAGTAGTACACCGCTGCCCATGAGAGTGATGCGGTGGCTATGGCGAGGTTCTCCGAGGTCAATTCGCACCTCATGGAGGAGGAGCCCCAATCCGTCCCCACGAGGAATGCGGATTGCAAGAAGGATAGGAAGATCAAGGAGGAGGACGTGGCAGGCCCTTCAAGAGTGATTAAGGTTCAGTTGGACGACGACGATGACTATGCCCTGTTTAGTAGTGATCGAATGATTCATTCCTAAAAATGTGAAATGATGCTGACACGGGGGATGATGACAAGTAGTGCGTCCGTAGTAGTGTCTATCGTAGTACCTTCCTAGTGAGTCTATCATGTTTAAGTTTGAACATTCGGTAGTTCGTAATGTCAAAATATGCAATGACCATGTTTATTTGGGTGTCCCATTTTACATCATATGCTACGGCAGAAAAATTCTACTGCTCTAAAACCTTCTCTCTCCTGCCCTAATTTTTTTTGACCGCCCTATTTTGCATCATTGGTTCGAATGGTCTAAATAGGCCGCAGCCTCTACAGTCTCAGACCTCTGCTCGCCTGCTCCTACAAGAGTTTCTTCTTCTTTTATGCATCTCCTCCTACTAGAGTTTTCTTCTTCTTTTATTCATCTCCTCCTACGAGCAGCGGGGGCCTTTTCACTTTCAAGGTTAAACTACAATTGGCATTCGAAAAAAGGTACTCCCTCCCATCCAAAATAACTGACACAGTTTTGAACTGGGGTTTGTTCAAAACTGCCACAATTTTTTTTTTGAAAACTGCCCCACTTATTATGGATCGGAGTTAGTACTATATTTCTTGCAACAGGACATAAATGGAGGAGAAAAGAATATCAATATGTATTTCAAGACAGAACCTCAGGATACAATCTGTAGATCTCAAATGGGGTGTATAGCTTTACACCTTGTCAAACTTAGTGCTCCTAGCATTAGTTCTGCAAACCTTTACAGTGTTGCTATACACACGACACTGGTTAGCCGATTTGCGCACGATCGCACTGATCCGGCCGTGCATGCGTTGGACAAAGTGGAGGCCAGCGGTTAGATCACGCATCGTCCAACGTTCGGCTGCTATGTATCGGCTGCATAGTAGTTTCGAAACCTTTATGTGTGTAATCTGATCAACGACAAGGAGGAGAGCTCCATCTTCCAATCTCCCTACTACAGTACTTCCCAGCGTACCTGCATTAGTTCTTATATTTCTTACACGGGTACATTGCTATGGACTTTTGTGTCCAAAGTCTGCTTTTTCTAAAGTTTTGTTTGTAAGAACAACGTTGATGGAATGGGTCCATTGCTGGCTTTGTTGCCAACTTGCCATCAGCGTAGCCATGCTGCCCATGCACGCGTACAAATGTACAACAGCGCGCGCGCCTGCTGGGTGCAGCCGTCCGGCCACGGCGAAGCGCCCATCAGTTCCCGCCGCCGCAGCGCGCCGGGCAGGACGACGGCACGCCGACCCACGGTTCCCCGATCCTCGTCATCTTCATCGACCGCTCGCTGGCCGCCGCCTCGTCGCACCGGCCCCTCTTCCTCGCCGACGCGTCCTTGAGGATCACGCCGAACAGCTTCACCTTCTTCTCGCAGCAGTGCTCTTGGTCCGCCGAGCGGGCGCCGCCGGCCCCGGCCGCGCCTTGCATGTCTCCGTCCATCAGCAGGCGCAGGTCCAGCTGGCGGACGTCCAGGAAGCGGGAGAGGAAGCCCAGGAGCTCCTCGCAGTGCCGCCGCGCCAGGGCCAGCTCCGCTGCCAGCGCGTGGTTGTCCTTCCTGAGCTGCTCGTTCTCGCTGCTGAGATCCGGGCGCGTCGGCGAGGACGCCGAGGAGGAGCTGTGGTCGTTGCCGGTGCCGGACGTGCTGGCAGACGCGGGACGCAGAGCAGGCAGCGGCGGAGGGAACGCGACGTTTACGCCGGTTCCGCTGGTTTTAGAGGACTGGGGAGTCGTCGTCGTCGCCGTGGCCTTGCGGCGACGGATGCCGGAGAGGAGGCCTTGCTCGCCTCGCCGGAAGTTCTCGTTTGCGAACTCCCACCGGTCCGGCACCACCTTCCGAAAACCCTGCATATAGTTTACACCGGTTTGGTCAGTATCCGACGCGGAACATTGTCGTACATGTGTCGATCAAGAAACATTTCCAAACGTTTTCCTTCTTTGTTTCCAAACATTTTCAAAAGAGAATCATTAAACAAAATATTTCATTAGTCCCACATATTTCACTTTAGCAAAACTGTACTATTTACTACATTGAGCGACATCGCATATGTCATCTACTGTCCGTTGGGAGTAAACATCATATCCACCTGGAGTATAATTACTAGCTCATTAGCGAGCCTTCTTTTTGTTAATTTTGGTTCACTGATTCCTACCAGACTGGGGCGCATCTTCAATTTATATCTTACTCATCGGGCATTATCATATGGAATTATATTCAAATGGGATAAGCATATTTTTGGTCCCTGAATTCTTGAGAAAGTGAGAAATCATCCATCAACTCCAATACTACCAAAACTCAATCCCTCAACTAATAAAACCGGATAAGTTTCGGCCCAATAACTTGGTTTGTGCGTGACATGTACCCGGTATTGACCAATATTGGCCACGGTGGCCTGGTTTTGACCGCCACATCACTTAAGTGGCTAAGGGCACCTGTATCTTTTTTGGCTTTGGATTTGGCGGACGTTATCTAAACTTTTGTGAGAGTAGAGGGACGAAAAATATACTTACCCATATTCAAATGCATGCTTTGACCAACAGTTAGTCTAAATATATAGTTTATGTTGCACAAAATAGATATCATTAGATTCGTAATAAAATGCACTTGTGTATGATCTATGATTTTGTAGCCATTGACTACATATTATAGGAGGGATTTATAGTCAAAGCATGAATTCAACAGTCAAACTATGCGGCATGTCTAGAAACAAAAGCAGTATATAAAAAAAATGTAATTTAGTAATGTAACACATTAAGCGAGAGCAATAAACAACATGCGATTCTTTCTGTTTATCTTCTTTTAGTCGGGAGAGCTGGCTGAATTTTCGTGTGGGTGAAGCATGGTATTCTAAAAACATAAGAAAACAAAAAAATGGAACTTTATCACTTACTGAATCGTACAGCAAAGAGCAAACTAACACGATATTCTTTCGGACAACCTCTTCGTATGCAACTTTGACTGTCTTTCAGGAAAAAAAATTTAGCCCTTTTGACCACTATATTCTGGATGATAAAAAAATTGACCGTGCTTTCTGAAGCATTGTCCACTTTTGAAATAAAGTAACTTCACAAAAAATCTGATGCTAGCGACCTCCTTTTTCGTAGGATTTCCAAATCGATGTGCACATTCAAAAAATATGGATAGTTAAAGGGCCACTTTTGTTTGATTTTTTCTCTCCAAGAATTCATTCGTTAGATGACTTTCTAGTAGACACTTTTCATTGAAGTTTTTTTTCACCACGGAGAGATCAATATATCTTGATGTGTATGTTATGAATGTGCATTGTATAAGTGTATCTCATGAATTTTAATTATCCTGCATGTGCGTGCGTGCGTGCGTGTGTGTGTGAAGAACCTATATATATTTTTAACCTTTATAATAGATCCGAGTCCTTTTAGTAAAAATAAATAAAAGAAGCTGAGTGGTTTCTAGAAGAGGACACAAAAATATCCGGTCGAAAGTTCCACCAAGCTTCCAGCCCCCGCGTAATCACAAACGAGGACACACTAAATTGAAACCTCAACCTCGTGGGGTGTCAAACAGTGATGGGCAAGCACTAAATTTGCTTTCGTGAAACCTGTTGGCCTCCATCTCTAGCGTGGTGCCGCGTCCGTCCCTCCGTCCTTTCGGTTATTTGCACACTTATGGTATCGGTGACCGTCACGTCCAAATAACCGGCCACATTTTGTCAAAAGGAAAAGGCGAGGGCGACATCACCACTCAGCACTAGTCACGTTTTTTCACCCCCACCTCTAAGTTGCACTGTCTTTTCTCTCTATTTTCCAAGCAGCTACTGTCCATTTTTTTATTTTTTATTTGCGTTAATGTCCAAGCGTGTGAAACTGAAATGGTTTATTAACTCGCAGACGGCACGCATAGCTAGTTTTGTTGTCACCTACCCCGTCAATGGTCAGCACAAAGAGGCTTTTTTATATACTCCCTCCGTCTGAAAATATTTATCATCAAAATGGATGAAAATGGATGTATCTAGAAATAAAATACATCTAGATACATCCATTTTAATGACAAGTATTTCTGGACGGAGGGAGTACATATCGCTGCATGACACGACAAGTGAAACGCTTTGCTCGTTTTCTACGTTTTAGGTCGACCAGAAAGGCTCTTTGGGCGTCATCTTTCCTCCATATTGTTCCAACAAACGGCCTACCAGTAGCCTTTTTTGATATGTCACCTTCTTCCATGTACTTCTTCTGCACTACTAGTAGTCGGTAATATCCAGATTTGTCCGTCCAACAAACATCAGTATATGTAATTAGCTAGCTCGAGATGTTTCACCCGTTCGCTGTGCCCAAAGTCCAGACGCGCTTTTGAACAGAGACCCTGCCGCGAACACTGGCACATGAGTGGATCCATACTAGGACGTGTACGGCCGAGACAGCAGAATGAACTCCCAACCAGAAACATCCTTACGTGCATGTCACGTGTCTTGCCTCGGTCTCGGTGACGGTAGTTCTTAGTTCTTATTACTACCACTAGCGACTACGCTTAATTCCTCGCCGGAAAAGAATCCACCGGCTGTGTGCTCAGTCTGTACCACTGTGGTTTTAATTCTTACTCCCAACCAGAAAGGTACTCCCTCTGTTTCAAATTTGAACTAAAACCACGACGAGTAATTTGGAACGGAGGGAGTATCATGCTACGTAGCGTGAGTACGCACTAGTATGTCGTGTGGAGAACAAAAGCGAGAAGGACGGAGAGCTTTCCGTGGACACGTCAGGGGCGTGTCCGGAAGCTGCCGAGCGTATCTCAGCATAATAATCTCTTCTGGTACAAGCTACTAGGATATGGATCCATCACTTGCATCCCTAATCTCTAATCACTCTAAGAGGACGAACGAGATGCTTCTTTTTTTCAGATAATAATAAAAACCAAACAAGAACGGATACTCTACTCAAGTCGCAAGTCGTTGATCAGTGCAGATGGGAGTGATTAATTTAGTGAAGGCAGAGCTAGAGTATTGCAAAGAGAGAGTGTGTCTGGAGGAGGGTGGTACGTACGTAGGTGTTGAGCTGGCGGACGAAGGAGGAGAAGTTGCAGTGCTTGAAGTGGAGCGGCAGGAGGTCGCGGGCGAGCTCCACCGGCTTCCACACCACGAACGACCGCCCTTGCTCGCCCCACGAGATCACCTCGTCCGTCCCGCGCTCCTCCACCATCTGGTGCGTCTTGGTCAGGAACGGCGCCGGCCCTCCGCCGCCGACCCTCACCGCACCACCACCCTTCTGCTGCTGCTGCTGCGCCGCCGCCCCGGCCATCGTCGCCGGCTTAATCACCTAACAGATTCCTCTACCTAATAATAAGCTGGTGTATGTATCTATGTATATATGATCAGTCAAGGATCGATCGAGAAGCAGAGGCGGCTAGCAGGAGACGGCGGCGGAGAAGAGGAGGAGCGCGGTGAGGAACTCCCAGCCCCAGACGTAGAACCCGGTGACCAGGCCGCGGCCTCCTCCCATGTAACCGGCACGGTGGTGTGTGCGGCTTTCAGCTGGGTTTGTCTGTGGTTGCCGCGACGGCTCTCCTCTCTACTCCTACGTCCGCTAGCCTCGCCTGCCGGAGATATAAAGGCCGGAGCGAGAGACAGAGCGCGAGCGCGAGCGAGAGCGGCGGTTGCTTTCGGGGCTCTGGTTTCACTGCGTGCTCGGCCCCGGCCGGTCCAAATAAGAAGCTTCCCCTGCCTTCCCTAGAGCCGTGGCCGCGGCGCGCTCCGCCGTGCTCCGTGGACAGCTCCCACTGTGGACCAGGACGAGACTGGCGGCCACGTGGCAGGTGCGTCCATGGTGCACGGTGGGACGTGTGCATGGAGGCGCTGGGGTGGGGAGGGACGAATCGGGTGTCCTTTCGTCAACGCACCTGGGCCGCTTCCAATGCTTCGAGAAATGTCGGGACCAGAATTTCCTCTCCCTTCCCTTATCTTTCGTTTTTTTTCTTCGTCAGAGCAAAAGCGAGCCAGAGAGGCGCTCGTGGAAAAGCGACGCGTCGAAAGCGGATTTTCGCGATTCGGTGGCGGCTTCGCCCGCTGCATCCGTCCATCGCCTCGCCGATCGGCTTGTCCTCTTCCTCCTCTCGCTCTCCCGCCACCTGTATGTATGTAGCACTATCCTTCTAGTCTTAACTGAACTTTATTTAATCCCAACGCCGCACGACGGAAAACGGCGCCACAAGCACAAACATAAACGAGTCTACGCTTCTGTTTCTGGACCCATCTCTCGGCTACAGGGGGCTAGTTCCTGGAAGATTCAGTCGGCCACTGTCTCTGAATACAGGCGAGAGAGAGTATTGGACGGATCATCAAGTGCAGAAGCCGCTGCTGCTTTCGTTGTTATATGGAACGAAATGACGTGACGCTGATTAATAAGGAGGCGCCGTCAATCAACGCCCTGATCGTTCAGATTTGTTTGTCGAAAATTAGACCACTAAATAAGGGTTTCTGGGGCCGTGAAATGGCATTCGGCACGTCGGTCTCGCAGCAGGACAGCAAGTCCTATTGCACCAACCCCGGGGAGGCAGAGGGGTTGCCATCGCCCTTTGAACCGGAAACTAGGAAGAAGATTCCATGACCAACCAGTGCAGCAGTACCACGGTTAGTATACTCCTCCGTTCCAAAAGTCACATCCCCCGTGGAAGAAATTGACCTGCGACTGGATCATCAGACCGGCCCGGTTGCGCCGCACCGCACCAAGAAACAGGCGCGCGGGTAGACCGGTCCCGCCCGGGCTGGCACGGATCGTGTGGCGTGCGGACGGTGGCTGGCCGTGTTTGTCTTCGCGGGGGTTGGTCGCTTGTCAGACTCGGCGATCGCCCGCCTCACCAACTGAAACGGAACAAAAAGGCCAAAGGCGACGGCGGTGTGGAGCCGTGGGGAGGACGAGGGGGAAAGGTTCCTTGCTGACCGGCGATGCGTGATACTAGAATGCTTGACTTTGGGTGCCCAATCCGCAAAACTTCCCCGCTCGGTTACATACGGACTACGTGATGATGGGGTTTGGGTTGGTTGCTTCGTGTGTTGTAGACTTGTACTAGCATTTGTAGGTGGACTGACTTCATGGGCAGGGGGAAAAGATTTCTCTCTCTGAAAATTAGCGGAAGAGCTGCTAAGGTTTCATTGTTGGGGTAAGAAGCCAATAGCTGAGCACAACTGTGAAAGCTCACTGGGGGGTCTTCTGAGAGCATCTACCGCTGGACATAGCAAACATGACCCCCTAAAGGCCCGCGGACACGCCCGGTCAATGACCGGACGTGTCCGTTTTGAGCCCCTATTTATCTGTCCGCGTAGCCACAATTCTCTTTTTTTTTCATATGTCCGGTCACTTGCATGTGATTGATGAAGATGGAGAGAGAGAAAGGAAATAATGAATAAAGAAATACTCCATGACCATTATCAATTACAATGGTATCTTTTGGAAACACCTTCTTCACTGCATCAATCTCTGTTAAAAAAAATACTCCATGGATTCCGGTAAAAAGGCTGCAATTGGACTGAAGCAACGACATTGTCACTCTTTCACCCGAATGACTATTATCAATAATGGTTTTTGAAAGCACCTCGAGTCGCCCATCAAAAAGATGGGATTGCTTGATCGGTCTACGTACTTGGGCCGGGGATGATCCCCTAGAAGTGCAGGACATCGGATCACAAAGTCTTCACCATGATGATGATGAAACACTTCAACTTCACCGAATAAAACCAACAGAAAAAGTCTGACACACCAACCTAAACTCATCAGATTCGAATAATCGAATCTGCAAGGGCAAAAAACTCCCTAACCTCATGGCATCGTCAAAAGAACGAGACTAAATTTATTCTCATAAAATACGATGATCACTAGAAGATGACGAAGACCATAGTACTCTGTAGATGCGAGGTCCCCCCACCTCTAGGCGCCAAGATAAGTGTACGTGAAATGATGCCCCCAACACTTTCCAATGTGGATTCCCTCTTGATAGTACGGGTTCCCTACGACCAAAAGAGATAAAAACATGTAGAAAACACCGTCTTCGATCTTTTTCTTTCAGAGAGAATAGCTAACCGAAGAAGGCCTAAATACCGAAACCTGAAACACTTAGCACAAGATTAGACCAACAAAGGGTTGTCATCATCATGCAAAACACAAAGTAGGGAAATTTCCTTACATATGGGCGTCCACCCGACGGCCGTGACGGTGGTTTAAGGTGGTAAGGCGTCCCACCAATCTGCTAGTGTCGTTTGGCACTGGCGTGGAGTACCGACGAAGGTGGCTATCGAATGATCTGTCATCAAGATGTTGATTGGAACACTGCTTCATGTCCGGGGTGAAAACTCTTGTCCTAACCATTATTGGTTGGGCTCAACAGCGACGAGTGTATACCTTCTTGAAGGCACTTCTACGGAAGAAGTTGACTTAGTCGTAGGTGTTAATTTCATATCTTGTAATGGTTCAACCATGATTGCCTTCGTTTTGTACGATGCTGAATAATTAATAAAAATGGTTGTATGCATCGCATTGATGCAGAGGCCGGGGGTTTTAATCTCCTTTTCAAAAAAAATTGTCGTAGCCGTACAAGAGCACTGCCTCTAGTGGTGTTCACACGTGCAGGTAGGAACAATGGGCAATCAACTGCTAGGTAAATCCACCGGCAGGCTAGGGGAGTGGAGGTCGCAGCACATGCAAACCCTACCCGACGCAACCGCGGTCAACCTATCATGGGTGGGGATATATCTGGTGCACCGGGGAAATTTGTGCTACCGGTGCACCGGTAGTCCGTTGCACATTAAAAAATGTTTGAAAAAATCCGAAAAAATAGTGCATTGACACAACATTAACTTGCATTGTCACAAAAATTTAAATCAATATTAGAAACATTGCTCGAGATACAAAAATAGCAAATTTGACACTGAATAGTACATAACACATGTTGGGCCTCAGTTTTGGCCCATTAGCACATTGACGTCAAATTTGTCATTTTTGTATCTTGAGCATTGTTTTGAATTTTGATTTGAATTTTTGTGACAACATACATTGATGTAGTGTTGATACATTGATTTTTTTTCCAGATTTGTTTGAACATTTTTGAATGTGCAATCGGGTCCGATGCACCAGTAGCACCAATTGCCTTGGTGCACCAGATACGTTCCCTATCATGGATAGTATACCTCCGATTATACAGACATCAATCATAGGCTCCCCACATGAGGCCCATTAGGAATCCAAAACTCAAAGTCTGCTTAGGCCAAGATCCAAGTTCTAGTCAGATCATGTCCGACCAACAAAGTCGGATACAACTGAGGTTCCTTACATTAAGTGTGTGACCCTTTACGTTCACGTACACTTGGTCACAATTTGGATCCACATCCGGCTCGGACAGTCGGTAGTGGCCCCTAGTAAACGTGTCGAATCCAAGTGCCCAATGAAGGCAGTCTAGCGAACGTGTACAACGTGTCCTATTCGCTTTCTTTATGCCTCATGATATATGTGAAGGAAATATGCCCTGGAGGCAATAATAAAGTTATTATTTATTTCCTTATATCATGATAAATGTTTATTATTCATGCTAGAATTGTATTAACCGGAAACATAATACATGTGTGAATACATAGACAAACAGAGTGTCGCTAGTATGCCTCTACTTAACTAGCTCGTTGATCAAAGATGGTTAAGTTTCCTAACCATAGACATGAATTGTCATTTGATTAACAGGATCACATCATTAAGAGAATGATATGATTGACATGACCCATTCCGTTAGCTTAGCACACGGTCGTTTAGTATGTTGCTATTGCTTTCTTCATGACTTATACATGTTCCTATGACTATGAGATTATACAACTCCCGTTTACCAGAGGAACACTTTGTGTGCTACCAAACGTCACAACGTAACTGGGTGATTATAAAGGTGCTCTACAGGTGTCTCCGAAGGTACTTGTTGGGTTGGCGTATTTCGAGATTAGGATTTGTCACTCCGATTGTTGGAGAGGTATCTCTGGGCCCTCTCGGTAATACACATCACTTAAGCCTTGCAAGCATTGCAACTAATGAGTTAGTTGCGGGATGATGTATTACGGAACGAGTAAAGAGACTTGCCGGTAATGAGATTGAACTGGGTATTGAGATACCAACGATCGAATCTCGGGCAAGTAACATATCGATGACAAAGGGAACAACGTATGTTGTTATGCGGTTTGACCGATAAAGATCTTCGTAGAATATGTAGGAGCCCATATGAGCATCCAGGTTCCGCTATTGGTTATTGACCGGAGACGTGTCTCGGTCATGTCTACATAGTTCTCGAACCCGTAGGGTCCGCACGCTTAACGTTACGATGACAGTTATATTATGAGTTTATATGTTTTGATGTACCGAAGGTTGTTCGGAGTCCCGGATGTGATCACGGACATGACGAGGAGTCTCGAAATGGTCGAGACATGAAGATTGATATATTGGAAGCCTATGTTTGGATATCGGAAGTGTTCCGGGTGAAATAGTGATTTTACCGTGAAAGTGCGTTATATCGACTAGAGGGGGGTGAATAGGCAATTTTTATGAAAGTCTTCAAAACATGGAAGTTATGAAGACAAACGATAGAAATAAACCTATTACCCCGCAGCGGAAGGTAGACTACACTAGGCAAGCCATAGTCAAGTATTCAATGGAGTGAAAGCACAATGACTAATAGCAGTAATGTAGTAAGGATCAGGTAGGAAGATATTATGAAGCCAAAAGGAACACGCAGTCACTCAGTGAAGATAAAAGATAGTGCAATCATACAATGACTTCACAAGGATCAACAGTAAGTAAAGGGAAGGAAAGGATGAAACCAGTGACACGTTGAAGACAATGATTTGTTAGACCAGTTCCAGTTGCTGTGACAACTGTACGTCTGGTTAGGGCGGCTAGGTATTTAAACCTAAGGACACACAGTCCCGGACACCCAGTCCTGAACACGCAGCTCAGGACACCCAGTCCTCACCGTATTCCCCTTGAGCTAAGGTCACACAGACCTCGCCCAATCACTCTGGTAAGTCTTCAAGGTAGACTCTCAAACCTTCACAGACTTCGTTCACCGGCAATCCATAATGTCTCTTGGATGCTCAGAACGCGACGCCTAACCGGCTGGAGGATTCACAGTCCTCAAGTGTAATAAGTCTTCAGATACACAGACAAGAAGACTTAAGTGATGCCTAATTCTCTTTGGCTCTGGGTGGTTAGGGCTTTATCCTCGCAAGGAATTCTCTCTCAAAGGCTTCGAGGTGGGTTGCTCTCAAACGACAAAAGTCGTACACTAACTCTGAGCAGCCAACCATTTATGGTTGTAGGGGGTGGGCTATTTATAGCCATTAGGCAACCCGACCTGATTTGTCCGAAATGACCCTGGGTCACTAAGGAACTGACACGTGTTCCAACGGTCAGATTTCAAACTCACACGACAACTTTACTTGGGCTACAAGCAAAGCTGACTTGTCTTACTCTGGACAAGATTCGCTCTCATAGTCTTCACTCGAAGACATATGTTTTGGTTAAGCATCACTTCAGTCATTCTGACTGGTTCTCTTGGACCCCACTTAACAGTACGGTGGTTCCTATGACTCAACAAAGAAGAAAAAGAACTACGAAAGATCTAAGTCTTCGAGCTCCATAGGCTTCATGCGATGTCTTCTCTTGTCATAGTCTTCAATGTGAATATCTTCATATACCACCTTTGACATTAATGTCTTCATACATTTTTAGGGGTCATCTCTGGTAGGAAAACCGAATCAATGAGGGACTTCTACCCGTGTTATCCTGCAATTCTCACAAACACATTAGTCCCTCAACTAGGTTTGTCGTCAATACTCCAAAACCAACCAGGGGTGGCACTAGATGCACTTACAATCTCCCCCTTTTTGGTGATTGATGACAAACTAGTTGAAGTTTTCAACGGGGAATATAATATGTGAAATTGTAAAGGATAAGGAATTGTCTTCATAAGTTGCAAGGGCTCCCCCTGAAGATGTGCATATAAGTAATTTGCTTTTGGAATGCAAATGCACATGGCAGGTTGTGCTTGTGGAGATCCTCTTTAAATTATGATGACAATCCACTATGCATGTGAAGGTATGTGAAGATAATGACATGCATAATGGAAAATGGGCGTCTGCAAAATGATCTAAGTGCGGAATTTATCGTCGCACATGCGGAATTTATCATCGCATCACAAAATGGCAAATAAGTAGCAGACGACCATCGAGTTTAAGTGTTACAACTCAAAGAACTAAATGTATCAAAACGAGAGTTGTAAACACGAAGCAAAATATGAAGCACCCGCCCATATGGACCCGCTTGAAGACTATCAAACTCATATGCTTCTCCCTCTTTTGTCAGTAAGGACCAAAAAGGTTTGAAGACATAAAGCATCTACTCGTTCCCATGAAGAGTAGGTGAAGCAGCAGGGTCGTCGGTGGTGTTCGGCGGTGCAGAAGAACTTGGAGCAGTGACGAAACGTGCTGAAGGAGGTGGCGGTGAAGTAGCATCGTTTTTATCCTCGATCACTCTAGCATTCACAGTTGCAGCAGAGGAATAGAACTCAAAGTCTTCAAGAGATGGAGTTCGTCGCAGCACTGCCCTTCGAGGAGGTGTGGAGTCAAACTTGAAGCGCTCAAAGAAGCCATCCTCTTGAAGATCATCTTCAGAACACATCAGCGTCGGCCCTTTCCATGTGCGTCGAGAGGTTTCATGGGCAACAAAGGCATTCTTGGTGGCAAGATTGCGAATGCGATTAACATCCACCTAGAGGCTTTGCATTTGACGCTTCAGCCAGTCATGATGCCTATCCTGTTTCTGATGAAGAGCCACAAGAAGCTCTCGGTCATTGGGAACACGAGTGCGCTTCTTGGGTCGTTGGGCAATTGTACTATCAGTGGCTTCAGTGAGAGCAGGATGCGGTGCACGTGTAGTGCCAGCCAAAGGATACACACGAGTGACTGCTTCAACTCCTTCAATGTTCGGAGAAAAACTTTGATGCTCTGCATTCTGAAGACTTAGAGGTTCCTTGGCAGGCTCAGGATAGATGGCTTCAATAGACATATCCACATCAGGCAGAAAGATCCGATGATTGCGAGCAGATGGCTGATATGAGATAGCGGAGTGAAGTTTGATCAGCCGCATTACCCATGGGGCGTAGAACTTCAAGCCAAAAAGATCAGAGCCTGATGCAGCAAGTTGGCGAATGAAGAAGTCCTGTGCATTGAAGCATTTGCCATGAAGAATATAGAAGACCAAAGTCTTCATTGCACCTTCCAGCTTGGCATGTGGAGAGTGTCCTTTGATGGGCCAGAGAGTTCGCCTTATGATGTGATAAATAGTCCTTGGCAGATACTCAAGGTCTTCAACAAAGAACTCTTTGGGATATGCAGCATCTTGGGGCAATGGCTTCATCATACTGAGCATCTGACTCATGTTAGGTTCAGGCTTCTGAAAGATGCTCTCCACAGCTTCACTGTGAAGTTGACAGCCAGATTCGTAGAGATCACCGGGAGTGAGTAGACCAGTGAGCTCAATGATGTCAAAGGCTTTGGCTTTGTGATGAACGTTTCCTGTCATCCACTCCAGGACCCAAGTCTTCGGATCTCTGTTATACCCACGGATGTGAAGTGTGGCATAGAATTGAAGCAGCAACTCTTCATTCCAATGCTCTTGATCAGTGACGAACGGCAGCAATCCAACCTCTTTGAAGCAATCCAGAGCTTCTTCCAGACATGGCAGACCAGCTATTGCTTCAATGTCAAGACGCTTGTGTGGGAAGATGCAACCTTGATTGTATAGAATGCAGGAGTAATAGCTTCGCTGCGGATAGCTCCAGAACCGATCAGATGATATTCTTTCCCTTGAGTAGGGGTTCCTGTAGCTGTTGAAGAATGTGTTGTCTGCTCTGAAGCCATTGATATTGAAGGATCCAGGTGCTGATGCAGGACCTGGGAACCTGGGAAATCTTAGGATTGGCTTCTGTACCTGAGGCCTGTGCTCAACATGATAGTCGAACTGAGGACCGGCAGTAGGCGCATGAATAGAAGCAGTGGGATCAGTGGCTTCGCTGACTTCTGGTGCTTGGGTTGGTGAAGGCTCCACATTAGCTTCAGCCATGACAGCGTCAGTGGCTTCATTGGTGTTGGTGGTGGCAGCCTCAAGATTTTCAACCTCCACTTGACGAGCTGGAGGGTCGGTCACAGTCACGTTCTCCTCGAGAACCACTTCTTGGTGGGATAGGGGAGTAGCAGCTTGTAGGGCTTCTTCATCGGCTGATGCAGCCGGAATGTCTTCAGCAGCTTTAGCTTCAGATGCAGAGGCTGGAGGCCTTGGTCCTTTGCGAAGCCTGCACAACGCTGGCGACGCCTGTGTAGTTGGAGTTGGCTGGGCCTTGAGGTCTTCTTCCTCTTGTGGGCGATCAGCCCATGAAGCATTCTGAGCAATTGGCGTTAGAGGACGACCAATGCTGATGAGTTCGCTATGCTCGAGCTGAGGAAGGACTGCATCATCTTCAACATGGTCATGATGACCAATGTCTTCAACAGCGATGGGATCAGCTGCTGGTAAGTCTTCAGCTTCATGAGCCTCTGTGAAAGCAGGCTCATGGATAGTCAGTTGACGTTCTTGCGGTTCAGCGTCAGGGTGAACCATCGAGATGGGTTCAACAATCAAGGGCTCTGTGGGAGCAGCCCGTTCTTTCCTGGTCTTCCTCTTCTTCTTGGAGGGGGTAGTAGCAGAGGCTTTAGGATGTTTCCTCTTCCTGGCTTCAGCCTCAGCAGTCCTCGTCTTCTTCAGCTCTGAAGAGGTTGACCGGGCCTTTGGCTTCGAGCCAGTCATGCTAGTTGGGAAGACAATGGGATCTGCTTCCTGCCTTGGTGCGAGAGGTTCGGCCACAATGGGCTTCTTCTTCTGCTTAGCAGCCATCCTGGGATCAATGCCCGAACGCAAGGGCCTTGCGCTTCTCAGCTTCATTGTAGCCTTGCACACACTTGTCAGCCAGGTTCTTCATGCGCTCCTGAGAATCCTGAGCTTCTGTGCATTTCTTGAGAAAGGCTTCTTTGAGCTCGTGCAGCATAATCTTGAAGTTTTTCACCTCTTGCATGCTGAGCTTGGCCATATGCTTCTTGAACTGAGCCTTTTCATAGTCAATCTTTTGCTTCAGTTCGACGATGTGCTGAGCGAGAGCTAGCTCTGAAGCAATGGCGCCATGGAAGGCGACACTGAGGCCAATGGGTAGTTGCAGATCTTCGAAGCTGATGTTTGGCGTGTCAAACCACTCATCAATGAAGTTGTGAATGATTGTCACGTCAAAGAGAGGTAGATCATTGAAGATTTCTGCTTCTTCTTTGCTCTTGATGAGTTGCTCAAGAGCGTCATCTGCAAGATCTTCATCACTGGACAGATCAATGGCATCATTGCGCAGAATGGCAGCAACTATTAGCTCTTGGCCGGTGTGTGGTAGAGGCATCTTGACCTTCTGGGGCTTGGAGATGCGTGACAAATCTTCAGACTGCACACTGTCTTCAGGAGGTGCAGTTGCCAATGGCTTCGCCCGTGAGATTTTTGGTGCAGAGGCAGGCTTTGAAGCTTTTGGCTGCTTCAGCTTCTTTGGCTTCGGCGCTGCAGGCGCTTCATCTGATTCAGCGTCATCTGCAGGCTCATTCATGGCTGTCCCTTGAACCACGATGTGAGTGATGAGACCTTCCAAGTTGTAGAAGGTCCCAAGAAGATTGGGTTCAGCTTCACGAGTTCCATCGGCGCGGGGAGCAGAGGGACCAGGGTTGAAATCTAATCCCAAAGACTTCTTGTTCTGCTTCGCTGAGTTCTGGGAAAACTGGAAGTTGCGCTTAAACATATTGTCATCACGACACCATAGCAGGGATGATGGGCAGCATCCGCAGGCTGTGGTCCACGGACCATGCAGGGATAGAAGCCTTGTTCAATGGCTTCATCTCTGGTCCTGGGTTGAAGATTTTTGTAGAGGATGTCTCCCCATGGTCGCTTGATGGCATTCTTTTCAGCATATTCCTTTGTCACAAATCTGTACTTGAACCACTGTTCTGCCCAATAGCGTCGAATCCATTGGATTCGTGTCTTGCGCTGATTGTAATCCTCTTCAGGATTTGTCTTGTATAGCTCTGAGAGGTCATCGGGTAGATCTCTTGATGCTTCTCCTCGACGCTTTCTGCCACCCTTCCTTGCTGATTTCTCTGAAGCCATGAACTTTAAACTGAAAGGCTTCGATACGTTCAAAGGCTTCAAAGGTTTTCGCTTGCTGGACAAACATGAACTGGCTTCGGGAGAATTTATGTGATGCTGTAAGTATTCTGCAAATGAATGCAGACTATGAGAACCAAGGGATTCTCCCACGGACATGTACCTGTGACAGCATTAAGGTGCGAGGGAAGGGGAAGAGGTCATATGCATTCTCAGAAGATTTTGAAGATAAATCAGTTTAGAAGACATTGACCTCATCGTGCGAAGATATTCACTCATAGATAAGGAGTTGGTTCCAAATTTGTACGAATCCACGGATCGGTACAAGTGAGGAATCTAACTACTTTGTGAAGCATAAATGAATATACTAGGCATGTTATGAGATGCAGTATGAAAGAGATCCAACTTGTGTGAATAGAAACTGCTTGTGGTAGAAAGTGATAAAGCTATAGGATCAAAGGGGCCGTAAAAAGGAAGTTTTATTTACCACACGAAGAACTGCTAGACGGAGTGGAAGAGGAGGCCGAGCAGTTCGATCGTCCGTGCCCTAACTTGGCGATGGAGGACACCTACGGCGACGGTGGAGAAGACGATGTCCGCGGTCGGCGTGAAGACGGCGTCAGAGAGGTTGCGGCAGCGAAGCGCTTCGTCACCGGCATCGTCGAGGGCTAGCAGTGGAGCTAGGGTTTGTGCGAGAGTGGAAGAAGAGATAATGACTGCTGTCAGGTGTGTATTTATAGGTACAGGGGCGGCACTGCATTATTACACAGGTGCCCCTGACGATTCACATCTGAGGAACACGTGGCCATCATGCAGCATATCGGGGGTTGTTCCACACCCCACGCACGCCTGGATTGTCGGGTGGTCGTTCCCACTTCTCCGGTTTCAGGTGGAGGAATGAGCATTGAAAACGGACTTAATGTTTGTCTCTATATCTTCTGCTGACAAGGACGCAGAGAAGACATTCGACAGTTTCAATAGAATGCATATGATCTGGAGAGATAGAGTTTGAGATAGAAAGCATAGAGAGGTTAGGGTCCGATCACATTCACTTAGTTCAAAAGATTCAACAAGAAGACATAGCTATAAGTGAATGTTGTAGAGGACAGAACTCTAGTATATA
>NC_041388.1:401626879-401664870 GCF_002162155.2 Triticum dicoccoides | reverse complement strand
GCAAATGTAACGCCATGAGTGAAACACTTCAAACAGAACCTTTGGTGGTGGCGTTACCCACCGTATAGGAAGTATTAGACCCAGACATGGCGCACAATTATCGTGGCGCTCCGAAGTCAAATTCCACATTAATGTATTCACACTTAGAATGTATGTCTTCATTGATTGAAGATATACTTTACTTCGTGTGTTGCACATCTAAGTCATCAATATGCATAAGTGTTAGGATGTGTGCCTGATCACAGGACATTTGAGGATCCCAGGATATTTAGCTCACACCGTAACTTGCAAAATCTCTTCTCATCCAAGGGCTTGGTGAAGATATCTGCCAATTGCTCTTCAGTGTTGACGTGTATGATATCAATATCTTCTTTCACAACATGATCTCTGAGAAAGTGATGGCGAATTTCAATGTGCTTTATCTTCGAGTGCTGAACTGGGTTGTTGGCAATCTTGATGGCGCTTTCGTTGTCGCAGTAGAGTGGCACTTGCTTCAGATGAATGCCATAGTCCTTGAGTGTTTGCTTCATCCACAGAAGCTGAGCGCAGCAAGATCCAGCAGCAATGTATTCAATTCAGCAGTGGAGAGAGATACACAGTTCTGCTTCTTTGAAGACCAACATACAAGTGATCATCCCAGAAAGTGACATGTGCCTGATGTAGACTTGCGATCCACTTTGTCACCAGCATAATCAGCATCCGAGAATCCAACCAGATCAAACTCTGAGCCCTTTGGATACCATAATCCTAGAGTTGGGGTGTGAGCCAAATATCGAAGAATTTGCTTCACAACTAAGTGATGCGACTCCTTTGGTGCCGCTTGAAATCGAGCATACATGCAAACACTAAGCATAATATCTGGCCTAGATGCGCATAGATAAAGCAAAGAACCAATCATGGAGCGGTATACCTTTTGGTCGAACTCTTTACCATTGTCGTCAGGACCCATATGATGCTTGGCTGGCATTGGCGTCGTGAAGCCTTTGCAGTCTTGCATACCGAATTTCTTCAGGCAATCTTTGAGATACTTCTCTTGAGATATGAAGATGTCGTTGCGTTGCTGTCGTATTTGAAGAGCGAGGAAGAACTTCAGCTCTCCCTTCATGGACATCTAATATTGCTCTTGCATCATATATCCAAACTCTTCACTGTACTTCTGATTGGTGCAGCCAAAGATAATGTCATCCACATATATTTGGCACACAAACAGTTCACCATCATATGTCTTCGTGAAGAGAGTGGGGTCTAGGGAACCAGGTATGAAGCCTTTGCTCTTCAGGAAGTATTTGAGTGTGTCATACCAGGCCCGAGGGGCTTGTTTGAGGCCATACAGTGCCTTGTTGAGCTTGTATACCATGTCAGGATGTTTTGGATCTTCAAAGCCAGATGGTTGTGCAACATACACTTCTTCTTCAATCTTGCCATTGAGAAAGGCGCTCTTCACATCCATTTGATATAGAAGTATGTTGTGATGATTTGCATAGGCCAGCAGTATGCGTATGGCTTCAAGTCTAGCCACAGGAGAAAATGTTTCATCGAAGTCAATGCCTTCCACTTGAGTATATCCTTGAGCAACGAGACGAGCTCTGTTTCTGACAACTTGACCATGCTCATCTTGCTTGTTGCGGTATATCCATTTGGTACCTATTATGTTGTGCTTCCGAGGATCAGGACGCTTAACCAGTTCCCATACATTATTCAGCTCAAACTGTTGAAGCTCTTCTTGCATAGCTTGAATCCATTCAGGTTCCATGAAGGCTTCTTCAACTTTCTTGGGTTCTGTAATTGAGACGAATGCGAAGTGCCCACAGAAATTTGCTAGCTGAGTTGCCCTTGATCGAGTGAGCGGACCGGGTGCATTGATGCTATCAATTATTCTCTCAATC
Source organism: Triticum dicoccoides (assembly GCF_002162155.2). NCBI lineage: Eukaryota > Viridiplantae > Streptophyta > Magnoliopsida > Poales > Poaceae > Triticum > Triticum dicoccoides. Next base: position 401,662,984 of record NC_041388.1, on the reverse strand, counting down.
TGCACTTCATTGGCAACACGAGGATGTACAGGGCGAAGGTTTTGCTCTTGCTGATCATTGTCATTGTTAGTGGGATTGTCTTCAGACTGATCAGGTACGGAGATGATAAGTTCCTCTTCAGGTTGAGCTTCAGAGGGTATGATTTCTCCGGTTTCCATAAGCCTGATTGATTCGCTGGATGGAACTTCATCTAGCACATTTGGGACGTGCTCTCTTTGTGAACCGTTAGTCTCATCAAACCGCACATCCACTGTTTCAACCACTTTATAATGAAAGAGATTGAAGACTCTGTAGGAGTGCGAATCCTTTCCATATCCAAGCATAAAACCCTCATGGGCTTTTGGTGCAAATTTTGAAGTATGATGTGGATCCTTGATCCAGCACCTGGCGCCAAATACTCTGAAGTAACTGACATTTGGCTTCTTGCTAGTAAGGAGCTCATAAGATGTCTTGTTCAGAAGCTTGTGAAGATAAACACGATTGATTGTATGGCATGCAGTATCAATGGCTTCAGGCCAGAATTTTCTTGGAGTCTTGTATTCATCAAGCATCGTTCGGGCCATCTCAATGAGTGTTCTATTCTTGCGTTCGATGACGCCATTCTGTTGTGGCGTGTACGAGGCTGAGAATTCATGTGTGATGCCCAAGGTATCAAGATATGTATCAAGGCCAGTGTTCTTGAATTCCGTGCCATTGTCACTTCTGATGTGCTTTATCTTGGCGCCATAGTTGTTCATTGCTCGATTGGCGAAGCGTCTGAAGACATCCTGCACTTCAGTCTTGTAGAGGATTATGTGCACCCAAGTATATCTAGAATAATCATCAACAATGACAAAGCCATAGAGACAAGCAGTAGTAGTAAGAGTTGAGTAATGAGTGGGACCGAAAAGATCCACGTGGAGCAGTTCGAAGGGTCGAGTGGTTGTCATGATTGTCTTCGAGGGATGTTTGGCCCTCGTCATCTTTCCTGCTTCACAGGCACCGCATAAGTGATCTTTCTTGAACTTGACGCCCTCGATGCCTATGACATGCTTCTTCTTTGCAAGGGTGTGGAGGTTCCTCATGCCAGCATGCCCTAGCCTCCGATGCCAGAGCCAGCATTCTGAAGCTTTTGCTAGAAGACATACAACAAGCTGTGGTCCTGCTGAGAAATCTACTACGTACAAATCATCTTTCCGATACCCTTCAAACACTAGAGACTTGTCAGATTCCATTAGTACAAGGCAGCGATATTTTCCAAATATTACGATCATATTCAAATCGCAAAGCATTGAGACAGATATTAAGTTGAAGCCAAGGGATTCAACAAGCATGACTTTATCCATGTGTTGATCCTTTGAGATTGCAACTCTACCTAGACCCAGTACCTTACTTTTACTAGTGTCAGCAAATGTGATGTGACTCTTGTTGGATGGACGTAAGGTTGAGTCCATAAGAAGGCTTCTTTTGCCAGTCATGTGATTGGTACACCCACTATCAATAATCCATTCTGAAGACGCTGGTGTCATACCCTACAGTGCAGTTAGGGGGATAGGCTTCACAAAGAGAATTGTGAAGCAAAAACATTTGACGAACCAGTGGGTTATGAAAGCTTAGATCCAGATTAGGACTAATAGGGAGAGTAGCAAGCGATTCAGGAACGAAGTACATAGTAAGACCATTAGGGCATTTGATCTTGCGCCCCACAAGATGTTTAAGGTCCCCAGCAATAGCGTCAGACGATTTTGGTTTTCTGCTGGAGACCTTTCCCTGCAAAAAAGAGTTAAGCTTTCTTAGCCACCCATATCTTCAAGGGTGGCTTAGAAGCAATAAGTCTAAGTGCAGCATCTGAGAACTTTGGCTTTGGAGCCCTAGCAAACAGTCTTGCAGGCAAACAATAGTACTCATAAGAATAAGTGGAATAGTTCTTGGTCTTATGAACATGGCGGTTTGATGAACCGCGCTCATATTCATAGGCCTGAGTATGGTTTCCCTGCAAAACATTTGCGTTAGTGCAACTCGGGTGAGTCCTCTGTCTGTATGAAGCCTTTGGACCGTATGAAGCCTATAGTCTGGGGTTTGTCTTCTTCACGTGTGGTGTCATGATGACATTCACAGGAAGATTCTCCAGACACCTTTTCGGAACCCAGATCTTCTTCATAGGCGGTCCATTCCTGCAGTTAGTACCAATGTACCTGGCAAACACTTCACCATTCTGATTCTTAAACAGTTTATAGTTTGCATCAAAGGATTCATCAATGATAATGGGGTTTGCACAAGTGAAGCCAGATAGAGTGGATGGATCTGCTGAAGATTCCTTTGCAGCAACCCATGTGGTTTTGGGGTACTGCTCAAGTTTCCAGTAAGAGCCATCAGCATTCATTTTCCTTACGAACCCAACACCCTCTTTCCTCGGGTTTCGGTTCAAGATCTGCTTTTTGAGGACATCACATAGTGTCTGATGCCCTTTCAGACTTTTGTACATCCCTGTTTCAAGCAATGTCTTCAACCTAGCATTCTCATCAGCAATAGCAGTGGAATCCTCAGCAGAGGGGTTAGTTCCCACATCAACAGTTGAAGATATTGCAACAGTAGCAGCAGTAGAACATTCAACAACAGTAGTAGCATTATCACGCTCAATGCATTTAAGACATGGTGGTTCAAATCCTTCCTGAGCGGAGCTGATCTGTTCGGCGCGAAGTGACTCATTTTCCTTTTGAAGATCTTCATGAGCCGCTCTCAATTTCTCAAGATCTTGCTTCCTTTGAAGATAATCATAGGAAAGCTTTTCATGAGTTGTTGAGAGCGTTTCATGACGACTTTCAAGTTCCTCATACTTAACGTGAAGATTTTTTATGTCTTCAATTAAGGACTCAGATCGAGTCATTTCAGCACCTAACAGATCATCGCTTCTGTCTAACAGTTTTTGAATATGTTCCATAGCCTTCTGTTGTTCAGTTGCAATTTTAGCAAGTGTTTTGTAGCTGGGTTTTGAACCACAATTAGAGTCATCGTCACTAGATGTTTGATAGTGAGTAGTGTGTGTGTTTACCTTGGCACCGCGTGCCATGAAGCAGTAGGTAGGAGCGGAGTAGTCCTTGTCATTTGCATCGGTGTCGGTGATGAAGTCATTGTCTTCAGTGTTGAAGATGGACTTGGCAACGTATGTTGTAGCCAGACTTGCGACGCCAGAATCGGACTCTTCCTCAGACTCCACCTCCGCCTCCTCAGAAGCGGACTCCTCCTCTGAATCCATTTCCTTGCCAACAAACGCACGTGCCTTGCCAGATGAGCTCTTCTTGTGTGATGAAGACTTTGAGGAAGACTTTGAGTATTTCTTCTTCTTCTTGTCGTCAGAGTCATATTCCTTGCTCTTCTTCTTCTTTTTGTTCTCATTGTCCCACCGCGGACACTCAGAGATGAAGTGGCCAGGTTTCTTGCACTTGTGACATGTTTTCTTCTTGTAGTCATGAGAAGAAGCTTCATCATTCCTTGAGCTTAATCGGGAAGACTTTCTGAAACCTTTCTTCTTGGTGAATTTTTGGAACTTCTTCACAAGCATAGCAAGTTCCCTTCCAATGTCTTCAGGATCATCCGAACTGCTGTCAGATTCTTCTTCAGATGAGGAGACAACTTTTGCCTTCAAGGCACGAGTTCGCCCATAGTTTGGACTGTAGATATCTCTTTTCTCAGAAAGCTGAAACTCATGTGTGTTGACCCTCTCAAGTATGTCAGACGGATTGAGTGTCTTGAAATCAGGACGTTCTTGAATCATCAGGGCTAGGGTGTCAAACGAACTGTCAAGTGATCTCAGTAGTGTCTTGACGACTTCATGCTTGGTGATCTCAGTAGCGCCAAGGGCTTGAAGCTCATTCGTGATGTCAGTGAGTCGATCAAATGTGAGCTGGACATTCTCATTGTCATTTCTCTTGAAGCGGTTGAAGAGGTTGCGAAGGACACTGATTCTCTGATCTCTCTGGGTTGAGATGCCTTCATTGACTTTGGAGAGCCAGTCCCAGACTAGCTTAGATGTTTCCAAAGCACTCACGTAGCCATATTGTCCTTTGGTCAGATGACCACAGATGATATTCTTGGCAGTAGAGTCCAGTTGAATGAACTTCTTGACATCAGCAGCAGTGACACCTTCTCCAGCCTTGGGAACGCCGTTCTTGACAACATACCATAGGTCGACGTCAATGTCTTCAAGATGCATGCGCATCTTATTCTTCTAGTAGGGATATTCAGTTCCATCAAAGACGGGGCACGCAGCGGAGAATTTAATTATCTCTGCAGTCGACATAGCTAAAACTCCAGGTGGTTAAACCGAATCACACAGAACAAGGGAGTACCTTGCTCTGATACCAATTGAAAGTGCGTTATATCGACTAGAGAGGGGGTGAATAGGCAATTTTTATGAAAGTCTTCAAAACGTGGAAGTTATGAAGACAAACGATAGAAATAAACCTATTACCCTGCAGCGGAAGGTAGACTACACTAGGCAAGCCATAGTCAAGTATTCAATGGAGTGAAAGCACAATGACTAATAGCAGTAATGTAGTAAGGATCAGGTAGGAAGATATTATGAAGCCAAAAGGAACACGCAGTCACTCAGTGAAGATAAAAGATAGCGCAATCATACAATGACTTCACAAGGACCAACAGTAAGTAAAGGGAAGGAAAGGATGAAACCAGTGACACGTTGAAGACAATGATTTGTTGGACCAGTTCCAGTTGCTATGACAACTGTACGTCTAGTTAGGGCGGCTAGGTATTTAAACCCGAGGACACACAGTCCCAGACACCCAGTCCTGAACACGTAGCTCAGGACACCCATTCCTCACCGTATTCCCCTTGAGCTAAGGTCACACAGACCTCGCCCAATCACTCTGGTAAGTCTTCAAGGTAGACTCCCAAACCTTCACAGACTTCATTCACCGGCAATCAACAATGTCTCTTGGATGCTCAAAACGCGACGCCTAACCGGCTGGAGGATTCACAGTCCTCAAGTTTAATAAGTCTTCAGATCACACAGACAAGAAGACTTAAGTGATGCCCAATTCTCTTTGGCTCTGGGTGGTTAGGGCTTTATCCTCGCAAGGAATTCTCTCTCAAAGGCTTCGAGGTGGGTTGCTCTCAAACGACAAAAGTCGTACACTAACTCTGAGCAGCCAACCATTTATGGTTGTAGGGGGTGGGCTATTTATAGCCACTAGGCAACCCGACCTGATTTGTCCGAAATGACCCTGGGTCACTAAGGAACTGACACGTGTTCCAACGGTCAGATTTCAAACTCACACGGCAACTTTACTTGGGCTACAAGCAAAGCTGACTTGTCCTACTCTGGACAAGATTCGCTCTCATAGTCTTCACTCGAAGACATATGTTTTGGTTAAGCATCACTTCAGTCATTCTGACTGGTTCTCTTGGACCCCACTTAACAGTATGGTGGTTCCTATGACTCAACAAAGAAGAAAAAGAACTATGAAAGATCTAAGTCTTTGAGCTCCATAGGCTTCATGCGATGTCTTCTCTTGTCATAGTCTTTAATGTGAATATCTTCATATACCACCTTTGACATCAATGTCTTCATACATTCTTAGGGGTCATCTCTGGTAGGAAAATCGAATCAATGAGGGACTTCTACCTGTGTTATCCTGCAATTCTCACAAACACATTAGTCCCTCAACTAGGTTTGTCGTCAATACTCCAAAACCAACTAGGGGTGGCACTAGATGCACTTACATACCGGAGTACCAGAGGGGTTACCGAAACCCCCCGGAGGCTATTGGGCCTTATGGGCCCAAGTGGAGGAAGAGGAGAGGCGGCCAAGGGGCAACCGTGCCCCCCAAGTCCGAATTGGACAAGGAGGGGGGGTGGCGCCCCCCCTTTCCTTTACCCTCTCTCCTCCTTCCCCTCCAAGTCCTAATCCAACTAGGAAAAAGGAGGGGAGTCCTACTCCCGGTGGGAGTAGGACTCCTCCTGCGCGTCTCCTCCTATGGCTGGCCACACCCCCTTGCTCCTTTATATACGGGGGCAGGGGGCACCCCATAGACACAACAATTGATCATTGATCTCTTAGCCGTGTGCGGTGCCCCCCTCCACCATAGTCCACCTCGATAATACTGTAGCTGTGCTTAGGCGAAGCCCTACGTTGGTAGAATATCAACATCGTCACCACGCCGTCGTGCTGACGAAAGTCTCCCTCAACACTCGACTGGATCGGAGTTCAAGGGACGTCATTGGGCTGAACGTGTGCTGAACTCGGAGGTGTCGTACGTTCGGTACTTGATAGGTCGGATTGTGAAGAGGTACGACTACATCAACCGCGTTGTGCTAACGCTTCCGCTTTCGGTCTACGAGGGTACATGGACAACACTCTCCCCTCTTGTTGCTATGCATCACCATGATCTTGCGTGTGCGTAGGATTTTTTTGAAATTACTACGTTCCCCAACAGTGGCATCCGAGCCAGGTTTTATGCGTTGATGTTATATGCACGAGTAGAACACAAGTGAGTTGTGGGCGATATAAGTCATACTGCTTACCATCATGTCATACTTTGGTTCGGCGGTATTGTTGGATGAAGCGGCCCGGACCGACATTACGCGTACTCTTACGCGAGACTGGTTCTACCGACGTGCTTTGCACATAGGTAGCTGGCGGGTGTCAGTTTCTCCAACTTTAGTTGAACCGAGTGTGGCTACGCCCGGTCCTTGAGAAGGTTAAAACAGCACCAACTTGACAAACTATTGTTGTGGTTTTGATGCGTAGGTAAGAACGGTTCTTGTTAAGCCCGAAGCAGCCACATAAAACTTGCAACAACAAAGTAGAGGACGTCTAACTTGTTTATGCAGGGCATGTTGTGATGTGATATGGTCAAGACATGATGCTAAATTTTATTGTATGAGATGATCATGTTTTGTATCCGAGTTATCGGCAACTGGCAGGAGCCATATGGTTGTCTCTTTATTGTATGCAATGCAATCGCCCTGTAATGCTTTACTTTATCACTAAGCGGTAGTGATAGTCGTGGAAGCATAAGATTGGCGAGACGACAACGATGCTACGATAGAGATCAAGGTGTCGCGCCGGTGACGATGGTGATCATGACGGTGCTTCAGAGATGGAGATCACAAGCACAAGATGATGATGGCCATATCATATCACTTATACTGATTGCATGTGATGTTTATCTTTTATGCATCTTATCTTGCTTTGATTGACGGTAGCATTATAAGATGATCTCTCACTAAATTTCAAGATAAAAGTGTTCTCCCTGAGTATGCACTGTTGCCAAAGTTCGTCGTGCCCAGACACCACGTGATGATCGGGTGTGATCAGCTCTACGTCCTTCTACAACGGGTGCAAGCCAGTTTTGCACACGCAGAATACTTAGGTTAAACTTGACGAGCCTAGCATATGCAGATATGGCCTCGGAACACTGAGACCGAAAGGTCGAGCATGAATCATATAGTATATATGATCAACATAGTGATGTTCACCATTGAAAGCTACTCCATTTCACGTGATGATCGGTTATGGTTTAGTTGATTTGGATCACGTGATCACTTAGAGGATTAGAGGGATGTTTTTTCTAAGTGGGAGTTCTTAAGTAATATGATTAATTGAACTTAAATTTATCATGAACTTAGTACCTGATAGTATCTTGCTTGTCTATGTTTGATTGTAGATAGATGGCCCGTGTTGTTGTTCCGTTGAATTTTAATGCATTCCTTGAGAAAGCAAAGTTGAAAGATGATGGTAGCAATTACACGGACTGGGTCCGTAACTTGAGGATTATCCTCATTGCTGCACAGAAGAATTACATTCTGGAAGCACCGCTGGGTGCCAGGCCTACTGCTGATGCAACTGATGACACTAAGAACGTCTGGCAGAGCAAAGCTGATGACTACTCAATAGTTAAATGTGCCATGCTTTACGGCTTAGAACCAGGACTTCAACGACGTTTTGAACGTCATGGAGCATATGAGATGTTCCAGGAGTTGAAGTTAATATTTTAAGCAAATTCCCGAATTGAGAGATATGAAGTCTCCAATAAGTTCTACAGCTGCAAGATGGAGGAGAATAGTTCTGTCAGTGAAAACATACTCAGAATGTCTGGGGTACCATAATCATTTGACTCAGCTGGGAGTTAATCTTCCGGTTGATAGTGTCATTGACAGAGTTCTTCAATCACTGCCACCAAGCTCCAAGAGCTTCATGATGAACTATAATATGCAAGGGATGAATAAGACAATTCCTGAGCTCTTCGCAATGCTAAAAGCTGCGGAGGTAGAAATCAAGAAGGAGCATCAAGTGTTGATGGTCAACAAGACCACTAGTTTCAAGAAAAAAGGCAAAGGGAAGAAGAAGGGGAACTTCAAGAAGAACAGCAAGCAAGTTGCTGCTCAGGAGAAGAAACCCAAGTCTGGACCTAAGCCTAAAACTGAGTGCTTCTACTGCAAGCAGACTGGTCACTGGAAGCGGAATTGCCCCAAGTATTTGGCGGATAAGAAGGATGGCAAGGTGAACAAAGGTATATGTGATATACATGTTATTGATGTGTACCTTACTAGAGCTCGCAGTAGCACTTGGGTATTTGATACTGGTTCTGTTGCTAATATTTGCAACTCAAAATAGGGACTACGGATTAAGCGAACACTAGCAAAGGACGAGGTGACGATGCGCGTGGGAAATGGTTCCAAAGTCGATGTGATCGCGGTCGGCACGCTACCTCTACATCTACCTTCGGGGTTAGTATTAGACTTAAATAATTGTTATTTGGTGCCAACATTGAGCATGAACATTATATCTGGATCTTGTTTGATGCGAGACGGTTATTCATTTAAATCAGAGAATAATGGTTGTTCTATTTATATGAGTAATATCTTTTATGGTCATGCACCCTTGAAGAGTGGTCTATTTTTGATGAATCTCGATAGTAGTGATACACATATTCATAATGTTGAAGCCAAAAGATGCAGAGTCGATAATGATAGTGCAACTTATTTGTGGCACTGCCGTTTAGGTCATATTGGTATAAAGCGCATGAAGAAACTCCATACTGATGGACTTTTGGAACCACTTGATTATGAATCACTTGGTACTTGCGAACCGTGCCTCATGGGCAAGATGACTAAAATGCCGTTCTCCGGTCCTATGGAGAGAGCAACAGATTTGTTGGAAATCATACATACATATGTATGTGGTCCGATGAATGTTGAGGCTCGTGGCGGATATCGTTATTTTCTCACCTTCACAGATGATTTAAGCATATATGGGTATATCTACTTAATGAAGCATAAGTCTGAAACATTTGAAAAGTTCAAAGAATTTCAGAGTGAAGTTGAAAATCATCATAACAAGAAAATAAAGTTTCTATGATCTGATCGTGGAGGAGAATATTTGAGTTACGAGTTTGGTCTACATTTGAAACAATGCAGAATAGTTTCGCAACTCACGCCACCCGGAACACCATAGCGTAATGGTGTATCTGAACGTCGTAATCGTACTTTACTAGATATGGTGCGATCTATGATGTCTCTTACAGATTTACCGCTATCGTTTTGGGGTTATGCTTTAGAGACGGCCGCATTCATGTTAAATAGGGCACCATCAAAATCCGTTGAGACGACGCCTTATGAACTGTGGTTTGGCAAGAAACCAAAATTGTCATTTCTTAAAGTTTGGGGCTGCGATGCTTATGTGAAAAAGCTTCAACCTGATAAGCTCGAACCCAAATCGGAGAAATGTATCTTCATAGGATACCCAAAGGAGACTGTTGGGTACACCTTCTATCACAGATTCGAAGGCAAGACATTCGTTGCCAAGAATGGATCCTTTCTAGAGAAGGATTTTCTCTCGAAAGAAGTGAGTGGGAGGAAAGTAGAACTTGATGAGGTAACTGTACCTGCTCCCTTATTGGAAAGTAATACATCACAGAAATTGGTTTCTGTGACACCTACAACAACTAGTGAGGAAGTTAATGATGATGATCATGAAACGTCAGATCAAGTTGCTACTGATCTTCGTAGATCAACCAGAGTAAGATCCGCACCAGAGTGGTACGGTAATCCTGTTCTGGAAGTCATGCTACTAGATCATGATGAACCTACGAACTATGAAGAAGCGATGGTGAGCCCAGATTCCACAAAATGGCTTGAAGCCATGAAATCTGAGATGGGATCCATGTATGAGAACAAAGTGTGGACTTTGGTTGACTTGCCCGTTGATCGGCAAGCAACTGAATAAATGGATCTTCAAGAAGAAGACTGACCCTGACGGTAATGTTACTGTCTACAAAGCTCGACTTGTTGCGAAAGGTTTTCGACAAGTTCAAGGGATTGACTACGATGAGACCTTCTCACCCGTGGCGATGCTTAAGTTTGTCCGAATCATGTTAGCAATTGTCGCGTTTTATGATTATGAAATATGGGAGATGGATGTCAAAACTGCATTCTTGAATGGATTTCTGGAAGAAGAGTTGTATATGATGCAACCGGAAGGTTTTGTCGATCCAAAGGGAGCTAACAAAGTGTGCAAGCTCCAGCAATCCATTTATGGACTGGTGCAAGCCTCTCGGAGTTGGAATAAACACTTTGATAGTGTGATCAAAGCATTTGGTTTTATACAGACTTTTGGAGAAGTCTGTATTTACAAGAAAGTGAGTGGGAGCTCTGTAGCATTTCTGATATTATATGTGGATGACATATTGCTGATTGGAAATGATATAGAATTTCTGGATAGCATAAAGGGATACTTGAATAAGAGTTTTTCAATGAAAGACCTCGGTGAAGCTGCTTACATATTGGGCATTAAGATCTATAGAGATAGATCAAGACGCTTAATTGGACTTTCACAAAGCACATACCTTGACAAAGTTTTGAAGAAGTTCGAAATGGATCAAGCAAAGAAAGGGTTCTTGCCTGTGTTACAAGGTGTGAAGTTGAGTAAGACTCAATTCCCGACCACTACAGAAGATAGAGAGAAAATGAAAGATGTTCCCTATGCTTCAGCCATAGGCTCTATCTATTGGGGAACGTAGCAGAATTTTAAAATTTTCTGCGCATCACCAAGATCAATCTATGGAGTCATCTAGAAATGAGGGAGAGGGGAGTGCATCTACATACCCTTGTAGATCGTGAGCGGAAGCATTCAAGAGAACGGGGTTGATGGAGTCGTACTCATCGTGATCCAAATCACCGATGACCGAGCGCCGAATGGACGACACCTCCGCGTTCAACACACAAATGGTTGGGGAAGACGTCTCCTCCTTCTTGATCCAGCAAGGGGAAGGAGAGGTTGATGGAGATCCAGCAGCACGACGGCGTGGTGGTGGAAGCGGCGGTGATCTCGGCAGGGCTTCGCCAAGCTCCAACGAGATGGAGAGGTGTTACAAGGGGAGAGGAAGGTGCCAGGGACTTGGGTGCGGCTGCCCTCCCTCCCCTCCACTATATATAGGGCCCCTAGGGGGGGCTAGGAGATCCCATCTCCAAGGGGGGCGGTGGCCAAGGGGGGACTTGCCCCCCAAGTCAGGTGGGGCGCCCCCACCCCTAGGGTTTCCATCCCTAGGCGCAGGGGGAGGCCCATGGGGGGTGCACCAGACCACCAGGGGCTGGTTCCCCTGCCAATTCATCCCATGGGGCCCTCCGGGATAGGTGGCCCCACCCGGTGGACTCCCGGGACCCTTTCGGTGGTCCTGATACAATACAAGTGACCCTCGAAACTTTCCCGGTGGCCGAAATTGGACTTCCTATATACAATTCTTCACCTCCGAACCATTCCGAAACTCCTCGTGACGTCCGAGATCTCATCCGGGACTCCAAACAACTTTCGGGTTACCGCATACTAATATCTCTACAACCCTAGCGTCACCGAACCTTAAGTGTGTAGACCCTACGGGTTCGGGAGACACGCAGACATGACCGAGACGACTCTCCGGTCAATAACCAATAGCGGGATCTGGATACCCATGTTGGCTCCCACATGCTCCTAGATGATCTCATCGGATGAACCACGATGTCGAGGATTCAAGTAATCCCGTATACAATTCCATTTGTCAGTCGGTACGTTCCTTGCCCGAGATTCGATCGTCGATATCCCAATACCTCGTTCAATCTCGTTACCGGCAAGTCACTTTACTCGTACCATAATGCATGATTCCGTGACCAAACACTTGGTCACATTGAGCTCATTATGATGATGCATTATCGAGTCGGCCAGAGATACCTCTCCGTCATACAGAGTGACAAATCCCAGTCTCGATTCGTGTTAACCCAACAGATACTTTCGGGGATACTTGTAGTATACCTTTATAGTCACCCAGTTATGTTGTGACGTTTGGTACACCCAAAGCACTCCTATGGCATCCGGGAGTTACACGATCTCATGGTCTAAGGAGATGATACTTGACATTGGAAAAGCTCTGGCAAATGAACTACACGATCTTGTGCTATGCTTACGATTGGGTCTTGTCCATCACATCATTCTCCTAATGATGTGATCCCGTTATCAATGGCATCCAATGTCCATAGTCAGGAAACCATGACTATATGTTGATCAACGAGCTAGTTAACTAGAGGCTCACTAGGGACATGTTATGGTCTATGTATTCACACATGTATTATGATTTCCGGATAACACAATTATAGCATGAATAATAGACAATTATCACGAACAAGGAAATTTAATAATAATAATCATTTTATTATTGCCTCTAGGGCATATTTCCAACAGTCTCCCACTTGCACTAGATTCAATAATCTAGTTACATTGTGATGACTCGAACACCCATAGAGTCCTGGTGTTGATCATGTTTTGCTCGCGGAAGAGGTTTAGTCAACGGATCTGCGACATTCAGATCCGTATGTACTTTGCAAATATCTATGTATCCATCTTGAACATTTTCACGAATGGAGTTGAAGCGACGCTTGATGTTCCTGGTCTTCTTCTGAAACCTGGGCTCCTTGGCAAGGGCAATAGCTCCAGTGTTTTCACAGAAGAGAGTGATCGGCCCCAACGCATTGGGTATGACTCCTAGGTCGGTGATGAAATCCTTCATCCAGATTGCTTCATGCGCTGCCTCCGAGGCTGCCATGTACTCCGCTTCACATGTAGATCCCGCCACGACGCTTTGCTTGCAACTGCACCAACTTACTGCCCCGCCATTCAAAATATACACGTATCGGGTTTGTGACTTAGAGTCATCCAAATCTGTGTCGAAGCTAGCGTCGACGTAACCCTTTACGACGAGCTCCTCATCACCTCCATATACGAGAAACATATCCTTAGTCCTTTTCAGGTACTTCAGGATATTCTTGACCGCTGTCCAGTGTTCCATGCCGGGATTACTTTGGTACCTTCCTACCAAACTTACGGCAAGGTTTACATCAGGTCTGGTACACAGCATGGCATACATGATAGACCCTATGGCTGAGGCATAGGGGACGACACTCATCTTTTCTCTATCTTCTGCCGAGGTCGGACATTGAGCTGAGCTCAATTTCACACCTTGCAACACATGCAAGAACCCCTTCTTGGACTGATCCATATTGAACTTCTTCAATATCTTATCAAGGTATGTGATTTGTGAAAGACCTATGAGGCGTCTCGATCTATCTCTATAGATCTTGATGCCTAATATGTAAGCAACTTCTCCAAGGTCCTTCATTGAAAAACACTTATTCAAGTAGGCCTTAATACTGTCCAAAAGTTCTATATCATTTCCCATCAAAAGTATGTCATCCACATATAATATGAGAAATGCTATAGAGCTCCCACTCACTTTCTTGTAAACGCAGGCTTCTCCATAAGTCTGGATAAACCCAAACGCTTTGATCATTTCATTAAAGTGAATGTTCCAACTCCGAGATGCTTGCACCAGCCCATAGATGGAGCGCTGGAGCTTGCATACCTTGTTAGCATTCTTAGGATCGACAAAACCTTCCGGCTGCATCATATACAATTCTTCCTTAAGAAAGCCATTAAGGAATGCCGTTTTGACGTCCATTTGCCATATCTCATAATCATAGTATGCGGCAATTGCTACATGATTCAGACGGACTTCAACTTCGCTACGGGTGAGAAGGTCTCATCGTAGTCAACCCCTTGAACTTGTCGATAACCCTTAGTGACAAGTTGAGCCTTATAGATGGTAACATTACCATCCGCGTCCGTCTTCTTCTTAAAGATCCATTTATTCTCTATCGCTCGCCGATCATCGGGCAAGTCTGCCAAAGTCCATACTTTGTTTTCATACATGGGTCCTATCCCAGATTGCATGGCTTCAAGCCATTTGTTGGAATTTGGGCCCGCCATTGCTTCTTCATAGCTCGAAGGTTCACCGTTGTCTAACAACATGATTTCCAGGACAGGGTTGCCATACCATTCTGGTGTGGAACGTGTCCTTGTGGACCTTCAAAGTTCAGCAGCAACTTGATCCGAAGTACCTTGATCATCATCATTAACTTCCTCTCTAGTCGGTGCAGGCACCACAGGAACATCTTCCTAAGCTGCGCTACTTTCCGGTTCAAGAGGCAGTACTTCATCGAGTTCTACTTTCCTCCCACTTACTTCTCTCGAGAGAAACTCTTTCTCCAGAAAGGACCCGTTCTTGGCAACAAAGATCTTGCCTTCGGATCTGAGGTAGAAGGTATACCCAATGGTTTCCTTAGGGTATCCTATGAAGACGCATTTTTCCGACTTGGGTTCGAGCTTTTCAGGTTGAAGTTTCTTGACATAAGCATCACATCCCCAAACTTTTAGAAACGACAGCTTAGGTTTGTTCCCAAACCATAATTCATACGATGTCGTCTCAACGGATTTAGACGGTGCCCTATTTAAAGTGAATGTAGCTGTCTCTAGAGCGTATCCCCAAAATGATAGCGGTGAATCAGTGAGTGAAATCATAGATTGCACCATATCCAATAGAGTGCGATTACGACGTTCGGACACACCGTTATGCTGAGGTGTTCCAGGCGGCGTGAGTTATGAAATGATTCCACATTTCCTTAAGTGCGTACCAAATTCGTGACTTAAACATTCTCCCCCACGATCTGATTGTAAGAATTTTATCTTTCGGTCACGTTGATTCTCTACCTCATTCTGAAATTCCTTGAACTTTTCAAAGGTCTCAGACTTGTGTTTCATCAAATAGACATACCCATATCTACTTAAGTCATCAGTGAGAGTGAGAACATAACGATAGCCACCGCGAGCCTCAACGCTCGTTTGATCGCACACATCAGTATGTATAATTTCCAATAAGTTGGTTGCTCACTCCATTGTTCCGGAGAATGGAGTCTTGGTCATTTTACCCATGAGGCATGGTTCGCACGTGTCAAATGATTCGAAATCAAGAGACTCCAAAAGTCCATCTGTATGGAGCTTCTTCATGCGTTTGACACCGATGTGACCAAGGCGGCAGTGCCACAGATATGTGGGACTATCATTATCAATCTTACATCTTTTGGTATTCACACTATGAATATGTGTAACATCACGTTCGAGATTCATTAAGAATAAACCATTGACCAGCGGGGCATGACCATAAAACATATCTCTCATATAAATAGAACAACCATTATTCTCAGATTTAAATGAGTATCCATCTCGTATTAAACGAGATCCAGATACAATGTTCATGCTCAAAGTTGGCACTAAATAACAATTATTGAGGTTTAAAACTAACCCCGTAGGTAAATGTAGAGGTAGCGTGCTGACGGCGATCACATCGACCTTGGAACTATTCCCGACGCGCATCGTCACCTCGTCCTTCGCCAGTCTCCGCTTATTCCGCAGCTCCTGTTTTGAATTACAAATATAAGCAACCGCACCGGTATCAAATACCCAGGACATACTACGAGTACTGGTAAGGTACACATCAATTACATGTATATCACATATACCTTTAGTGTTGCCGGCCTTCTTGTCCGCTAAGTATTTGGGGCAGTTCCGCTTCCAGTGTCCCTTTCCCTTGCAATAAAAACACTCAGTCTCAGGTTTGGGTCCATTCTTTGGCTTCTTCCCGGCAACTGATTTACCGGCCGCGGCAACTCCCTTGCCGTCCTTCTTGAAGTTCTTCTTACCCTTGCCTTTCTTGAAACTAGTGGTTTTATTAACCATCAACACTTGATGTTTCTTTTTGATTTCCACCTCCGCTGATTTCAGCATTGAAAATACTTCAGGAATAGTTTTCACCATCCCCTGCATATTGTAGTTCATCACAAAGCTCTTGTAGCTAGGTGGGAGCGACTGAAGGATTCTGTCAATGACCGCCTCGTCCGGGAGGTTAATGTCCACCTGGGACAAGCGGTTGTGCAACCCAGACATTTTGAGTATGTGCTCACTGACAGAACTATTTTCCTCCATCTTACAACTATAGAACTTGTCGGAGACTTCATATCTCTCGACCCGGGCATGAGCTTGGGAAACCATTTTCAGCTCTTCGAACATCTCATATGCTCCGCTTTGCTCAAAATGCTTTTGGATCCCCAGTTCTAAGCTGTAAAGCATGCCGCACTGAACGAGGGAGTAATCATCAGCATGCGACTGCCAAGCGTTCATAACGTCTTGGTTCTCTGGGATGGGTGCTTCACCTAGCGGTGCTTCTAGGACATATGCTTTCTTGGCAGCTATGAGGATTATCCTCAGGTTCCGGACCCAGTCCGTATAGTTGCTTCCATCATCTTTCAGCTTGGTTTTCTCTAGGAACGCGTTGAAGTTGAGGTTGACATGAGCGTTGGCTATTTGATCTACAAGACATTTTGCAAAGGTTTTTAGACTAAGTTCATGATAATTAAGTTCATCTAATCAAATTATTTAATGAACTCCCACTCAGACAGACATCCCTCTAGTCATCTAAGTGATACATGATCCGAGTCAACTAGGCCGTGTCCGATCATCACGTGAGACGGACTAGTCATCATTGGTGAACATCTTCATGTTGATTGTATCTTCTATACGACTCATGTTTGACCTTTTGGTCTCCCGTGTTCCGGGGCCATGTCTGTACATGCTAGGCTCGTCAAGTCGACCGAAGTGTATTGCGTGTGTAAATCTGGCTTACACCCATTGTATTCGAACGTTAGAATCTATCACACCCGACCATCACGTGGTGCTCCGAAACAACGAACCTTCAAAATGGTGCACAGTTAGGGGGAACACTTTCTTGAAATTATTGTGAGTGATTATCTTATTTAAGCTACCGTCGTTCTAAGCAAATAAGATGTGAAACATGATAAACATCACATGCAATCAAATAGTGACATGATATGGCCAATATCATTTTGCTCCTTTTGATCTCCATCTTCAGGGCGCCATGATCATCATCGTCATCGGCATGACACCATGATCTCCATCATCATGATCTCCATCATCGTGTCTTCATGAAGTTGTCTCGTCAACTATTACTTCTACTACTATGGCTAACAGTTAGCGATAAAGTAAAGTAATTACATGACGTTTATGTTGACATGCAGGTCATAAATAAATTAAGACAACTCCTATGGCTCCTTCCGGTTGTCATACTCATCGACATGCAAGTCGTGATTCCTATTACAAGAACATGATCAATCTCATACATCACATATATCATTCATCACATCCTTTTGGCCATATCACATCACATGGCACATGCTGCAAAAACAAGTTAGACGTCCTCTAATTCTTGTTGCAAGTTTTTACGTGGCCGCTATAGGTTTCTAGCAAGAACGTTTCTTACCTACGCCAAAACCACAACGTGATATGCCAATTTCTATTTACCGTTCATAAGGACCCTTTTCATCGAATCCGATCCGACTAAAGTGGGAGAGACAGACACTCGCTAGCCACCTTATGCAACTAGTGCATGTCAGTCGGTGGAACCAGTCTCACGTAAGCGTATGTGTAAGGTCGGTCCAGGCCGCTTCATCCCACGATGCCGCCGAATCAAGATAAGACTAGTAACGGCAAATAAATTGACAAAATCGACACCCACAACAACTTGTGTTCTACTCGTGCATAGAAACTACGCATAGACCTAGCTCATGATGCCACTGTTGGGGAACGTAGCAGAATTTTAAAATTTTCTACCCATCACCAAGATCAATCTATGGAGTCATCTAGCAACGAGGGAGAGGGGAGTTGTAACGCCCCGAGACCGATGTGCCAGCTGTCGTTCAGTTATTCGCTGGTGTTGCCTTGTCATTGCTTGCGTGTCATGCATTGCATATCATGTCATCATGTGCATTTCATTTGCATACGTGTTCGTCTCATGCGTCCGAGCATTTTCCCCGTTGTCCGTTTTGCAATCTGGTGCTTCGTTCTCCTCCGGTGGTCATTTCTACCTTTCTTTTGTGTGTGGGGATTAAACATTTCCGGATTGGACCGAGACTTGCCAAGCGGCCTTGGTTTACCACCGGTAGACCGCCTGTCAAGTTTCGTACCATTTGGACTTCGTTTGATACTCCAACGGTTAACCGAGGGACCGAGAAGGCCTCGTGTGTGTTACAGCCAAACACCTCTCCAATTTGGCCCAAAACCCACCTATACCCTCTCCATCATCTCGGTCGTTCGATCACAATCGCGTGGCCGAAAACCGCACCTCATTTGGAGCTTCCTAGCTCCCTCTACCTCTATAAATAGATCCCTTCATTTTCGTTCTCGGATCTTTTCCCCGAAACCCTAAAACTCCTCCCCCAGCGCCGCCGGACATGTCCACTCCGCCGCCGGACGCGTCCACCGCCTCCAACCACGTCGCTCCGGCCAATAGCAAGCTGCCACGTCATCCCACCGCCGCTCCCCCTCCAATCAGACGCCGCCACCTCAGCCTGCGCGCCGCCCCACTTCGCCGCCGGCCCGCAGGGCCCAGATCTAGCCCGCGCGGGCCCATCTCCTCGTGCCGCCGCCCGGGAGGCGCCGCCTTCGTCCTCCTGTCCACCGGCGCCCGCTGCCCCACTCTGCCACCGACTGGCACCGCCACCGCCATTGCCAGCCGCCATCGAGCACTCATGCCGCCGCGCCGTAGCAACCGTCTTCGTATCCCCGCCGCCGTCTCGGACTCCTCCGGCCTCGATCCGAGCCCGAGGAGGACCGCCACCGCCGCCTATTTTCAGATCCGGCGCCGCCCGCCGCGGCTCCGGCCATCCCCGTCGCCGGATCGAGCCACCACCGCCGCCCCCCTGCCTCCCTCGATCCAGGCGGGATCGAGGAGGAGAACGCCCAGCGCCTCGTGGGCCCTGTCAGCTTCCCAGCCCAGCGCAGCTCTGCATCAGGCCCAGCCGGCCGCCTCGGCCTGCCTCTTCCTCCGACCGGGCCGAGGCCCACTGGGTGAGCCACACCCGCAGCGCCCCTCCTCTCATTTTTTCCCTTCTGCTGTTGGGCTTGCCCAGATTCGGTCCGATTCATGTTTTTTTTTCTGCGGAGCGATTTTGCCCATTTATCCAGGGATTGCCAGTTTTGCAGTTTAGTCCTCCTAGTTCATGCATCTAATAACTCACTAACCGTGCATCGGATTAAAATGTTTTATACATGAAACTTTCTCAAAATTTTGTGTAGATTAATAATATCCAATTTTCATCTATGTTTGAAATGTTAAAAATGATGTTTGTTTAAATTTGCTCCTATGCCATGTTAAAATGATTTAATTCATAACTAAATAACCGTAGCTCCGATTTTGATAATCTTTATATGTAAATGGGGTAGAAAAATGTCTAGTTTAACATGTTGCACTCATCTTGCATGTTTAACAACTCTAAAATATTGTTTAGGGCAGAACAATACCAAACCTAATTTATGCTCATGAGGAGTTTCCGGAATTGTTGTTCGTTGCTTCCGGCCTCATTTAAACTTGACTAGATAGGTAGTTTTACTTTGCTTCACCCTCTTGCCATGTTAACCAACATTTAATATTGTTGAGTACATAAACGAGATCAAACTAAATAACGTGTCATGGTGTTTCGTCAATATGAACTCGTTGCATATTGAGCTCCACTTAATTTGTAGTGTTGTTTGTTGCACTTTGCCATGCCATGTTTCATTAAACCGGACATGCATCATACTCGATTGTGCATCGTGCCATGTTGTTGTGGTGGTTGTTTACTATGTTGTGTGCTTCTTTTCCGGTGATTACTTCTTCGTGTTGGATCCGGTAACGTCGTGTGTTTGAGGACCCGTTCGTCTACGTCCGTTTGTCTTCTTCATGGACTCGTTCTTCTTCCTTGCGGGATTTCAGGCAAGATGATCATACCCTCGAAATCACTACTATCTTTGCTATGCTAGTTTGCTTGCTCTTGCTATGCCAATGCTACGATGCCTACCATTTGCTTGTCAGCCTCCCAAATTGCCATGTCAAACCTCTAACCCACCATGTCCTAGCAAACCGTTGATTGGCTATGTTACCGCTTTGCTCAGCCCCTCTTATAGCGTTGTTAGTTGCAGGTGAAGATTGAAGTTTGTTCCATGTTGGAACATGGAGATGTTGTTCCTTGTTGGAACATGTTTACTTGTTGGGATATCACAATTTATCTTATTTAATTAATGCATCTATATACTTAGTAAAGGGTGGAAGGCTCGGCCTTATGCCTGGTGTTTTGTTCCACTCTTGCCGCCCCGGGCCAGTGCTCCTCTGAGTGTTGGTCCAACTGTCAGCTACTGGTGACCACCAGGAGCAACTCTGGGCTGGCCTACCCGTACCTAGGACAATCTGAGTGTGCCCTGAGAAAGAGATATGGGCAGCTCCTATCGGGATTTGTCGGCACATTCGGGTGGTGTTGCTGGTTTAGTTTTACCCTGTCGAAATGTCTTGTTGTACCGGGATACCGAGTCTGATCGGAACATCTCGGGTGGAGGTCTATTCCTTCGTTGACCGTGAGAGCTTGTGATGGGCTAAGTTGGGACACACCTGCAGGGATTTGAACTTTCGAAAGCCGTGCCCGTGGTTATGGGCAGATGGGAATTTGTTAATATCCAGTTGTAGATAACTTGAACCTTAAGTTAATTAAAATGAGTCAACAACGTGTGTAACCGTGATGGTCTCTTTCCGGCGGAGTCCGGGAAGTGAACACGGTTGTTGGAGTTATGCTTGGCGTAGGATGTTTTAGGATCACTTCTTGATCATAGTTTCTCGACCGTGCTTTGCCTTCTCTTCTCGCTCTCATTTGCGTATGTTTTAGCCACCATATATGCTAGTCGCTTGCTGCAGCTCCACCTTATACCTTTACCTTACTCATAAGCTTAAATAGTCTTGATCGTGAGGGTGCGAGATTGCTGAGTCCCCGTGGCTCACAGATACTTCCAAAACCAGCTTGCAGGTGCCGATGAGACCGTGCAGTTGACGCAACCAAGCTCAGGAGGAGCTCGATGAAGATCTTGTCCTTTGTGGTGTTTCATTCTAGTTGATCAGTAGTGGAGCCCAGTTGGGGTCGATCGGGGACCTTTGTCACATTTGGGGTTCTTCTTTTATTTTGGTTCCGTAGTCGGACCATGAGTGTATTTGATTGATGTAATGCTTTATTCATGTAATTGTGTGAAGTGGCGATTGTAAGCCAACTATGTATCTCTTTCCCTTATGTATTACATGGGTTGTGTGAAGATTACCTCACTTGCGACATATGTCTTCAATGCGATTATGTCTCTAAGTCGTGCCTCGACACGTGGGAGCTATAGTCGCATCGAGGGTGTTATAAGTTGGTATCAAAGCCATCCCCGACCTTAGGAGCCCCATTGCTTGATCATTTTTAGCTCCTGAGTTGTGTCTAGAAAAATGTTTTGAGTCATTTAGGAATTATATATCGGAGAGTTTAGGAATTCTTTTTACTTCCCAGTCTCCTCATCGCTCTAGTAAGGCATCCCGACGTAGAGTTTTGACTCTTCTCTTCTCAAATTTCACTAAATTTTTTTTTAGGATCACGCGGGTATCTTGGAATCGTTCCGATGGTTTTATGATGAGAACATTGTCTTGGTGCCTCCTGTCAGGGGTTTAGTGGAAGTGTCCCGGGGAGTTGAGCTCCGAGGTGTTGTCGTCATAATTTTATCGTTGCAATTCTGAAATACTTGAATTTAGTACGCCGACATCGAAAATCTCTTTTATGCAGTTCGTTGGTGAGATAACCTCGACGCCACCCAGTACTGGGGCGGGAGTTCGGGAGTATCTCCATAACTTGTATAACGGATGCTTTTTGAAGGTTGAGGTAGATGGTTTCCGAAGTTTTTCTCGGTTATGTGTTGAAGGATGGATACAGCTGGATGTAGGATTTGCTAGATTTGGGTGAGATATTATGCTTCCCCTGTATCCCCAACACCTGATTGCATAACCGGAAAATTTCGGGAGTTTCATAGGTGGGAAGTCAAGTAGCTCTTAGGATATCTTTTCGACAGATGTATGATATGAAATTGGGGTTCGACGTCTAGTGGTCCGCCTATTCACGGTTGGTTTTACAGTGGTCTCGTTGTGTCTTAAAGAGTCCTTGGCTATGCCGACTCGGGGACGCTTCGTATGTCATGTGCACTGCCTTGTAGATGATGGTGTTGTACGATCGAGCCCGTGTAGGCCCCACCACAAAAACTTCGGACGAAATCTCTATCATATGTTTGTTCCGGCTTATTTCGCAAGTCAATTCTTTGTTTTGTTTTGAGTTGTGGTATTCGAGTTGCTTCAAAGTCAAATGTTGATTCCATACTTTTCCCAAGTGGTGTTCTCATACTCCGATGTGAATACTAATCCGTCATGATAATCGAGATTGTTTTGTCAATCCTTTTTAACCGGTGTGCTTCTCTTCAAGTGGATCCGATCATTTCGACAACCGCAAGATCAAGTATCAGTTCTTCTCAACGGTGTTTGTTTCTTCCATTCCAAATTGTCTTTGTTTTTCCCACCCTCCCTCCCTCTGTTTTCTTCAAGGATTCAGATTTCTTAATCAAGTATCTTTTTATTCGTGTGAGGTCTCTCCATTCTTTTCTAGCAATGTTCTTACCCGGTGATTCTCATGAAGATCCTAACGGAGCCTCAAGTTCATCATTCTTCATTCTTTTTCTTCTCCGGTGGAACCAATTCAAGCATTATTGATCATATCTTTCTCCTCGTTTCAAATACCTTCTCATGCCGGTGCACCTCATATTCATTCACTTCTCGCTATTTAATTGTTCCGGAGTGCTCAAGATATCTCGAAGATTCGTGTTTCCACTCTGCATTCATTCAAGCTCTTTTGAGATTGGTATCTCATTCAAGTCATTTAATCTTACCGGTGCAACCTCTCTTCTTAATCATTTCAACGGTGTTTCTCTTGAGTGAGCCCTAACCCACAGGTCTTTTCCCAGGATCTTACCTGACTCTTCCAATCTTCCCGGAGCTATCCTCAAATTGCTTTTCGAAGTTTGACGTAAGAATGAATTGTCATCAGTCAAATGTCTTTCTCCTAGATCTCCCAATTTTTTTCATCGTTGGCTCAACCTCTTCGTTTTGATTCTTCCGGAGTGTCTAAATAATTCTTGATGGTATTTCTCGTCGTCATTCTCGGATTTTGAAGACCGAAGAAGAGTTTTACCTCCATATCTTATCCGTTCTTTCAGAGAATCGTGGTTCTAATTCGAGGTCATCCTCTCATAATTGTTTGATTGTGAGAATTTTTTTTATCCATCCGCAGCAATTCAGGAGCCTTTTTAGTTTGTTCATCCGGAGCCCATCATCTAAGATTTATTCATTCTCAGTTTTCAGCTATCATTCTCCAAATTCCACCGATGCTTCGTTCAAGTGATCTTTAATCGGCTCGTGATCCCTTCGTTCTCTTATATCTAAATTCTCTCAAGCATTTTTGTTTATTTGCTAATCCTTCCCGGTGTGTCTTCATGCTTTATACGCTCTTTTCAATTCTTACGGTGGTTCGTTCAAGATCTCTCTTCCGTATCAATTAATTCATTCTTTTCAATCCCGACCAGTGATTTGTTGAAGACCTTCTCAAGTTGGCACTATATCTCTCTTAATCTTTGCTACGAGAATAAGTAATATGTCAAATCCGTTGATTGTCATTAATTTAATTGATGAAGGATAAGCATAATGTAATTCTTATTCCTGTTTCATCGACTAAATTCAATTCCTTATTCTGGAGGCTCATCAAAATTCTTGATCTCATTTGTTCATCTTTCTTTACCGGAGTGCCAAGTTTTTTCTTTATCTTGTTGCTAAGCTCCATCTAATCATTGTAAGGTTTCAATCTTATTCTTTTCATCCTTCACTTCCTTTTGATCATCCTTTTATTACCGGAGTTCTCACGAAGGTTCTACATGATGGTTCATCAAGGATTTAATTCCTTCTCGAAGTGTTCATCAAGATTCTTTTCAGAGGAGCTCCAGCATTCTTCTTCTTGCTATCCGGAGTGCAATTCTTTCTTCCGTATCATTGGAGGTGGTATTATGTCATTCTTGATATCTTGAGTTCATGTTTCATGATTCACATGTTATCAAGAATGAGATATTTTAAATCCATCAACCTCATCATTGGAGTTATCTTGGGTCATATTTCACCTAAAGCCTTCCCTAAGGATTGTTGCTATTTATGGTGCCCATAAATGACCCAAATTCTTCATTTATCCTCCCGGTGAAATAGTTTCTCGTCCCCTTGTCTTATAAATCCAATCAAATCTTTTCCGTGAGTGGCAAGTTGTCACCCCATAATGTTGAGATGCCTTCTATAAGCCCACTTCAAGCTTGTCCTTCCGTTGTTGGTGTTCCAACAATTCCGTTCAACCCTTCTCCTAAAGATGCCTTTTCAGGCTCTTTTGTAGCAGAAGTTGGCATTGTCTTCTACATTCGTTTGTCTCAATTATCTTTACTCTACTCTTTCATTCTGGAGACATTGTGATGTTGCTCTCTGAAACCCATCTTCTTGTTTTGTCAGGATCGTGTTCTTTTTGTCCTTATCCTTTTAACCGGAGTGTCGTGCCTGCTTTTCAAATTTTTCCCATTCTGCCAAGTTTTGCCTCCCTTCTCAGACGGAGTGCTGCTCAAATTATATAATTCTTAATCCATCTCTATCTTGTTTTAACCGGAGTGGTTTCAATATACATCTTGCCCTTCAACCTCAAGGTTAATGTTCTTTGTCCCTCTTTTCTAACGGAGTGTTTTCAAATTTGTCATCTCCGTTATTCTTTTTCTCGAAATGGCTTAACCTTTTCAAGGTTCTTTGGTATCACTCGTTTGTCAAAGAAGCAACTTAGTTTTACCTCTCCTCTTCCTCTTTAGTTTTCCCTCCGGTGCCATTCTAGATCTCGGGACGAGATCCTCTCGTAGTGGTGGAGTGTTGTAACGCCCCGAGACCGATGTGCCAGCTGTCGTTCAGTTATTCACTGGTGTTGCCTTGTCATTTCTTGCGTGTCATGCACTGCATATCATGTCATCATGTGCATTTCATTTGCATACGTGTTTGTCTCATGCGTCCGAGCATTTTCCCCGTTGTCCGTTTTGCAATCCGGCGCTTCGTTCTCCTCCGGTGGTCATTTCTACCTTTCTTTTGTGTGTGGGGATTAAACATTTCCGGATTGGACCGAGACTGGCCAAGCGGCCTTGGTTTACCACCGGTAGACCGCCTGTCAAGTTTCGTACCATTTGGACTTCGTTTGATACTCCAACGGTTAACCGAGGGACCGAGAAGGCCTCGTGTGTGTTGCAGCCAAACACCTCTCCAATTTGGCCCAAAACCCACCTAAACCCCCTCCATCATATCGGTCGTTCGATCACGATCGCGTGGCTGAAAACCGCACCTCATTTGGAGCTTCCTAGCTCCCTCTACCTCTATAAATAGATCCCTTCATTTTCGTTCTCGGATCTTTTCCCCGAAACCCTAAAACTCCTCCCTCAGCGCCGCCGGACATGTCCACTCCGCCGCCGGACACGTCCACCGCCTCCAACCACGTCGCTCCGGCCAATAGCAGGCCGCCACGTCACCCCGCCGCCGCTCCCCCTCCAATCAGACGCCGCCACCTCAGCCTGCGCGCCGCCCCACTTTGCCGCCGGCCCGCGGGGCCCAGATCTGGCCCGCGCGGGCCCATATCCTCGCGCCGCCGCCCGGGAGGCGCCGCCTTCGTCCTCCTGTCCACCGGCGCCCGCCGCCCCACTCTGCCACCGACCGGCACCGCCACCGCCATCGCCGGCCGCCGTCGAGCACTCATGCCGCCGCGCCGTAGCAACCGTCTTCGTATCCCCGCCGCCGTCTTGGACTCCTCCGGCTTCGATCCGAGCCGGAGGAGGACCGCCACCGCCGCCTGTTTTTAGATCCGGCGCCGCCCGCCGCGGCTCCGGCCATCCCCGTCGCCGGATCGAGCCACCACCGCCGCCCCCCTGCCTCCCTCGATCCAGGCGGGATCGAGGAGGAGAACGCCCAGCGCCTCGTGGGCCCTGTCAGCTTCCCAGCCCAGCGCAGCTCCGCATCAGGCCCAACCGGCCGCCTCGGCCTGCCTCTTCCTCCGACCGGGCCGAGGCCCACTGGGTGAGCCACACCCGCAGCGCCCCTCCTCTCATTTTTTCCCTTCTGCTGTTGGGCTTGCCCAGATTCGGCCCAATTCATGTTTTTTTCCTGCGGAGCGATTTTGCCCATTTATCCAGGGATTGTCAGTTTTGCAGTTTAGTCCTCCTAGTTCATGCATCTAATAACTCACTAAACGTGCATCGGATTAAAATGTTTTATATATGAAACTTGCTCAGAATTTTGTGTAAATTAATAATATCCAATTTTCATCTATGTTTGAAATGTTAAAAATGATGTTTGTTTAAATTTGCTCCTATGCCATGTTAAAATGATTTAATTCATAAGTAAATAACCGTAGCTCCGATTTTGATAATCTTTATATGTAAATGGGGTAGAAAAATGTCTAGTTTAACATGTTGCACTCATCTTGCATGTTTAACAACTCTAAAATATTGTTTAGGGAAGAACAGTACCAAACCTAATTTATGCTCATGAGGAGTTTCCGGAATTGTTGTTCGTTGCTTACGGCCTCATTTAAACTTGACTAGATAGGTAGTTTTACTTTGCTTCACCCTCTTGCCATGTTAACCAACATTTAATGTTGTTGAGTACATAAACAAGATCAAACTAAATAACGTGTCGTGGTGTTTCGTCAATATGCAACTCGTTGCATATTGAGCTCCACTTAATTTGTAGTGTTGTTTGTTGCACTTTGCCATGCCATGTTTCATTAAACCGGACATGCATCATACTCGATTGTGCATCGTGCCATGTTGTTGTGGTGGTTGTTTACTATGTTGTGTGCTTCTTTTCCGGTGATTGCTTCTTCGTGTTGGATCCGGTAACGTTGTGTGTGTGAGGACCCGTTCGTCTACGTCCGTTTGTCTTCTTCATGGACTCGTTGTTCTTCCTTGCAGGATTTCAGGCAAGATGATCATACCCTCGAAATCACTACTATCTTTGCTATGCTAGTTTGCTCGCTCTTGCTATGCCAATGCTACGATGCCTACCATTTGCTTGTCAGCCTCCCAAATTGCCATGTCAAACCTCTAACCCACCATGTCCTAGCAAACCGTTGATTGGCTATGTTACCGCTTTGCTCAGCCCCTCTTATAGCGTTGTTAGTTGCAGGTGAAGATTGAAGTTTGTTCCATGTTGGAACATGGAGATGTTGTTCCTTGTTGGAACATGTTTACTTGTTGGGATATCACAATTTATCTTATTTAATTAATGCATCTATATACTTGGTAAAGGGTGGAAGGCTCGGCCTTATGCCTGGTGTTTTGTTCCACTCTTGCCGCCCTAGTTTCCGTCATATCGGTGTTATGTTCCCGGATTTTGCGTTCCTTACGCGGTTGGGCTATTATGGGAACCCCTTAACAGTTCGTCTGAAGTAAAGCTTTTCTAGCAATGCCCAACATTGGTTTTACCATTTGCCACCTAGCCTTTTTTCCCTTGGGTTTCGCGGACTCAAGGGTCATCATTATTTTAACCCTCCCGGGCCAGTGCTCCTCTGAGTGTTGGTCCAACTGTCAGCTACCGGTGACCACCAGGGGCAACTCTGGGCTGGCCTACCCGTACCTAGGACAATCTGAGTGTGCCCTGAGAAAGAGATATGTGCAGCTCCTATCGGGATTTGTCGACACATTCGGGTGGTGTTGCTGGTTTAGTTTTACCCTGTCGAAATGTCTTGTTGTACCGGGATACCGAGTCTGATTGGAACATCTCGGGTGGAGGTTTATTCCTTCGTTGACCATGAGAGCTTGTGATGGGCTAAGTTGGGACACCCCTGCAGGGATTTGAACTTTCGAAAGCCGTGCCCGCGGTTATGGGCAGATGGGAATTTGTTAATATCCGGTTGTAGATAACTTGAACCTTAACTTAATTAAAATGAGTTAACAGCGTGTGTAACCGTGATGGTCTCTTTCTGGCGGAGTCCGGGAAGTGAACACGGTTGTTGGAGTTATGCTTGGCGTAGGATGTTTTAGGATCACTTCTTGATCATAGTTTCTCGACCGTGCTTTGCCTTCTCTTCTCGCTCTCATTTGCGTATGTTTTAGCCACCATATATGCTAGTCGCTTGCTGCAGCTCCACCTTATACCTTTACCTTACCCATAAGCTTAAATAGTCTTGATCGCGAGGGTGCGAGATTGCTGAGTCCCCGTGGCTCACAGATACTTCCAAAACCAGCTTGCAGGTGCCGATGAGACCGTGCAGTTGACGCAACCAAGCTCAGGAGGAGCTCGATGAAGATCTTGTCCTTTGTGGTGTTTTGTTCTAGTTGATCAGTAGTGGAGCCCAGTTGGGGTCGATCGGGGACCTTTGTCGCATTTGGGGTTCTTCTTTTATTTTGGTTCCGTAGTCGGCCCATGAGTGTATTTGATTGATGTAATGCTTTATTCATGTAATTGTGTGAAGTGGCGATTGTAAGCCAACTATGTATCTCTTTCCCTTATGTATTACATGGGTTGTGTGAAGATTACCTCACTTGCGACATATACCTTCAATGCGATGATGTCTCTAAGTCGTGCCTCGACACGTGGGAGCTATAGTCGCATCGAGGGTGTTATAGGATTGCATCTACATACCCTTGTAGATCACAAGCGGAAGCGTTCAAGAGAACGGGGTTGATGGAGTCGTACTCGTCGTGATCCAAATCACCGATGACCGAGCGCCGAACGGATGGCACCTCCGCGTTCAACACACGTACAGTTGGGGAAGACGTCTCCTCCTTCTTGATCCGGCAAGGGGGAGAAGAGGTTGATGGAGATCCAGCAGCACGACGGCGTGGTGGTGTAAGCAGCGGTGATCTCGGCAGGGCTTCGCCAAGCTCCAACGAGAGGGATAGGTGTTATGAGGGGAGAGGGAGGCGCCAGGGACTTGGGTGCGCCTGCCCTCCCTCCCCTCCACTATATATAGGGCCCCTAGGGGGGGCGCCGGCCCTAGGAGATCCCATCTCCAAGGGGGGGGCAGCGGCCAAGGGGGGACTTGCCCCCCAAGTCAGGTGGGGCGCCCCCACCCCTAGGGTTTCCATCCCTAGGCGCAGGGGGAGGCCCATGGGGGTGCACCAGCCCACCAGGGGCTGGTTCCCCTGCCAATTCATCCCATGGGGCCCTCCGGGATAGGTGGCCCCACCCGGTGGACTCCCGGGACCCTTCCGGTGGTCCTGATACAATACCAGTGCCCCTCGAAACTTTCCCGGTGGCCGAAATTGGACTTCCTATATACAATTCTTCACCTCCGGACCATTCCGAAACTACTCGTGACGTCCGAGATCTCATCCGGGACTCCAAACAACTTTCGGGTTACCGCATACTAATATCTCTACAACCCTAGTGTCACTGAACCTTAAGTGTGTAGACCCTACGGGTTCGGGAGACACGCATACATGACCGAGATGACTCTCCGGTCAATAACCAACAACGGGATCTGGATACCCATGTTGGCTCCCACATGCTCCTAGATGATCTCATCGGATGAACCACAATGTCGAGGATTCAAGTAATCCCGTATACAATTCCCTTTGTCAATCGGTACGTTACTTGCCCGAGATTCGATCGTCGGTATCCCAATACCTCGTTCAATATCGTTACCGGCAAGTCACTTTACTCGTACCGTAATGCATGATCCCGTGACCAAACACTTGGTCACATTGAGCTCATTATGATGATGCATTACCGAGTGGGCCCAGAGATACCTCTTCGTCATACGGAGTGACAAATCCCAGTCTCGATCCGTGTCAACCCAACAGATACTTTTGGGGATACCTGTAGTATACCTTTATAGTCACCCAGTTACGTTGTGACGTTTGGTACACCCAAAGCACTCCTATGACATCCGGGAGTTACACGATCTCATGGTCTAAGGAAATGATACTTGACATTGGAAAAGCTCTAGCAAACGAACTACACGATCTTGTGCTATGCTTAGGATTGGGTCTTGTCCATCACATCATTCTCCTAATGATGTGATCCCGTTATCAATGACATCCAATGTCCATAGTCAGGAAACCATGACTATCTGTTGATCAACGAGCTAGTTAACTAGAGGCTCACTAGGGACATGTTATGGCCTATGTATTCACACATGTATTATGATTTCCGAATAACACAATTATAGCATGAATAATAGACAATTATCATGAACAAGGAAATATAGTAATAATCATTTTATTATTGCCTCTAGGGCATATATCCAACACTATCATGTATGCAATGTTGTGTACCAGACCTGATGTGTGCCTTGCTATAAGTCTAGCAGGGAGGTACCAAAGTAATCCAGGAGTGGATCACTGGACAGCGGTCCAGAACATCCTGAAGCACCTGAAAAGGACTAAGGATATGTTTCTCGTTTATGAAAGTGACAACGAACTCATCGTAAATGATTACGTTGATGCAAGATTTGACACTAATCCGGACGATTCTAAATCATAAACCGGATACGTGTTTACATTGAACGATGGAGCTGTCAGTTGGTGCAGTTCTAAACAAAGCATCATGGCGGGATCTACATGTGAAGCGGAGTACATAGCTGTTTCGGAAGCAGCAAATGAAGGAGTCTGGATGAAGGAGTTCATATCCGATCTAGGTGTCATACCTAGTGCACCGGGTCCAATGAAAATCTTTTGTGACAATACTGGAGCAATTGCCTTAGCGAAGGAATCCAGATTTCACAAGAGAACCAAGCACATCAAGAGACGCTTCAATTCCATCCGGGATCTAGTCCAGGTGGGAGACATCAAAATTTGCAAGATACATACAGATCTGAATGTTGCAGACCCGTTGACTAAGCCTCTTCCACGAGCAAAACATGATCAGCACCAAGGCTCCATGTGTGTTAGAATCATTACTGTGTAATCTAGATTATTGACTCTAGTGCAAGTGGGAGACTGAAGGAAATATGCCCTAGAGGCAATAATAAAGTTATTATTTATTTCCTTATATCATGATAAATGTTTATTATTCATGCTAGAATTGTATTAAATGGAAACATAATACATGTGTGAATGCATAGACAAACAGAGTGTCACTAGTATGCCTCTACTTGACTAGCTCGTTGATAAAAGATGGTTAAGTTTCCTAACCATAGACATGAGTTGTCATTTGATTAACGGGATCACATCATTAGGAGAATGATGTGATTGACATGACCCATTCCGTTATCTTAGCACACGATCGTTTAGTATGTTGCTATTGCTTTCTTCATGACTTATACATGTTCCTATGACTATGAGATTATGCAACTCCCATTTACCGGAGGAACACTTTGTGTGCTACCAAACGTCACAACGTAACTGGGTGATTATAAAGGTGCTCTAGAGGTGTCTCCGAAGGTACTTGTTGGGTTGGCGTATTTCGAGATTAGGATTTGTCACTCTGATTGTCGGAGAGGTATCTCTGGGCCCTCTTGGTAATGCACATCACTTAAGCCTTGCAAGCATTGCAACTAATGAGTTAGTTGCGGGATGATGTATTACGAAACGAGTAAAGAGACTTGCCGGTAACGAGATTGAACTAGGTATTGAGATACCAACGATCGAATCTCGGGCAAGTAACATACCGATGACAAAGGGAACAATGTATGTTGTTATGCGGTTTGACCGATAAAGATCTTCGTAGAATATGTAGGAGCCAATATGAGCATCCAGGTTCCGCTATTGGTTGTTGACCAGAGACGTGTCTCGGTCATGTCTACATAGTTCTCGAACCCGTAGGGTCCGCACGCTTAATGTTACGATGACCGTTATATTATGAGTTTATATGTTTTGATGTACCGAAGGTTGTTCGGAGTCCCGGATGTGATCACGGACGTGACGAGGAGTCTCGAAATGGTCGAGACATGAAGATTGATATATTGGAAGCCTATGTTTGGATATCGGAAGTGTTCTGGGTGAAATAGTGATTTTACCGGAGTACCGGAGGGGTTACCGGAACCCCCCGGAGGCTATTGGGCCTTATGGGCCCAAGTGGAGGAAGAGGAGAGGCGGCCAAGGGGCAGCCGCGCGCCCATCCCCCCCAGTCCGAATTGGACAAGGAGGGGGGCGCCCCCTCCTTTCCTTTTCCTTCTCTCCTCCTTCCCCCCCAAGTCCTAATCCAACTAGGAAAAAGGAGGGGAGTCAGTAGGACTCCTCTTGCGCGCCTCCTCCTATGGCCGGCCGCACCCCCTTGCTCCTTTATATACGGGGGCAGGGGGGCACCCCATAGACACAACAATTGATCATTGATCTCTTAGCCATGTGCGGTGCCCCCCTCCACCATAGTCCACCTTGATAATACTGTAGGTGTGCTTAGGCGAAGCCCTGCGTCGGTAGAACATCAACATCATCACTACGCCATCGTGCTGATAAAACTCCCCCTCAACACTCGGCTGGATCGGAGTTCGAGGGACGTCATCAGGCTGAACGTGTGTTGAACTCGGAGGTGTCGTACGTTCGGTACTTGATCGGTCGGATCGTGGAGACGTACGGCTACATCAACCGTGTTGTGCTAACGCTTCTGCTTTTGGTCTATGAGGGTACGTGGACAACACTCTCCTGACTCGTTGCTATGCATCACCATGATCTTGCGTGTGCGTAGGAATTTTTTTGAAATTACTACATTCCCCAACAATATGTTGCCCGACTCAAGGCGAATCGGTCATCCTTGTACCAGGCCGACCTCTTTTCTCGACCCATGATGCCAACTACTGAGAACAGATTAACACTTAATTCGAGTCGCATGGCCATGATATTTCTAGTCGGATCACACGAGAGGGACTAGAGAATATCTCTCCAGTCAGAGGGGCAAATCCTTCTCAGTCGGTCATGTCTCGCCGCATGGATTTGGACTAGCCCAAAACCTATCTTTCAAACTATCTAGTTACCGAGTGGCATTTAGTCGGCCCTAAGTAGGTTGGTCACCATCTAGGGCTCATGCACAGGCCTCGGGTCTAGGACACATAATGCATGTGGTATTGAGACTAATAGAGACCTAACTGCATCTCATGGTTAAGTATGTTCGATTCGATAGCTTATTTGAACCCGAATTTTGATTTCTCGAAACCGGCCGCAGATCTAGCCGAGTACATACCATCCGTCTAGCATCCCGGTACTAAATGGCCAGTGAGGCCGAGCCATCAATTATGTTTTACTAGTAGACTGCCCGTGCATTGCCACGGGCTTTTCATAATTTGTATTGGTTGCATGTAAAATTTCATATAGATAGAAAATATAGCCAAAATAATTGTAATGTACTTCGCTTGCAATGTATTTCGATAATAAAATGTAATTCTACCCTATACACAAACGGGTTATCATATCTGATGCACAAAGTAAATGTGGTACACAAACATTGACCTCTTTATTGTGCATTGCATTACAAATGATAATAACACTTGAATGTTTTTTATGCTTAAGATCGATTGTCTCATGAAAGCGTGTGCATTGCTAGTCTCCATTAATTAAAATTAACACATGGATGATTTTGTTCCCTTTAAAAAAATGTTCCAAGAAGTTACAACCAGAAACTTAATTGCAATGTGCAATTGGCTGGCAAACTATTGCAAATGAACTTAGGCACTTGAAACCATACAATTTACCATTTAGAAACTGCTGCAGCAAAACACATCTTCTAGAACATGCTACTCCTAGCTATCTTGGGAGAGGTAGATACATCAATCTTTGATAACATTTGTTGATTAAAAATTTATTGCATTTATTTATATTTTTATAGTAATTTTAGTTTTGTTAGAATTATGTAACTTCAGGTTTGGTGTATCGGCTCAAAATGAAATTCACATAAGACTCAAAAGGAAATGTGTGTGTTGTACTATGAACTATGATGTAAAGGGAAGCGACCAACTCCTATTCAAATACCAACCGGAGAAAAACCCTAATTATACATACACTAAGACATTAAAATCAAAAATAAGGGTGAAAGGGCGATTGACATGCAGCATCAATTGTGAATAAGCAGGTTAAAACTTGCCGAGAGAATATTGCTCACGACTCACAAGTTTGCAACATACTTTTTTTTGTATTAGCACAAAAGTCGAATAATACATGGTAGGATTGAGGAGGAGAAGGTCTATAATATTAGTCTTACCGAGAGGGGGGGGGAGGGAGGGAGAGAGAATCAGATCTCCAAATTGTCTCCATGTGTCTACGCTATCTAAAAACCACCATATGTGAGAAGTAATGGGGTCTGGACGTCTCAGGGCAGCACGCTAGATCAGACCAGATCACATCATGCTGGAAAAAAAATAGTTTTCTAAAATATTGCAAGGCATCCCGAAGATATTGACGTTACAAGTTGCTACGAGCTTAAATGCTAACCGAAAATACCAACCTACTTCTCCATTTTGAGCTAGTCCACCTAACGAGGACTTCTTCATTAATACCCACAGTCGTTCCAGATAGCCAATAGGAGATAAAAGTCAATAAATGTTGTACTCCCTCTGTTTCTAAATATAAGTCTTTTTTGAAAGTTCAATAAGGACTACATACACATGTATATAGACATATTTTAAAGTGTAGATTCATTCATTTTGCTCCGTATGTAGTTCACATTGGAGTCTCTAGGAAGACTTATATTTAGGAACAGAAGGAGTACAAATAATAATTTCAGTTGAGTTGAAAGACTTAAATTAAAAACCAACAAATATATGCAGGGTTATTTCATACTGTTATTTTAATGGGCACCAATAACGTCCTTTTCAGCATCATAATATATAATCCAAAATCATATTAACAATTTTGGGGTAACTTTATACTACTTATGAGTATAATAATATGATTAATTAACAAATCTTGGATTGTAATAGATCTGAAAAAACATTTATATGTTTCAAAGAGTCAGATGGTGTGAGTATCGTCTGAAAGCTTTCTGGATAAATAAGGATATAGAGAGTTGTTAAGTTCAAGAAAACAGAATGGCTCTCCTTACGCAAAGTCTAAGTTCACCACCATTAGATTTATAAATGGGGAAAAGACGCTATGAATAAGAGAAACAACAAATAAAGATAGAAAGGTGTTAAGTTCACCACACTCTTTATTTGCTTACTGGGTTGAGTAGATAACAATATGTCACATCCCTAGTCTGGTATGACTTAGACTAGCTAGCCATTTGTGCATCATATTTAAATTTCATTTAAATTTGAAATGAGGATTGGTGGAACCCTCAGAATCATTTTTTAAAATGACCCAAATAAAAATTTCTCCAAAAGGGTCCAAGAAAATGCTCATGATGCCCTCTGAAAATATTGGACAGAGATAAAATCAAAACAATATTTTTAGGAGCTCATGGATAATTATTTTGGCCATTTGGATTAATTCGATAAATATTTGCATTGGAAATATATTTCTATATATATGAAATATGGTCCAAAAATTATGCCATTGATAAAGGAGCTCTGGAATAATATATCTAGCTCCTGCAAAAATTGGTATAAGGTAATAAATTGATTTAGTATTTTATTAAATCAAAACAAATGTCAGAAAAATAGAAAACAGAAATAAAAAGAAGGAGGGGCTTACCTGGGGCTCCCCCCCCTGTGCAGCCCAGCCGCAGCAGGCCGGCCCAGCCAGCAGGCGGCCCAGCCCACCTGCCCCCCCTCCTCTGTCGTCTCCCCCCCCCTCGCCAAGCAGCTGCGTGCCGACGCGCGCGCGCTCCGCCGGCCACGCCACCACCCTCCCTGCCTGCCTGCCTCTCCCCTCCT
>NC_041388.1:401361142-401626435 GCF_002162155.2 Triticum dicoccoides | reverse complement strand
CCCCTGCTCTCTCTCTCTCTCTCACCCGAGAACCACCGCCGCCGCCGACGGGCATCACCGTAGCCACCGCCTCTCCCACGCCTTCCCGACACGCTCCCCAGATCCGCCGCGACCCCCTCTACCTCCTCGTCGAGCCACGCAAGACGGAGCACCCCGTGGAGCCGTCGCCGTCGCCAAATTCGCCTCCGGCCGCCGTGGATCCTCGCCGGCGATTCGGGAGCTACCGGGCATCCCCGACCTCGCCCTCGCGCTCGCTGGTCTCGCTGTGAGCCCCCGCACCGAACCCCCTCCTCCCCGTGCTCGTTTGCCCCGTCTAGCTAGCTCAACCACCGCGCCCGTAAGTCCCTCGCCGCCGGCCATGGCGCCACGGTGGCATGAGCCCAAGCCAGCCACTCCCGCGTGCGTCACCGTGTTCCTGGTGACGCCAGGAGGCCGTAGGAGCCCTCCGCTTCCACTGCCATGCACCACAACGCCGCGGCCGCAAGTCGCCGAGCTCCGGCCGCCGCCGTGAGCTTTGCTCCGGCGAGCTCCGGCGCCCCCGCAGCCCCCCCACCAGCTCCCCTGGATGCGGACGACGACGGGCTACGCTCTAGTGGTCTTCGCGCGACCAAACGCCGCTTGTAGCGCAAGTCCGGCGAGTCGCCGCCGCGCTATTGGTCGCCGCCGGCCAGAACTCCGGCGGGCTGACGTGGCTCTGTTAATTAGGCACTAATCCCCACCTACTGACGCTGACCAGTGGGCCTAGGGCTTAGTCAAAGCTAGTCAGCCCAGGTTTGACTCGGGGTTAACCCCAGTGTCACTGACGTGTGGACCCCGCATGTCAGGTTTGACCTGGACAGCCGCGTTGACCGCTGATGTAGTGATGACGTCATGCTGACGCAATTATATATTTTCTGGAATTAAAATAATTCAGAAAATCCAGAAAATGATTTAAACTTCAAAAATTCATATCAATTCAACCGTAGCTCAGATTAAAATAATTTATATATGAAAAATTATTAGAAAAATGCAATCTTTCCATCTGTACTAGTTTCATGCATGACAAACCAACTTATACATGCTGGATATGAGAAAACACATTATGGCATATATAAGAGACTTAATTTAGTAATACATTTGAACCTTTGGTTCAAATGGACTTCAAACCAAATGTTTACTAGTTGCATTAGCTCAAACAGCATCACATCTACATGCCATGTTCATGCATCATATTGTTGCATATGATTGTGTATTGATTGCCGGCACCGTTCCTTCTCGATAGGTCCTGCTCCGGAGACGTTCCAGAGTACCTGTCTGTGAAGCAGTGCCTCCCTTGTTGATTTACCAGGCAAGCAAACCCCCTTGTTCATTTCGATAAAACCCTACTCTCTCGCTCCTGCTCTCAGTTATTGCATTAGGACAACAACGATTCATATGCTACTTTGTGCTGCGGTAGTTGAACCCATTCCTCTGCATGACCTGTCATTGCCACAGTAAATAGTTGAAACCCACTAGCATGTGTAGGAGTTGATTGAAGCCATTGTTGTGTTCCTACCATGCTATGCCTGCTATTGCTTAGAGTTGTGTCAGGTCTGATTCATTGGGAATGAATTGGAGTGTTACGATATGTTCTGATGCTGAGAGTTAAGTGTGTAAACACGATTTGGTAAAGGTAGCGGTGAGAGGCCATGTAGGAGTACATGGTGGGTTGTCTCGCTGGAACCGTCCTTAAGCACTGAGTTCTATGTATGTTGTCCAATGACCCGATACTACCACACATTGGGATCCTTAATTGACTCTCTCGGCTTATTAACCAACTTGATCTCTGTCCAGGAGTCGCAACTAGTTTCTGGTGTTTGTAGGTAGTGCTATTTTTCTACCAAGTGGCACCCGGCAGGGTGGGCTTGGGACAGACAAGGCACACGTGGCCCGGTGTACCGAGTGGCACCCGGTTGGTGGGCTCGGGAACCCTGCTCACATCATTTGGGGCCGTGAGCGACACCCCGGCCGGATCTCCTTGCGGATGGAACCCGAATAGGCGATAAACCTGGACTAGAGTCTTGTGTGGTTAGTCAGGTCGTGGCCGACACCCTCGCCAGGCTTCCGCTTGAAGGTTGCCGAGATACATGACGTGTACATGGCGGTAAGTGGCGAGAGCGTGTGTGAAGAAGTACACCCCTGCAGGGTTAACATAATCTATTCGAATAGCCGGGTCCGCGGTTATGGACTTCTTGGATGCTTACATGGTACATAGACAACTTGAAGTGGATACTCTAAAATGCTCAAGACAAGTGTGAGTGCTATGGATGGCCTTCTCGTCGGGAGACGGGGATGAATCCATAGTAGTGTATTGTATGGTGATTAGTGGACTCGTGTACGTTGTTTCACCTCCAGAGTTTCTGGTAGTCGTAGAACAGGATAGCCACAGAGTCAAAGCTGGCTTGCTGCAACTAAACCCCACATTACCCTCTTGATACAAATGCATGTATGATAGGATCTGATGTAAGTCTTGCTGAGTACCTTTGTACTCATGTTGTTTTAATTATGTTTTTGCAGCGGAGACTTCGGTCTTACTAGTGTTCTCGTGGACTTCGACTAGTAGCTAGTACCTCAGCTACGATCTTGATCGGATGTTGTAGATAGTCAGGCTCTTCAGCCTTTTTCATTGTAGATGTCTGTACTCAGACATGTAATGCTTCCGCTTGTTGCTTGATTGCTCTGACTGTTGGGTCATGTGACCCCTGTTTGTAATAATGCTGTGATGGCTCTTCTGAGCCTTTATCTATATGATTGTTGAGTTATGCTGTGGTGCCATGTTGTACAGCACATACTTGCATGTTATGCGTACGTGTAATGTGTATTGCTATGTGCGGGATCTGACTATCTAGTTGTTTATCCTTAGTAGCCTCTCTTACCGGGAAATGTCTCCTAGTGCTTCCACTGAGCCCTGGTAGCTTGCTACTGCTCCGGAACACTTAGGCTGGTCGGCATGTGTCCTTCTTCGATCCTGTGTCTGTCCCTTCGGGGAAATGTCACGCGATGAATACCGGAGTCCTGTTAGCCTGCTACAGCCCGGTTCACCGGAGTCCTGTTAGCCCAGTGCTACAGCCTGGATTCACTCGCTGATGACCGACATGTTCGATGCTGGGTCATGGATGCCTGTCCCTGTAAGTTAGTGCCACTTTGGGTTTACGACTAGCCATGTCAGCCGGGCTCTTTATCATATGGATGCTAGCGACACCACCATATACGTGTGCCAAAAGGCGCAAACGGTCCCGGGCAAAGGTAAGGCGACACCCGTGGGGATACCGTGCGTGAGGCTGCAAAGTGATATGAGGTGTTACATGCTAGATCGATGTGGCATTGAGTCGGGGTCCTGACACAATATGTTTTAGAAGATGATGACTTCCTAATACTTTAGCACATAACTGTACTCTACTAAACTGTGGGGGCCAAATCGGAGGTACAGTAGAAGAATGAACAAATAGATTTTATTTATATTATCCACACCCTACATGTACAACACTGAGAAGCTCCTCGTGAAACAAGCTTACAACAGTGAGCATTGAACAATCATACTCTCTTCTTGTTAGCCGGTGCTGAGAACACTTGTGCAGCAATTAGTATATCAATGTCCTCGTAGATAGGTTGATGAAGATTGCCAGCAATGAAAATATCATCCAGTACATAGGCCTGAAAATTTCACCATTGGCACTCATGGGAATTAGTTAGTACTAAAAAGAATGGTATAGCTCTCGCAAGAAATTACATACAACTCCATTGCTGGTTCTTCAATGTCAAAATTTCAGCATATATGTGAACATTAAAAAGACTTCACATACCTAAATAAATTATGAAAAACACTCATGTTGCAGTGAGGCTCCCATGTCCTCGTCAGTTTTGACGCACCTACCACGTACTTGCAGCTTGGGGCGCGACCCCTACATCCTTGGTGGCGGCCACATCGCCCACATCCACCTACATCCTCAAATTTCCATTATACCATAATGTCTAGCTTAGGGATTTTGTTCCGTATCTTCTTATTTGGCACTACACCAACATTTAGCATGACGTCAACGACCACATAACGCCTTCATCACTGGTTAGCGATCTGATCATGTCTCTTACTACCTGAAAGCACAAATATTAAATTCTATTGTTAAAGATATATTCTTAACATGTCAATAAGAGGGAAAAACAATATGGCAATTCAATGTCTCATCGACCCTGCAGTTGGCAACATCCCAAGTGCTGATCAATTTTAAACATAATATTTAACTACAAGAATGACTACAATACAATTCATCATTTCTTTGTTCTGGGCATTTTTGCCCTTGAATACGTGATAATACAAGGACAAACTTAAAGTATGCTGATACGATGTAGTGCCATCAAGCATGGATAATTATGCAAGGACAAACTCATGTTCTAGGAATTTTTTACCCTAAACGATGCATGAAATGACTAATAATAAACAGATTAGAAAAATTGTGCATCTCTCTTTGTCCATAATAAGTTCTGTTGCTTCTTCCAAGTCAGTTTAGTATTTAACCATATCGTTCGGCCACCACTTTGTCCATGTAGGGCGAGCGCTAGCATTAGTAGCATTTATCTAAACTCTGATTACCAACACATACAATGATTAACACGCTTGTTGGTGCAAATAGAACTCACTTGTGGTGAGAAACTGAATAAGTGTTGTCGAAGGGTTGAGGGAGCTCGAAGGGGCTGGTATCACTGAACAAGTTGTTCGTCAATACAGCCCCAAGAAAACTTTAGAAAGGATGTTTCTGCCCACCCACATAAATAAAGAGATAAATCTGTGATCGTGCGGCAAGCCTGATAAGCCACATAAATAAAGAGATAAATTTGTGATCGTGCATAAAGTAATTAACAAACCCGGTGTTGTTCTCTTATGTCCACGGTCCGCCCGCTCCCCACCCCCATTCTACCTCACGCCCCGTCCATCCGCTCCTAGCTTACTCCCTAGCTCCATGTTGCTCATGCTCGCCCATGTGTGCGATGTCAGCCAGCTGGTGGCCCCAACTTGTTCGGCTCCGTCCGCTTGGTGCCAGATGATTAGCACATGGATGCATCCGCCGGCCATACCACCTGCACATCAATGAACAGTGGATTAGTACGTCGACAGGGATAGAAAAATATAAAACTCACACAAACGGAATTTACAGAAATCAGCAAACACTAATCTGAATACCTTCTAAATCTCACGTAGTGCAGGGGGTGCTCTAAAAGTCTAAATATCATTTTTTACAGAAACAATGTTCCTTTCTTAGTCTACTGGGTGCCCTTAGACAGGGCCACCTCATTGTCAACCACTCCCGCATCCCTCACCCTGTCAAACCGGGTCGCGGCTTACTCGGAATTCACGAATGCCCGTGTGGCGTCATCGAAAGAGCTAAGCAAATTCTCGCCAACCGCGTCGCCTTCCAGCAGATGGTCATTACGAAGCATCGATGCCGCTGCCCCTATTCCACTTTTAATATGATGCATCCAGATTCTTTTTATAATAATTTCTCACATGTTTCAATAGAATAATTTGATTATCCGAACCAATTAATGAACTAGAGATGGTTTCAGTGTTGCTGTTTTTTCTTTAGGCAGCTTGCAGAATGAATAATGAAGTTTTTTGGGCCTGCATCGCAAATGGGTTTGGCCAGATGCTCGACTGGTTTTACGACCAACTATAGAAGTGTATTCATCATTTCCATTGGCATGACCGTAATTTGTGAATCAGAAAAGATAGAAAAGCAAACTTTAATGTTAAATATAAAACGAAAGAAAAAAAGAATCCTAGTAATTAGATTTGTAAAAAGAAATGCATTTGAGATGTTTCATCGATACAATAAGTACATCAGTAAGACATTATAATCATGGTATAAACTTGCTTCCTTTTTTATGATATAGATACACGCATACTGGAAAATTTGCAACAACAATAGATAACAAGATTATTTTTTAGCTCACCTTCTGATTCCATTGTCGCTTTATCATCAGTTATCAAAAGTGAAATTAGCTACGAAGATAACCATGTATACTGAACACACGAGAAAAACACAAGTTTAATCCATCGGCTTTAGAGATCCTTGACAGATGCCATCAGGTTGAGAAATTTGATGTTATGAATAGGGCATGAAGAGAATTGTCTGTTGGTCAACATTTGCAGGAGTAAGCTGGATCAAGGATGAGTTTTCGCCATCGGTAAACAGGGACCTGTTCATGTACAAGCTGTAGGAATAAACTTTAGCATTAATTACTGAATAGCATACAAAATTGTCTAATGTACTGCAAACTATAGAGCAAAATCACATCCCTGGTGTTGAAACACCAGTGGCACAAGGGACTTTGTCCAATTTGTGCTTCCAAGGGTAGTCTCCGAACTCTGACACGGTGGCACCATCACCAACTTACAGTTGCTTGTCAGCACAGCTGTGATGGCCCTTGCTGGGCCTCATACCTCCGAGTCGTGCCCCTCTTTCCAAAATTTGTCCAAGGTGCCTGGAAAAAAAACTTAAGTAACCTCCAATGAAAATAATAATACAACATGTCAGCATGGATAGCTATATGACTGTATTAAAAATTACTCTAATGTGACACAATGGTTTGAGTTGCTAGATATTGTGGGTCATCTAGTTAAATTCAGGTCTTACTTCCTGCTTGCTGCACGAACTTTCTCAGTGGTAAGCATCGCAGTCGTCAGCATACAGGTTCACCACCTGAACTTACGCGCACAAGACATGACCTGATGCCCGATGTAGCCACATGCATAGCAGAACCACGGCAAGCGCTCGTACTGAAGTTTAAGCCCCACCCTTGTTCTCTTTTCCTTGATCCTTGTTATCATCGCAACTGAAATTTCCAGCGCCCGCTATATACAGGAAAAGCAACCTGTACACAAACAAAGTTTCCTAACTACTCTCCCATCACGTAGTTCAATTTGGAGGATTGTTCTCATGTCCTTGCATAGAGGACATACCATTACATCTGTTCTCCAATTCATCGAGACATCAAGCATGTGTACCCATATCCACAGCCAAAGTGCACAAAGTACTTATTGCCTCCCAAAAACGTGAACATCAGATCCTCTTTGCCCTTAGCCTCCAAGCATCTTCTAGCTCATCAAACAGAAAACATATTTGCAGCGAAAAGTGATTCAATATATGAGCAATTAGGACAAGATTAGTGCTTTGGGAATTGAGAGAGTTGTCCTCCGTACTCATCCTTATGATAACATGCTTTGGGAATTAGGCAAGCTCGGGATTCTGTGGAGATGTTCGATAACATGCTTCTAGAAAGCGTCATGTTACACCACGCCCATCCTAGACACCACAGTATGATGTGAGGTTGACTCGTGCACCACATTTGCCACCTGGTCTGGCCGCCCTGCCAACCCAAGATCGTTCCAAGCCAATATTTCGCTCGGTGTTCTGAAGATCTGCAGAAGAGGTTGTAAAAATCATTAGGTGTGTAACCTGCATACAGAAGAAAGATTGATACGTGCATGTAAAACTGAGAAACAACAAATCTGATTCAAACACAAAAGAAAAAGGGCAAGCTTAATTATGCTATCCTGCTGAGCCACGGCCGGCACTACCCCTCGTCGTTTCAGGAGGAACAGGTGAGCACGAGCAGATGATACGGATTCAGGGGATGAGAGGGGTAGGGTGGGGATCACGAGAGCTTATCCATGTCTTGGGGCGGCCATCCATGCCGAGCGGCAGCAGCGAGGTGCCACTGTAGTGGTGACGGGCGATGCATCCAAGGCGCCGGTGGCGCCGGCGTTCTCGTGATCCATGATGGCCGCGTCTGCCCGGATGGTCGTGTCCGTCGAGGTCGGACGGATAGGGCTGCACGGGCCTTTGTAGAGGGGGAGGGTAGAGGGTTGGCGGATGGGGAAGGGAAGTACCAGGGATGTGGTGCCGACTCGTTGGTCTCAGATCACCGCCGGTCGCCGGTATCCGAGGCGTCGCGACGTATCCGAGGAGCGGCGGTGGATCAGTTGTCAGATCGGAGCACGAGGAGCGGGAGGCAGCGGATCACCATTGAAGGCCAAGGAGTGGGACGGGTAGAGATGAAGGCTGGAGGGAGGGAAGAAAAAGGGGTGGGGGTGCGGCCGTGCGTGGAGGAAGATGTGTGGCAGCCATGGGTCATGGAGTTCGGCGGCGGCGGCGTCTTCCGGAGTTCGG
Source organism: Triticum dicoccoides (assembly GCF_002162155.2). NCBI lineage: Eukaryota > Viridiplantae > Streptophyta > Magnoliopsida > Poales > Poaceae > Triticum > Triticum dicoccoides. Next base: position 401,618,252 of record NC_041388.1, on the reverse strand, counting down.
CGGCAGGGACTGAAAACCGCCCTGCCCTGGAGAGGCGGCGACGGCATCTCCCGGAGTTCGGTGGCTGCGGGATTCAAACCGCCCTGCCTTGCAGAGGCGGCGGCGACGGCTCCCCCTCGGACGGCGGCAACGATAGATGGGATCGATGGGATCGAGAGGACGGCGGCGGCGACGGGAGGACTGCGGGCGGGGTGGTTTTCTTGAGGGTGCGTCTGTGGGGTGGGGTGAGATGGGTGGGGAGGTGACGAAAAAAACCAGCGAAAAAAACCCGGACGAAAAAAACCCAGACGAAAATGGTGGAACGAAAATTAAACCCGGAACGCGACCTACCAACTGAGACATTAGGAGTAGAGATGCCAGTCTAGTCGGATATGAGTCTGCACAACCTTTATCGACTGGAGACTATTAAAACACTTATCATACAATACATTGTCTTCAAAACTATTTTTTACAAAAGACCACTGCCACTTTGCTCCATATTTGTAGAAAACCCCTCAACCTCTCGAGACCAGTCTAATCCCTCACGCACCTCATCCAAACAAACAAGAACAAATGAATTTTGGATGAAACCTAACATATTTGTAGTGATAATTACCAAAAATGGCGTCATATTTCCCCCCGGGTTTGTGAACATATATTAGTCTACTTTAGATCCATTGCAACACATGTGCCAGTTGCTAGTTACTGCGAAAAAATTAGTTCTGCTAGAGTAGTGAAGCACTGTAGCCTGAGCAAACCAACACAAATAAAGTTGCATACATTACTGCTAATTATTTAGCCGAGTTTGCAAATAAGTACACAAAAAAGAGAAATGCACACGGCATTACACATACATTTCCATCACTTCACAGAATCATATAGAGTACAAGTACACTGCATAAACTTGGTTATACGACTAGTCCAAGCTTCAATAAACAAACACACATACTTTGCATAGGTTGCAGCTAATTACTCCGATCAATCGTACTATAGTACTTCTTCCGTCTTATAATATAAAACATTCTTATATTATGAGACGAAGGGAGTATTATGCAACAGAAGAGGATACTCTACTGATCGTGACGACGATCCTGATACTGATACCGCCGCTGCTGCTGCTTCTTATTCATGGCCTTGGAGTAGATATTTTTAGGGGTGAAATTTAGTAGGTGGACAGTTGGATTAGGCTCTGCCTCTGATGCAGACAGACCTGTCGAAGACCCAGCTGAACCTTGCGAACTCGGGCTCTTTCGCGGCTTTGATCGCGCGGTCGTGGGCCAGCTCCTCCACCCGCCGGATCTTGCGCGGCAGCCCGCAAACGTACTCCTGAGCGCGCCGCCCCTCGCCGGACAGCTGACCCCCGGCGAGGTCAGCTACCTTCCACCTCCGCACGAAGTGCTCCACCATGTCGCCGTAGTCCCTTGCCGTGTACACCCCGGTGCGCTGCGCCACCGCCGAGAATTTCGCGAGGAGGTCGGCGTCTCGGCCGTCTGTCATGAGCTGGCCGGGCATGGTGATCTTGTCGCGCTGGCCACCGCTCGCACCATCCCGTCCGGGTCGAGCTCGAAGAGCTTGGCGGCTGCCTTAGTGTATGCCGCCTCGTGGCGCTTCTCGTCGGCGGCCACGACGCCGCAGATCTTGGCGAGGCAGTGGTCGCCGTGGCGCATGGCGTGCCTTGCGGTGTGGGAGTGCGAGATGAAGGTGGCGCGCTCCTGGAAGGAAGTGTAGACGACGTTGTGGTAGGGGCTAGACGGCCTCAGCATCTGCATACCGTTGCGGAGGAGGTGGTGGACGGTCCTCTCAACCCGGCGCATGTCGACGCGGCCGGAGAGGTAGAGATAGCGGTTGAGGAGGTCTCCGTGGCGGTTCTCCTCGGCCGTCCAGCCCCGGAGCCAGCGCGCCCAGGGGAGCTCGCTGCAACCCGTGTCGTCGCGGTTGCCCACCACTCGGTTGCTCATGCACATGTACGTCGGCAGCGCTTCCTCCGTTACCATGTTGCCCACCAGGCACACCAGCACGTCGTCCGGCACGCCCGACGCTCGGGCCTGCAGCTCCTCCACCATCATCGTCATCGACGGCTGCTGCTCCTCGGCAACGCTACCTGCTGAAGAAAGTGAAAAGCAGGGAAGCAGGTCGCTGGGCTGCCACGCGTCCTCCACCGAGGTGAGCAGCGGCAACATCTGTTCCTGCACCCACCCGCCTAGGTTCAGACTCCGCGCCACCTCCGCCTCCGCCTGCTCTGGCACCGGCATTCCCGTCACCGTGTCCTCGAAATGAGCTGTCGCGGTGAACTTGCAGGCCCGTGTCCCAGCTCTTGTGGCAACCCGGTTCCTAAACCTGCACGCATGATGCATCAACGATTACACTTCATCCGCTTGCTCATCACATCGCGTACATATGCGTGTGAGGAAGAGTCTTGCGTACGTACCAGCTTGGATGGGCCTGTGCCGGCATGGCGATACCGTGCGGGAAAGACTTGAGCATGCTCATCTTCTCGGTGCTGCAAAGGCAAAAGCTTCACCGACGATGCAGTATTGCAGGCAACGTGATGAGCCCCTGCATGTTTGCTCTGTATATATCTGCACCTGCATGTGCGGGAAAAAAAGAAGCAAGGGAACCTAAAGTAGGCGTTGAAGCTCGAAAGAATTTACCGCTGAAGAATCTACCTCCGGCCCTTTCGCGGAGATCGATGCATCCAATTCTGGTATAAAGTTATGAAACCTTTTCACAATTGACTGCATGTGAATACTGTGTGGGTCATTCTGTGCACACAATTTTGGAGCGCGGAACGGGTCAAAATTACTGTTTCTACCCTCCTAAGGACATCTCCAACCTGAATCACCCAAACACCCGCAAATGTCCTGATTGACCGGTTCAGACACTTTTAGCCGTCCAATACAGATCCCCAAATCGTGCCTCACCGGTCTAGACGTTCAAAATCCAACAGCTCGACCCCAAATCGGGGTAGCTCTGAGAGAGTGTGGATGCCCTCCACATTGGCGTTCGACACCCCAGATCTACAAGAAAAAGACATTAGACTTGCAATACCATAAGATTGAAAAAAAAACTTCACAAAATGACCTATCTACTATGAACATGTATGGATTTCAAGGCATATGCCCATGGGCATGGCCACATCCATGGCATAGTTCATGATAACATTGTTCAAATTTGGCACAACCATGAGTGTTACCATTGTGGACAATGTTTGCATAGGAATTATAGATGTTTTGGAATAAAAACTCATTTTCCCATTTTTCAAGTGCGAGAAATGACTTTTTTGTGAAGTAAATGGCTGAAATAAGTTATAAAATTGGGTCTTGCCATTTTTCATCCAAAGTAGACCACATTGCATGCACACTGCCCAATTTTTATGAATTATTTCTATATTTCATCCATTTACTGAATTTCTTGAAATTTATCAAAACTTGATCAAATTTGAACTAGAAGTGTCAACTATCTTGGTCTTCAAAATTGAAAAAAAAAATCATGTTTAGCTTTTGAATTGGTAGTGTAGGCACTGGGCACAACCAAAGTTGAAATTCCCAACCATCTGGTAGGATTGGTCAACCTTGCAAGTTTGACCACATTTTGAAAAAAAATCAAAGAAAATGGAAAAAGCCTCAAGAAAAATGAAATCCCTGTGACTTATTTTTGGAATAAAAACTTATTTTTCCATTTTCCCAATGCCAGAAATGACTTTTTTGTGAAGTGGCTGAAATAAGTTATAAAATTGGGTCTTGCCATTTTTCATGCAAACTAGACCACATTGGATATGAATTATCTAGTTTTATTCTATATTTTATCCATTTACTGAATTTCTAGAGATTAATTAGAACTTGCTCAAATTTGAACTACAAGTGTCATGTATCTTGGTCATGAAAATAGGCAAAAATCATGTTTAGCTTTTGAATTGGTGGTGTAGGCAGTGGGCACAACAAAAGTTAAAATTCCCAACCATCTAGTAGCATTAGTCATCCGTGCAAGTTTGAGCACATTTTGAAAAAAAACAAAGAATATAAAAAAAGCCTCAAAAAATGAAATCCTAGTGCAAGGAATCCTTTTGTGTGAACTAGTTACTAGGAAAACTCATAGACTTGCAATACCACAAGTTTGAAAAAAAACTTCACAAAATGGCCTATCTACTATGAACTTGTATGGACTTCAAGGCATATGCCCATGGTCATGGCCACTTCTATGGCATAGTTCATGATAACATGTCCAAATTTGGCACAACCATGGGTGGTACCATTGTGGACAATGTTTGCATACCAATTGTGCACATTTTGGAATAAAAACTTACTTTTCCCATTTTCAAGTGCTAGAAATGACTTTTTTGTGTAGAAAGTGCCTGAAATAAGATATAAAATTGGGTCTTGCCATTTTTTCATCCAAAGTAGGCCACATTGGATGCACACTGCCCAAGTTTCATGAATTATCTCATTTTATTTTGTTCTCGAACCCGTAGGGTCCGCACGCTTAACGTTCTATGACGATCGGTATTATGAGTTTATGTGTTTTGATGTACCGATGGTAGTTCGCAGTCCCGGATGTGATCATGGACATGACGAGGAGTCTCAAAATGGTCGAGACATAAAGATCAATATATTGGAAGGCTATGTTTGGACATCGAAATGGTTCCGAATGAGTTCGGGCATTTACCGGAGTACCGGGGGGGGGGGTTACCGGAACCCCTCGGGGAGTCAATGGGCCTTATCGGGCCTTAGCGGGAGAGAGGAGGAGGCGACCAGGTGGAGGGAGCCCCCCCCCAAAGCCCAATCCGAATTGGGTGGGGGGCCAGCCCCCCTTTCCTTCCCTCTCTCTCCCTCTTCCTTCTTCTCCTACTCCTACTAGGAAGGGGGAGAAACCTACTCCCACTACTAGGGAAAAGCCTATACACAGAATCTTACCAGCGGCGCGCTTTAAAATAAGGCGTTACTGCTAACTAGCAGTAGCGCGCGCACAAACCTCACTGCTGAAATAAATGTATCAGTAGCGCGCCCTCTCAAAGACGCGCTACCGCTAGAATTGCCACGCCGCCGCCGCTAGGCTAGTTCTAGCAGCAGCGCGCTAATATGAAGAGCGCTACTGCTAGGGGCCATAGCAGTAGCGCATTTACACAATAACCGCTACTGCTAAGTTTACTAAAAAAATTAGTCCCACCTCGCTTCGTGAAGAGAGTTTGTACCACCTTAAATATGTTACTTCTCAAACTTCCACAACCACTTGGTCTTTATTGAACTCTATGTGTAGAATTTGTGGCCGCAATATGAGTGTTCACCAGTTCCTAAACTGGTGAGGACTCATATTGACAAATCAAATTGTACATAAAAAGATCATTGATGATCAATGTATTTTTGATGTCTATTTTTACATGCTGACACATAGCAGTAGCGCGCTCTTTGTGAAAGGCGCTACTGCTAGGTCGTTTAGCAGTAGCGCCTTTTGCTGGAGCGTGCTACTGCTAAGACATTCCATCTCCCCCACTCTCCGATCTATCCGATCCAGTCACACTCACACTCACTCGATCTCCCCCTCACCCCCACGTCGGTCCTCCCCCGTCGCCCCTCCTCTGATCTGCGCCGCCTCCACCTCCTCCTCCTCGCTGGACTCGGTACCAGCCTCCTCCCCCGTCCTCCCTCTAGTCGCCACTGGCCGGCCCCTCCTCGCTACACCTTCCTCCTCCGTCCTCCCTCCACTCGCCGCCGGCTGGCCCCTCCTCGCTCTGTCTTCCTCCTCCATCCTACTCTCTTCTCCCTCCTCGAGTCGCCCCTCCTTCTCCCTCCTCCCTCCTCCATCCACAACCCCTCCTCCCCGCTACATTTTGATTTAGTAGGCTAGTTGATTTAGTTGATTTAGAACATTTTGATTTAGTTGATTTAGTATTTAGTTGATTTAGAACATCTTGATTTAGTTGATTTAGTAGGCTAGTTGATTTAGTTGATTTAGTAGGCTAGTTGATTTAGAACATTTTGATTTAGTTGATTTAGTATGCTAGTTGATTTAGTTGATTCAGTAAGCACCATTTTATTGTTATTTTTCTGTACATGGATAGGTAGATGCTTTTGTTTTTTTGCAATAAGTTATTTTTTGGCAAAATGTAGGTGCCAATTTAGTTAAATTTGCCACTTGTTTTTTAATCAATTATCTTAGGCAATAGGGGCCAAATGAGATGAAATGTCTTGGTAGGTGGTACCCTTATTTGGTAGATATTTGTGAAAAGTTTTTTTGGCAATAGCTGCCACCGAAATGCTTTGTCCATAAAATTGCTTCTCGCGGAAGAACCAAAAATATCACATGCTACTGTTTTTCTTTCCTGTGAAGTGAATCATTAATCCTTTGCTTATATTGCTTTAGGAAAATGGCACCACCACCACCACCACTATGTCGACTGTGCAAGTCAAGGTGCACCAGAAGCCTTGCAACTGGCAAGCTATTCGGCATCTACTTCCAGCCGAGTTTTTGTCATGCGGCGGTAAGAAATTAGATGAAATGTAACAACTATTTTATTTTTAGTGTTGGCATTACTGCATTGTGTCATTTTGCTTTTTTACACAGATCGTCCCATGCAATGTGAGGTTGAAATTCAACAAGCTGACAGGAGACACTGTGACATTTGAGGCTCCTGGGGGGCCATACACTATGGAGGTCGAGAAAGGATGCAATATATCGCAGATTGGAGGAGATGGATGGGCCTGTTTCCTTGCCCACATGTGTCTTACTGGTGGTGAGTTGATCAGCTTCTCCTTCAGAGCAGAAAGACCCAAGCTGGATGTCACTTATCTCAACCTGGTGGAAGATGACTGAGGGAGTCCTGGATTAGGGGGTCTCCGGACAGCCGGACTATCTCCATTGGCCGGACTGTTAGACTATGAAGATACAAGATTGAAGACTTCGTCTCGTTTCCGGATGGGACTCTACTTGGCGTGGAAGGCAAGCTAGGCAATGCGGATATGGATATCTCCTCCTTTGTAACCGACCTTGTGTAACCCTAACCCTCTCCGGTGTCTATATAAACCGAAGGGTTTTAGTCCGTAGGACAACAATCACAACATACAATCATACCATAGGCTAGCTTCTAGGGTTTAGCCTCTCTGATCTCGTGGTAGATCTACTCTTGTACTACCCATATCATCAATATTAATCAAGCAGGACGTAGGGTTTTACCTCCATCAAGAGGGCCCGAACCTGGGTAAAACTTCGTGTCCCCCGCCTCCTGTTACCATCCAGCCTAGACGCACAGTTCGGGACCCCCTACCCGAGATCCACCGGTTTTGACACCGACATTGGTGCTTTCATTGAGAGTTCCTCTGTGTCGTTGCCGTTAGGCTTGATGGCTCCTACTATCATCGATAGCGATGCGTTCCAAGGTGAGACTTTTCTCCCCGGACAGATCTTCGTATTCGGAGGCTTTGCACTGTGGGCTAATTCGCTTGGCCATCTGGAGCAGATTGAAGCTACGCCCCTGGCCATCAGGTCAGATTTGGAAGTTTGAACTACACGGCCGACATCCACGGAGACTTGATCTTCGACGGATTCGAGCCACAGCCGGGCGCGCCGCACTGCCGCGATGGGTATGACCTAGCTCTGCCGCCGAACAGTACCCCCGAGGCCGCGCCCGCATCAGCTCCGACCCTTAGTTCGGAGCCAACTGCGCCAATCAAGGACGGGTGGTTAGACACCGCCTCAGGGGCTGTAGTCTCAACGGCAATCGAGCCAAACTCCAGCATAACCCTCTGTGCAGCCCGTGACTCCAAGGTGCCGGACTCTTTCCCGGACTTCGAACCATCCGCGCCTCTACCAATCGAATCCGATTGAGCGCCGATCATGGAACTCACTGCCGCGGGTATCTTTCAGCACTCGCCCTTCGGCGACATTCTGAATTCACTAAAGTCTCTCTCTCTTTGTCAGGAGAGCCCTGGCCGGATTATGGCCAACAGGATTGGGATGCGGACGACGAAGAAATTCGACACCCACCCACCACCCACTTAATAGCCACTGTCGATGACTCAACCGACATGCTCGACTTCGACTCCGAAGACATCGACGGTATGGACGATGATGCGGGAGACGAAGAGGAACCATCGCCCACAGGGCGCTGGACGTCCACTTCATCATATGACGTATACATGGTGGACACACCAAAAGAAGACGACGACGAGGAATGGAAGGACGCACCGAAGCTTGTTCCCTTGAGAAGCAGTCAAAGCGGCGGCGCAAGCGCCGCCCCAAATCCCGCCTCGGCAGAAATAACGATCATACAGACCCAGCGTTGGAGCAGGGCGAACCACTGCCGGACCACGGTAATACGGGGAATCAAACCGAACAAACCAATTCTGTTAAAGATAAGAGTCCGGACGACATAACGCCGGACAGGCACCCGGAGCAGCAGAATGCCCGTCAAAGGCTTGTTGCCACCGCGAGGAGTCTGAAAAAGCAGAAGCAAAGGCTCAAGGCTGCGCAGGACACACTCCAAATCAGATGGAGTAAAGTATTCAATACAGCAGCGAAGTACGGCGACAATCGCCCCACCAAGAGCTACCCAAAGCGGAAGTTGCTCCCTGAATTCGATGAGGAGGCCTCAGACCCCCCACAACCAAAAATCAAAACAGCCACCTGGCCGGATAGATGACCTCACGGCCAACATAGAGCGGCAAACAATGCCACTCACAAGACAATATGCGATCCACGCGAGGGCTCGCACCAAAAGGACGACGCAACTAGATCCATCTATGGACCACGCAAGTGTGCCCCAGCATACAATGTAACACAACAAACATCCGAACAACACGGTACACCCAGATACAGGGGTGCCGCACACCCCCTATGTTTCACCGATGAAGTGCTGGACCATGATTTTCCAGAGGGATTCAAACCCGTAAACATAGAGGCATACGACGGAACAACATACCCTGGGGTCTGGATTGAGGTCTATATCCTCCATATCCATATGGCTGGAGGAGATGATCTCCACGCCATCAAGTACTTACCCCTCAAGCTCAAAGGGCCAGCTCGTCACTGGCTTAAAGGCCTCCCCAAAAACTCCATTGGAAGCTGGGAAGAGCTCGAAGACGCTTTTCAGGCAAATTTTCAAGGGACTTATGTCCAACCTCTGGACGCGGACGATTTGAGTCATATAACTCAACAGCCCGGAGAGTCAGCCTGAAAACTTTGGAATATGTTTCTTACTAAAAAGAACCAAATTGTCGACTGTCCGGGCGCCGAAGCCTTGGCAGCTTTTAAGCATAGCGTCCGCGATGAATGTCTTGCCAGACACCTCGGCCAAGAAAAGCCGAGAACAATGGCAGCACTAACAAGCCTCATGACCCGCTTTTGCGCGGGTGAGGACAGCTCGCTAGCCAGATGCAGCACCAGCGACCCAAGTACGTCTGAAGTTAGAGATGGAAACGGGAAATCACGGTGCAACAGCAATAACGAACGCCGGAATAAAGAAGACAACACGAAGAGCACGACAGTAAACGCCGGATTCAAAAGCTCTCGGACAGGTCAGCAAAAGCCGCCCTCTAAAGGCGCCAGAGACGAACTGTCCAGCCTAAACAAAATTCTGCACCAAATATGTCAAATCCATAGCACCCCTGGTAAACCTGCTAATCATACCCATAGAGAATGTTGGGTCTTCAAGCAGTCCGGCAAGCTCAACGCCATACACAAGTGGGAGGATACACCAAGCGAAGACGAGGATGAGCCTCTCAAGCAAGACACTGGGAACAAAAGAAATTTCCCCCAGAAGTCAAAACAGTAAACGTGTTACACGTGATCAAGGGAAAAAGCAAAACAGCACTCCCAGAAAAATATGCCCAAGGGCCGATCACCGCGGAGTCCTGCCACTGGTCGTCTCAACCGATCACTTTCGACCATCATGATTACTCAGCAACCATCCGACGTGCAGGATGGGCTGCCTTGGTATTAGACCCAATAATTGACGGATACCACTCCACACGAGTCCTGATGGACGGTGGCAGCAGTCTAAACCTGATATATCAGGATACAATCCGCGAAATGGGGATAGACCCAACAAAAATTTGTCATAGCAATACTACCTTTAAAGGAGTAACGCCAGGCCCAGGGGCTCGTTGCACGGGCTCCCTGCTACTAAAAGTTATATTCGGCTTCCCCGATAACTTCCGTAGCGAACATTTAACCTTCCACATCGCTCCGTTCCAAAGTGGCTATCAAGCACTACTCGGACGCGAAGCTTTTGCTCGCTTTAATGCAATACCGCACTACGCTTCCCTCACTCTCAAGATGCCCGGTCCACGTGGCATCATTACAGTAAATGGAAGTATTAAGCGATCTTTGCACGCCGGACAGAGTGCGGCTGCCTTGGCAGCCGCACACTAAAAACGGCCTCACCAACTAAAGCATTTAACAGGTCATCAAGACCTCGGACATGATTAATCGAGTCCGGCACCGCTATATGTAATTTATACCGGATCAATGGTCACACCCCTATTACAAATACAAGGGGCTCAATGCGCGCAGACAAGTGGCAATTTTTACTTATCTTGAATTATATATGGTTTCTTTAAAAACTATCTTTTCGCACGACAACTTTTTCACCTAAGTTCCTCTCTTTTACAGATGATCATCGTGCTACACCCGTCCAGGATACGGCACAACGGAGACACAGGCGCAGACGTGCAATAGGGACCCGCTCCAAGGATTCTTTTTAGATTAAGACCCTGCGTAAACCTTTTTTACTGTCTCCTGTAGATACATATCCACCGAATTCTCAGCACAATTGAGAAGGATGCTGACGTCTTGGCATGTGGCCACGTCAGAATAATGCACGTACCTGGACACAAGGGGCTTCTTACGAAGCGCACTATTTAGGCCCGGTTTATACCATAAAGACCGAATACCTTAGGGAGTGTTCGGCGTCGCGAGTTTGGCCCTATATGCATCAGCTCCGAATCATTGTCTTTAGTCAAATGTTGGGTTTGCCCGGCTCTTGTGTTTTTGTGCCTTACGTTCTGCTTTACCAGCTAAGGTAGCACCAGGAGAACTACTGAGATTGTGCCCTGGTTCATCTGGACGAGCACCTCAGTAGAGAAAGCCGAAAATTGACTGTCATGATATAGCGTGAGACTGGTCAACCACTCGATGACATATCGGAATGTTAGAATTCCTCCGCCTTAACGAAGGACCGTTTTCCGGCCAGGCATGCACGCACCCCGCTATCGGGAGAGTGCGGAGCCACCAAGGGCTATCTAGTAGCCCCACTGTCAAACTCCTATGGCTAAGTGAAAGTGTTAAAGCATTATAGTCTGGTTGCCTCGTTCGCTACGCTATCACCTCCTTAATAGGACCAAGACGTTGGGTTAAGTGTGAACACACGTTTTTTGCAAGCACCTCCGCATTATATGCATGGGGGTTGAAGCCGACGGCTACAATCTTTCAGGTTATACACATGTATACATAAACGGCCGCACATGAGGCATCATACTACTTTCAGGCAAAAGTATAAACATAGCCTCATAAAAACTTCATAAAAGCATTGTGTTTACAATGAGAATACATATCATTCAAACATAATATTTTTCGAGCACTGGGCCTCTATCAAACGAGCACCCTCGATAACCTCCTCAAAATAATGATCGTCAGCCACTCGACCTATGGCCGAACCCTGCGCCGCAAGAGTGGTAGCGTCCATCTCCGCCTAGTATGCTTTAACACGGGCAAGGGCCATCCGCGAGCCTTCAATGCACGCCGACCTCTTCATCGCATCAATGCGCGGCACCGCACCAAGGACCTGCTGCACTAAGCTAAAATAGTTATTCGGCTTTGGCCTTTCCGGCCATAGCTGATCCACGATAGACCTCATGGCGAGTCCAGACAACCTATTTAGCTCGGCCCATTCGGCTACCTGATCAGTCAAAGGAAGCGGACGCTCTGGAACGTTGAATTGCGACCAGAACAGCTTGTTCACGCCACGATCTGCTTGACCTTGGAAGTATTTGGCCGCATCAGCAGCGCTCGCCGCCAAGTCCATATATGCATCTGCCGAACTCCATAGCCGATCCAGAGGGGCATATCGTGGATCTCTGAACTTCCTCCGTAGCATGAAGGGCTTCCCAGCCGCAATATCCCCGGCTTCCCGCAGCTCCTCCTTCTTCGCTCTCATAGCAGAGCGGGTGTCTTTATCCGCCATCATGGCCTTCTCAAGGTCCGTTGCCTTCGCTCGGTTTTCTTTTTCATGAAGCCGGCAACGGTCGGCAGTGTCTTTTAATTCTACGGCCATCTGGTGAAGGAAATATGCCCTAGAGGCAATAATAAAGTTCTTATTTATTTCCTGATATCATGATAAATGTTTATTATTCATGCTAGAATTGTATTAACCGGAAACATAATACATGTGTGAATACATAGGCAAACATAGTGTCACTAGTATGCCTCTACTTGACTAGCTCGTTGATCAAAGATGGTTATGTTTCCTAACCATGGACATGAGTTGTCATTTGATTAACAGGATCACATCATTAGGAGAATGATGTGATTGACTTGACCCATTTCGTTAGCTTAGCACTTGATCGTTTAGTTTGTTGCTATTGCTTTCTTCATGACTTATACATGTTCCTATGCCTACGAGATTATGCAACTCCCGTTTATCGGAGGAACACTTTGTGTGCTACCAAACGTCACAACGTAACTAGGTGATTATAAAGGTGCTCTACAGGTGTCTCCGAAGGTATTTGTTGGGTTGGAGTATTTCGAGATTAGGATTTGTCACTCCGATTGTCGGAGAGGTATCTCTGGGCCCTCTCGATAATGCACATCACATAAGCCTTGCAAGCATTGCAACTAATAAGTTAGTTGCGGGATGATGTATTACGGAATGAGTAAAGAGACTTGCTTGTCTATGTTTGATTGTAGATAGATGGCTCGTGCTGTTGTTCCGTTGAATTTTAATGCGTTCCTTGAGAAAGCAAAGTTGAAAGATGATGGTAGCAATTACACGGACTGGGTCCATAACTTCAGGATTATCCTCATTGCCGCACAGAAGAATTACGTCCTGGAAGCACCGCTAAGTGCCAAGTCTGCTACAGGAGCAACACCAGATGTTATGAACGTCTGGCAGAGCAAAGCTGATGACTACTCGATAGTTCAGTGTGCCATGCTATACGGCTTAGAACCGGGTCTTCAACGACGTTTTGAACGTCATGGAGCATATGAGATGTTCCAGGAGTTGAAGTTAATATTTCAAGCAAATGCCCGGATTGAGAGATATTAAGTCTCCAATAAGTTCTATAGCTGCAAGATGGAGGAGAATAGTTCTGTCAGTGAACATATACTCAAAATGTCTGGGTATCATAATCACTTGACTCAACTGGGGGTTAATCTTCCTATTGATAGTGTCATTGACAGAGTTCTTCAATCACTGCCACCAAGCTACAAAAGCTTCATGATGAACTATAATATGCAAGGGATGAATAAGACTATTCCTGAGCTCTTCGCAATGCTAAAAGCCGCGGAGGTAGAAATCAAGAAAGAGCATCAAGTGTTGATGGTCAATAAGACCACCAGTTTCAAGAAAAAGGGCAAAGGTAAGAAGAAAGGGAACTTCAAGAAGAACAACAAACAAGTTGCTGCTCAGGAGAAGAAACCCAAGTCTGGACCTAAGCCTGAGACTGAGTGCTTCTACTGCAAGCAGACTGGTCACTGGAAGCAGAATTGCCCCAAGTATTTGGCGGATAAGAAGGATGGCAAGGTGAACAAAGGTATATGTGATATACATGTTATTGATGTGTACCTTACTAGAGCTCGCAGTAGCACTTGGGTATTTGATACTGGTTCTGTTGCTAATATTTGCAACTCGAAATAGGGACTACGGATTAAGCGAACACTAGCAAAGGACGAGGTGACGATGCGCGTGGGAAATGGTTCCAAAGTCGATGTGATCGCGGTCGGCACGCTACCTCTACATCTACCTTCGGGATTAGTATTAGACTTAAATAATTGTTATTTGGCGCCAGCATTGAGCATGAACATTATATCTGGATCTTGTTTGATGCGAGACGGTTATTCATTTAAATCAGAGAATAATGGTTGTTCTATTTATATGAGTAATATCTTTTTTGGTCATGCACCCTTGTAGAGTGGTCTATTTTTGATGAATATCGATAGTAGTGATACACATATTCATAATGTTGAAATCAAAAGATGCAGAGTTGATAATGATAGTGCAACTTATTTGTGGCACTGCCGTTTAGGTCATATCGGTGTAAAGCGCATGAAGAAACTCCATACTGATGGACTTTTGGAACCACTTGATTATGAATCACTTGGTACTTGCGAACCGTGCCTCATGGGTAAGATGACTAAAACGTCGTTCTTCGGTACTATGGAGAGAGCAACGGATTTGCTGGAAATCATACATACAGATGTATGTGGTCCAATGAATGTTGAGGCTCGTGGCGGATATCGTTATTTTCTCACCTTCACAGATGATTTAAGCACATATGGGTATATCTACTTAATGAAAAATAAGTCTGAAACATTTGAAAAGTTTAAAGAATTTCAGAGTGAAGTTGAAAATCATCGTAACAAGAAAATAAAGTTTCTACGATCTGATCGTGGAGGAGAATATTTGAGTTACGAGTTTGGTCTACATTTGAAACAATGCGGAATAGTTTCGCAACTCACGCCACCCAGAACACCACAGGGTAATGGTGAGTCCGAACATCGTAATCGTACTTTATTAGATATGGTGCGATCTATGATGTCTCTTACTGATTTACCATTATCGTTTTGGGGTTATGCTTTAGAGACGGCTGCATTCACGTTAAATAGGACACCATTGAAATCCGTTGAGATGATGCCTTATGAACTGTGGTTTGGCAAGAAACCAAAGTTGTCGTTTCTGAAAGTTTGGGGCTGCAATGCTTATGTGAAAAAGCTTCAACCTGATAAGCTCGAACCCAAATCGGAGAAATGTGTCTTCATAGGATACCCAAAGGAGACTGTTGGGTACACCTTCTATCACAGATCCGAAGGCAAGACTTTTGTTGCTAAATTCAGAGTTTTTCTAGAGAAGGAGTTTCTCTCGAAAGAAGTGAGTGGGAGAAAAGTAGAACTTGATGAGGTAATTGTACCTACTCCCTTATTGGAAAGTAGTACATCACAGAAACCGGTTTCTGTGACACCTACACCAATTACTGAGGAAGCTAATGATAATGATCATGAAACTTCAGATCAAGTTACTACCGAACCTCGTAGATGAACCAGAGTAAGATCCGCACCAGAGTGGTATGGTAATCCTATTCTGGAAGTCATGCTACTAGATCATGATGAACCTACGAACTATGAAGAAGCAATGGTGAGCCCAGATTCCGCAAAATGGCTAGAAGCCATGAAATCTGAGATTGGATCCATGTATGAGAACAAAGTGTGGACTTTGGTTGACTTGCCCGTTGATCGCAAGCAATTGAGAATAAATGGATCTTCAAGAAGAAGACTGACGCTGATGGTAATGTTACTGTCTATAAAGCTTGACTTGTTGCAAAAGGTTTTCGACAAGTTCAAGGGATTGACTATGATGAGACCTTCTCACCCGTAGCGATGCTTAAGTTTGTCTGAATCATGTTAGCAATTGCCACATTTTATGTTTATGAAATTTGGCAAGTGGATGTCAAAACTGCATTCCTGAATGGATTTCTGGAAGAAGAGTTGTATATGATGCAACCAGAAGGTTTTGTCGATCCAAAGGGAGCTAACAAAGTGTGCAAGCTCCAGCGATCCAATTATGGACTGATGCAAGCCTCTCGGAGTTGGAATAAACGCTTTGATAGTGTGATCAAAGCATTTGGTTTTGTACAAACTTTTGGAGAAGCCTGTATTTACAAGAAAGTGAGTGGGAGCTCTGTAGCATTTCTGATATTATGTGTGGATGACAAATTATTGATTGGAAATGATATAGAATTTCTGGATAGCATAAAGGGATACTTGAATAAGAGTTTTTCAATGGAAGACCTCGGTGAAGCTGCTTACATATTGGGCATTAAGATCTATAGAGATAGATCAAGATGCTTAATTGGACTTTCACAAAGCACATACCTTGAGAAGGTTTTGAAGAAGTTCAAAATGGATCAAGCAAAGAAAGGGTTCTTGCCTGTGTTACAAGGTGTGAAGTTGAGTAAGACTCAATGTCCGACCACCGCAGAAGATAGAGAGAAAATGAAAGATGTTCCCTATGCTTCAGCCATAGGCTCAATCATGTATGCAATGTTGTGTACCAGACCTGATGTGTGCCTTGCTATAAGTCTAGCAGGGAGGTACCAAAGTAATCCAGGAGTGGATCACTGGATAACGGTCAAGAACATCCTGAAATACCTGAAAAGGACTAAGGATATGTTTCTCGTATATGGAGGTGACAAAGAGCTCGTCGTAAATGGTTACGTTGATGCAAGCTTTGACACTGATCCGGATGATTCTAAATCACAAACCGGATACGTGTTTTTACTGAACGGTGGAGCTGTCAGTTGGTGCAGTTCTAAACAAAGCGTCGTGGTGGGATCTACATGTGAAGCAGAGTACATAGCTGCTTCGGAAGCAGCAAACGAAGGAGTCTGGATGAAGGAGTTCATATCCGATCTAGGTGTCATACCTAGTGCATCGGGTCCAATGAAAATCTTTTGTGACAATACGGGTGCAATTGCCTTGGCAAAGGAATCCAGATTTCACAAGAGAACCAAGCACATCAAGAGACGCTTCAATTCCATTCGGGATTTAGTCCAAGTGGGAGACATAGAAATTTGCAAGATACATACGGATCTGAATGTTGCAGACCCGCTGACTAAGCCTCTTCCATGAGCAAAACATGATCAGCACCAAGGCTCCATGGGTGTTAGAATCATTACTGTGTAATATAGATTATTGACTCTAGTGCAAGTGGGAGACTGAAGGAAATATGCCCTAGAGGCAATAATAAAGTTATTATTTATTTCCTTATATCATGATAAATGTTTATTATTCATGCTAGAATTGTATTAACCGGAAACATAATACATGTGTGAATACATAGACAAACATAGTGTCACTAGTATGCCTCTACTTGACTAGCTCGTTGACCAAAGATGGTTATGTTTCCTAACCATGAACATGAGTTGTCATTTGATTAACGGGATCACATCATTAGGAGAATGATGTGATTGACTCGACCCATTTCGTTAGCTTAGGACTTGATCATTTAGTTTGTTGCTATTGCTTTCTTCATGACTTATACATGTTCCTATGACTATGAGATTATGCAACTTCCGTTTACCGAAGGAACACTTTGTGTGCTACCAAACGTCACAACGTAACTGGGTGATTATAAAGGTGCTCTACAGGTGTCTCCGAAGGTACTTGTTGGGTTGGCGTATTTCGAGATTAGGATTTGTCACTCCGATTGTCGGAGAGGTATCTCTGGGCCCTCTCGGTAATGCACATCACATAAGCCTTGCAAGCATTGCAACTAATAAGTTAGTTGCGGGATGATGTATTACGGAACGAGTAAAGAGACTTGCCAATAACGAGATTGAACTAGGTATTGAGATACCGACGATCAAATCTCGAGCAAGTAACATACCGATGACAAAGGGAACAACGTATGTTGTTATGCGGTCTGACCGAAAAACGTTCTTCGTAGAATATGTAGGAGCCAATATGAGCATCCAGGTTCCGCTACTGGTTATTGACCGGAGATGTGTCTCGGTCATGTCTACATTGTTCTCGAACCCGTAGGGTCCGCACGCTTAACGTTACGATGACAGTTTCATTATGAGTTTATATATTTTGATGTACCGAAGGTTGTTCGGAGTCCCGGATGTGATCACGGACATAACGAGGAGTCTCGAAATAGTCGAGACATAAAGATTGATACATTGGACGACTATATTCGGACACATGAATGGTTCCGGGAGTTATCGGATATAAAACGAAGTACCGGGGGTTACGGGTTAATGGGCCTCATGGGCCCAAAGTGGAGCAGAGGAGGGGCGGCCAGGGCAGGCTGCAAGCCCCCTCCCCCTCTAGTCCGAATTGTACAAGGAGGGAGGGGCGGCGCCCCCCTTTCCTTTCTCTCCTCTCTCCCTTCCTTCCCCCTCTCCTAGTTGGACAAGGAAAGGAGGGAGTCCTACTCCCGGTAGGAGTAGGACTCCTCCCTGGCACGCCTCCTCCTGGTCGGCCGCCCCTCCCCATTGCTCCTTTATATACAGGGGCAAGGGGCACCTCTAGAGACAACAATTGATCCTTGAGATCTATTAGCCGTGTGAGGTGCCCTCCTCCACCATAATCCTCGATAATATTGTAGCGGTGCTTAGGCGAAGCCCTGCGACGGTAGAACATCAATATCGTCACCACACCGTCGTGCTGACGGAACTCTTCCCCGACATTCTGCTGGATCGGAGTCCAGGGATCGTCATCGAGTTGAACGTGTGCTAGAACTCGGAGGTGCCATAGTTTCGGTGCTTGATCGGTCGGGCCGTGAAGACGTATGACTACATCAACCGCGTTGTGCTAACGCTTCCGCTTCTGGTCTACGAGGGTACATAGACAACACTCTCCCCTCTCGTTGCTATGCATCACCATGATCTTGCGTGTGCGTAGGAATTTTTTTGAAATTACTACGTTACCCAATATCTGGGCCATCTTCTCTTTGCTCTCGCCATGTGCGGCCTTCTCGGCTTTCAACTCTTCGGCCGCCTTCAAAGTAGCCGCATTACTAATCCTTGCTTGTTCCTTGGCTTGGGCAAGTTCTGCCCGCAAGATCTCCACGGTGGCAGCTCCATCTGTAGTCACAGCATATGAAAGATACTGGCATGATGCTGCTCTTACTATGTGGCGTTCACCAGATAATAACACTTACCCTGTGCCTCGTCAAGCCTCTTGTTAACAAGCTCGATGTCGGCGTCTGCCACATCCAGTTGCCGTTTTAATTTGGCAAACTCACTAGTCCGGCTAGCCACCGGAGCTTCCACCACCTGCACATAGGGGCAGTCTAGTTATTACCTGGGAATATGATCCTCTGTTTGCCGCCGTTCTCGACGACAACTAGAGTCTCAGGGGCTACTATCTACGCAGGGCACACCTAACATGTGCAGTACTATCACATATTATCTCACGTACCTCAAAGCCTGTCAGTAGACTCATAAAAGCTTCATGTAATCCGCTTTCGGCGGACGAGATTCTCTCCATCACCGTACCCATCAGCATACGGTGTTCTTCTGAGATGGCCGCTCGCCCCACCAACTCCCTCAGAACGTCCGACCGCACACCAGACGGCGTCGGACTCTTTTGTCTGCTCTCTTCGGGAGCCGGGCGCTGGGGACTTCGGGGGTCTATGGGATTATCTTCTGGCCTCACCGGATCCGGAGAGGCCCTCCATGACGACACTTCGGGGTCGCCCGCTTCTTGAACGGAGGAGTCCGCGGGAGGCGTTTCGCTCTCCATCATCTCTGGAAGAAGATCCCCCGAAGACGAGCTCATCTGAGAGGGGCTAAGGCCCGAACTGCAAGATATATGCGGTGGTTATTTTCTCAGAAGAAAAAGATGGCATACCTTTACTATTAAAATATTTTGGATCACTTACGACTTGTTGGAGGGCTGATCCCCCTGCGGACTTTGTGCGGCAAAAGCACCCCCCGAGGCAGGACCCTCTGTGGGATACTTCTTCTCCCGTTTGGAGGCTTCGGCTTCCGGATCCTCGGAAGCAGTCCTTTTCCTCCCCCGGTTGTCCTCCTTCGTGGAGACGCTCGTTCCCACGGTTGGAACGGGCAGTGATGGGGGCCCGTGTCCGCCCGTATTAGCCCCCCGGTATCTTCCTTTGAGGGCTCCGGGCAAGGTGCGACCTCGAACATCTTTTCCAATACCGGATTTTCTAAACCCTCAGGGAGGGGGGCCAAACACCGAATCATCTTCGCCTTTGTTAGCCAGTCCTGGTCAAAAAGCGAACTCTCAGAAATAACTTCGTGATGAATAAAAGACAATGTGTTCGGCCAGAGGGTTTCTTACTTGTTTGGCGACGCGGTTACTGCTCAGGCCCACGTCCTCGGTAATATCCGGACACTCTACTTGAGGTCCGAAGAATGACTTGTACATCTCCTCTGCGTCAGGCCGAGGAAACTTTGAATGGCACGCGGTCCCTCTGGGTTGAACTCCCACAAGCGAAGGGGCCGGCGTTTGCAAGGCTGGATTTGACGAACCGGCATAACTTGTATTACCACAACCAAATTAAAATCTCCCTCGAAGAGATCTCGGATGCGGCTTTGCAGTATAGGCACGTCCTTGGCTGGACCCCAGCTCAGACCTCTGCTAATCCATGACATCAGTTGTGGTGGGGGCCCGGGCGGAAAGCGGGGGCAGCCACCTACTTGGCACTTCTAGGAGCGGTAACGTAAAACCACTCATGTTGCCATAATTCGGACACTTCTGGAAAGGAACCTTTCGGCCATGGAGCTCCTGTCATCTTGCCTATTGATGCACCTCCGCATGCTGCATGTTGCCCCTCGATCATCTTCGGCTTTACTTCAAAGGTCTTGAGCCACAGGCTGAAGTGAGGGGTAACGCAGAGGAAGGCCTCACACACGACAATAAATGTCGAGATGTGGAGAAAGGAGTCCAGAGCTAGATCGTGGAAATCTAGCCCGTAATAGAACATCAAGCCCCTGACGAAGGGATCCAGAGTGAGGCCTAGACCTCGGAGGAAGTGGGAGACGAACACGACGTTCTCGTTGGGTTCGGGAGTAGGGACGAGCTGCCCTCGAGCAGGCAGCCGATGCGAAACCTCGGCGGTCAGGTATCTGGCCTCCCTCAATTTCTTGATGTCCTCTTCCATAACGGAGGAGGGCATCCATCGGCCTTGAAGGCTAGATCCAGACATGATTGAAGATCCGGAGCACCTAACCTGGGCTTTGGGTGTTAGAACTCGAGGCGGGGGAAGGGTTCGATTGAGCACGAGAGGGAAAAAGCGAAAACCTTGTCCCCTTATAAAGAGGATGAACATCAAGCGTCCTCTCCGTAGCCATTTGGGACTTGCCTATAATCTAGGAGTCCTAGACACGGTTGGGTTACCCATGACCGCATTAATGAGAATCTCGTAATTGAGGGAACATGATCTCCGCTTCGACAAGACGTGTCAAGAAACTGCCTCGCGTTATGTGTGGAGCTGGTTAAAAGAAACGGTTCGAATAATCACCGGGCCATGACATAACGTCGTGCTACCAAACAAGCCAGCAAATTAGATCTGTGAAAATATTATTCTCTCTGCGGTGGAATGTGGAACTTATTTTGCAGGGTCGGACACTATCCTCGTATTCAACTTCTTCTGTGATGTAATCGGAGAAGGAACCCGCCTTGCAATGCCGAAGACAACACTGCGCGCTGGACTCATCGTCATTGAAGCCTGGTTCAGGGGCTACTGAGGGAGTCCTAGATTAGGGGGTCTGCGGACAGCCGGACTATCTCCATTGGCCGGACTGTTAGACTATGAAGATACAAGATTGAAGACTTTGTCTCATGTCCGGATGGGACTCTACTTGGCGTGGAAGGCAAGCTAGGCAATGCGGATATGGATATCTCCTCCTTTGTAACCGACCTTGTGTAACCCTAACCCTCTCCGGTGTCTATATAAACCGAAGGGTTTTAGTCCGTAGGACAACAATCACAACATACAATCATACCATAGGCTAGCTTCTAGGGTTTAGCCTCTCTGATCTCGTGGTAGATCTACTCTTGTACTACCCATACCATCAATATTAATCAAGCAGGACGTAGGGTTTTACCTCCATCAAGAGGGCCCGAACCTGGGTAAAACTTCGTGTCCCCCGCCTCCTGTTACCATCCAGCCTAGACGCACAGTTCGGGACCCCCTACCCGAGATCCGCCGGTTTTGACACCGACATTGACGAAGATTATGAAGATGACGAAGATGATGAAGATAATGAGGACGCACTCGATGAAGATGATGAGAACCCAGTTCATGAAGCCATCATAGCTCAAAGAATGAGGCTGAGCGAGGAGGAGGTGTGCAACCTATGAGACATAATTCCACCATGTGATGACTTTGTCGGGGTGCCATTCGTGACCCGCCTGACAAGTACCATGGTCGATCGGCATGAAATGATATGTTATACGTACTGCCTATAGTAATTTGATGATATATATATGCTTTATTGTTATACTTACAAATGCAAATTATTCAATGATATGCTTAGTAATTTGATGATATATATATGCCTGTAGTAATTTGATGATATATATATTCGATGATATACTTATTAGTAGAATTCATGATTAGTTAGTACAAATGCGTAGTATTGTGTCTTTTGATAGTGTAGAAATCTAGACTTAATAGAAATATATTTGCAAGAGTATGTGCGAGGCTATTTATTAATTGATATGTTTTTCTTATTCAGAAATTGCCAAAGAACCTATCTGTGAGTTGTGGTATCGAGCCTGATGAAGAAGGCTCAGCTAGACTACGCCTTACCGCAAGGGGCTCCGTCACCACCTATACTTACCGCATGGACACACACGGTCGCACACACTTAAACTCGGTTGGGTGGAAGAGATTTCTCGTTGGCAAGAATCTTCGTGTTGGACATGCCATCCTAATTACTATCAGGAACACCCACCGCCCAGGCTTGAGGATGATGATCGTCGTCGATAGCATCTAGAACTACATATGTGTGTGTGTGGCTATATCATCTAGAACTACATATGATGATCGTCGTCGATATCATGTAGAACTACATATGATGATCGTCGTCGATATTATCTAGAACTACATATGATGATCATCGTCGATATCACCTTGTACTGCTTCAGGATGCATGTTGAGTATATATGAAATTATTATCTAGTACTCCCTCCGTTCCAAATTACTCGTCGTGGTTTTAGTTCAAATTTGAACTAAAACCACGACGAGTAATTTGGAACTGAGGGAGTACTACCTAGTACCTATAATGCTTTATGAAATTGATATCTAGTAGTACCTAGTATCTGGAAATTGCTGTTTTTTGAAGCTGAAATGGGGTAGGAAGCCGGGGGGGATGATGAAAGATATAGCAGTAGCGCGGGGCCAGGAAATCGCTACAGCTAATTAATAGTAGCGCGTTTCGGAAACGCGCCGTTGATATAGTCCATAGTAGTAGCGCGGGTGCAGACCGCGCTACTACTAACTGTTAGCTGTAGCGCCTTATTGGTAGTGTGGCTGCCCGCGCTGCTGATAGCCTCAAAACCCGCGCTACTGATAGCCTCAAAACCCGCGCTACTACTAGGGTTTTCTGTATTAGTATCCTACTGGGAGTAGGACTCCCCCCTTGGGCGCGCCCTATGAGGGCTGGCCCTCCCTGAGGGAGTCCTGGTTATGGGGTCCTCGGGTGTTCAGGCTACGTGATGTGGGCCGGACAGATGGGTTGTGAAGATACAAGATAGAAGGCCGTCCCTCGTGTCCGTATGGGACTCTCCTTGGCATGGAAGGCAAGCTTAGCGTGCGGATATTAATATTCCTTTCTCTGTAAACCGACTCTGTACAAACCCTAGTCCCCTCCGGTGTCCATATAAACCGAAGGGTTTAGTCCATAGAGACACAATCATAATCATACAGGAGAATTAGGGTTTAGCCATTACGATCTCATGGTAGATCAACTCTTGTAACCCTTATATTCATTAAAGTCATTCAAGCAGGACGTAGGGTATTACCTTCATCGAGAGGGCCTAAACCTGGGTAAACATCGTGTCCCTGTCTCCGGTTACCATCGATCCTTAGACGCACAGTTCGGGACCCCCTACCCGAGATCTGTCGGTTTTGACACCGGCATTGGTGCTTTCATTGAGAGTTCCACTGTGCCGTCGTCGAAAGGCTCGATGGCTCCATCAATCGTCTACAACAATGCTGCCGCGAAGGAGATTTTTCTCCCCAGCTAGATCTTCGTATTCGGTGGCTTTGCACTGCGTGCCAACTCGGTTGGCCACCTGGAGCAGATCGATAGCTACGCCCCTAGTCACCAGATCAGTTTTGAAAATCTGAAGTATGTCGTTGATATCTGAGGAGACTTGATCTTCCAAGGATTCGCGGCCTCAACCACCACTCTGGCCTTAGATCCGGAGCGCATCATCAGGTCCGAAGACGGGAGTCTAGAGCCCGCCGGACTCTCTGTGGCCTTAGAGCTCAACTCCGTGAGAATAGCATCTCCGACAATCATTGCAAGGTCGGACTCTTCTCCGGATACTACTTCCGAACCGTGGAGGCCTGCGTCATGCGAGCTCCGCCCAGAAACTTCCGACCCCGTCCAAACCCCGCTCTTAAACGAGTCTTTGGATCTAATGTGATCCCTCGTCATCACAGAGGAACCGCTTCTGAATCATGCCCAGCCCGGACTAGGGGCTGGAAATAGGGAATTTTACTTCCCACCCACCACCCACTTCATAGCCACTATCGAGGACCTAACCGACATGCTTGATTACGCCTCCGAAGACATCGACGGTATGGATGATGATGCCGGAGAGGAGCAGGCCCAAAATCCGCCGGTCACCGGACGTTGGACGGCCACCTCCTCGTATGACGTATATATGGTGGATACACCCAAAAACAGCGACGACGATGATGAGAAAACCCCACTCGAGGACGAACATCCTGAGATACCGCTGAAACGTTGACGCCAGCGGCGCCGCTCTAAACCGCGTCGCGGTAAGAACAGCAATACCAGCACCGAAGACAATGATACTCCGAAGAATGCCGAAGACCAAGAAAACCCTGTCGAACAGGATGATCGGTGATACGTCTCCAACATATCTATAATTTTTTATTGCTCCATGCTATATTATCTACTGTTTTGGGCAATATTGGGCTTTATTTTCCACTTTTATATTATTTTTGGGACTAACCTATTAACCGGAGGCCCAGCCCAGATTTGTTGTGTTATGCTTATTTCAGTGTTTCGAGGAAAAGGAATATCAAACGGAGTTGAAACGGAACGAAATCAACTGGAGAAGTTATTTTTGGAAGGAAAGCAACCCAGGGAACTTGGAGTGCACGTCAGGGGAGACACGGGCTGCCCACGAGGGTGGGGGGCGCGCCCCCTGCCTCGTGGGGCCCCTGTGGCTCCTCTGACGTACTTCCTGCAGCCATATATATCGTCGTACCCTAAAACTTCCAGAACACACATTAGATCGGGAGTTCCGCCGCCAGAAGCCTCCATAGCCACCGAAAACCAATCTAGACCAGTTCCGACACCCTGCCGGAGCGGGAATCCTTCTCCGGTGGCCATCTTCATCATCCCGGTGCTCTCCATGATGAGGAGGGAGTATTTCTCCCTCGGGGCTGAGGGTATGTACCAGTAGCTATGTGTTTGATCTCTCTCTCTTGTGTTCTTGAGATGATACGATCTTGATGTATCGCGAGCTTTGTTATTATATTTGGATCCTATGATGTTTTGTCCCCTCTCTACTCTCTTTTAATGAATTGAGTTTCCCCTTTGAAGTAATCTTATCGGATTGAGTCTTTAAAGATTTGAGAACACTTGATGTATGTATTGCCGTGGATATCTGTGGTGACAATAGGATATTACGTGATTCACTTGATGTATGTTTTGGTGATCAACTTGCGGGTTCCGCCCATGAACCTATGCATAGGGGTTGGCACACGTTTTCGTCGTGATTCTCTGGTAGAACTTTGGGGCACTCTTTGAGGTCCTTTGTGTTGGTTGAATAGATGAATATGAGATTGTGTGATGCATATCGTATAATCATACCCATGGATACTTGAGGTGACATTGGAGTATCTAGGTGACATTAGGGTTTTGATTGATTTGTGTCTGAAGGTGTTATTCTAGTACGAACTCTAGGGCTGTTTGTGACACTTATAGGAATAGCCCAACGGATTGATTGGAAAGAATAACTTTGAGGTGGTTTCGTACCCTACCATAATCTCTTCGTTCGTTCTCCGCTATTAGTGACTTTGGAGTGACTCTTTGTTGCATGTTGAGGGATAGTTTTATGATCCAATTGTGTTAGTATTGTTGAGGGAACTTACACTAGTGAAAGTATGAACCCTAGGCCTTGTTTCAACGCATTGCAATACTGTTTACGCTCACTTTTATCATTCGCTACCTTGCTGTTTTTATTATTTCAGATTACAAATACCTTTATCTATTATCCATATACCACTTGTATCACCATCTCTTCGCCGAACTAGTGCACCTATACAATTTACCATTGTATTGGGTGTGTTGGGGACACAAGAGACTCTTTGTTATTTGGTTGCAGGGTTGCTTGAGAGAGACCATCTTCATCCTACGCCTCCTACGGATTGATAAACTTTAGGTCATCCACTTGAGGGAAATTTGCTACTGTCCTACAAACCTCTGCACTTGGAGACCCAACAACGTCTACAAGAAGAAGGTTGTGTAGTAGACATCAAGCTCTTTTCTGGCGCCGTTGCCGGGGAGGTGAGTGCTTGAAGGTATATCTTTAGATCTTGCAATCGAGTCTTTTAGTTTCTTGTTTTATCACTAGTTTAGTTTATAAAAGAAAACTATAAAAAATGGAATTGAGTTTGTCTCATACGCTTCACCTTTTTAATATCTTTTGTAAGTATGATGGAAAGGATAATTGTGCTCAAGTGCTAGCAGAAGAAATCTATAAAATGTTTGGCACTAAATATTTGAATGATGAGCATGATTGCAATGTTGTTAGTATGAATTCCTTGAATATCTATGATGCTAATGATGTGCAAAGCCACAAGCTTGGGGAAGCTACGTTTGATGAAGATGTTATTTTTTGTCCCCCAAGTTTTGATGTGCAAATTTATTGTGATGATATCATGCCTCCTATTTATGATGATTATGTTGATGAAAGTGGTTTCGGAGAGGTCATGACTTTATTTTGTGATGAATCCACTATTTCGGAAGAGGTTCCAATTGATTATGAGAACAAAGTTGCTATCTATGATGATTATTGTGATGACTTGTATGCTACAAAGAATAATGATATACATGAATCTTGTCATCATGACTTTAGTTTTCAATTGGATTATGCTTCACATGATAATTATTTTGTTGAGTTTGCTCCCACTATTATTCATGAGAAGAATTTTGCTTGTGTGGAGAGTAATAAAAATTCTATGTTTGTAGATCATGAAAAAAATGCTTTAGGTGCTGGTTATATTGTTGAATTCATTCACGATGCTACTGAAAATTATTATGAGGGAGGAATATATGCTTGTAGGAATTGCAATAATATCAAGTTTCCTCTCTATGTGCTTAAAGTTTTGAAGTTATGCTTGTTTTACCTTCCTATGCAAGTTGATTCTTGTTCCCACAAGTTGTTTGCTCACAAAATCCTTATGCATAGGAAGTGGGTTAGACTTAAATGTGCTAGTCATATTCTTCATGATGCTCCCTTTATGTTACAATTCTTATCCTTCATGTGAGCATCATTGAAATCATCATGCCTAGCTAGGGGCGTTAAACGATAGCGCTTGTTGGGAGGCAACCCAATTTTATTTTAGTTCCTTGCTTATTGTTCCTGTTTATTAATAAATAATTCATTTAGCCTCTGTTTAGATGTGGTTTTATGATTTTAATTATGTTTGTGCCAAGTAGAACCTTTGGGAAGACTTGGGGAAAGTCTTGTTGATCATGCTGTAAAAAACAGAAACTTTAGCGCTCACGAGAATTGCTGCCATTTTTATTTGGAGAGTGATATTTAGTTAATTATTTTTGTATGTGATTAATAGATAAATTACTCAGGTCCAGAAATTTATTTGAGAATTTTATGAGTTCCACAAGTGTACGTTTGATTCAGATTACTACAGACTGTTCTGTTTTTGACAGATTCTGTTTTTCATGTGTTGTTTACTTATTTTGATGAATCTATGGCTAGTAAAATAGTTTATAAACCACAGAGAAGTTTGAATACAGTAGGTTTAACACCAATATGAATTTAAAATGATTTCATTGCAGTGTCTTATGATGGTGATTTGCTTTCTTATACTAACGGAGCTTACAAGTTTTCTGTTAAGTTTTGTGTTGTGAAGTTTTCAAGTTTTGGGTAAGGATTCGATGGACTATGGAATAAGGAGTGGCAAGAGACTAATCTTGGGTATGCCTAAGGCACCCCAAGGTAATATTCAAGTACAACCAAGAGCCTAAGCTTGGGGATGCCCCGGAAGGCATCCCCTCCTTCGTCTTTGTTCATCGGTAACTTTACTTGGAGCTATATTCTTATTCGCCACATGATATGTGTTTTGCTTGGAGCGTCAATTTATTTTGTTAGAATTTTCTTGCTGTTATTTATAATAATGTTTTGCATCTTTTATTTCAATAAAAGTGGCATTTATAGCCTTTACTATGCCTATGTTACAAGTATACATGTTGCTGTTTGAAAACAGAAAGTTTACCGCTGTTGTAATAATTCCCTAGAAAATTCAGAATGTGATAAAATGTTGAAACCTTTTGAATATTAATCTCTGATAAATTTAATACAGTGGGAATTTTATTTCATAATTTTTGGAGCTAGGTAAGTATGGATGTTGCAGCATTCTTTACAGACTATCCTGTTTAGGCAGATTGCTGTTATGTTTGCATTGTTTGCATATGTTTGCTTCTTTAATGATTCTATTTGAGGATAGGACTATTAAATATGCAGAGACATTTAGTATGCAATGTTGAGTAATAATTTTAGTGATTTGCTACAGTAGAGCATGATAAGGTTTTGGCAATGGTTTATACCAACTTATCTCACGAGTCCTTGTTGAGTTTTGTGTGGATGAAGCTTTTGAGATTTAGGGAGACCGTGATATGAGAGGAATTAAGTAGACACAAAATCTCAAGCTTGGGGATGCCCAAGGCACCCCAAGATAATATTTCAGAAGTCTCAAGCGTCTAAGCTTGGGGATGCCCCGGTTGGCATCCCACCTTTCTTCTTCAACAATTATCGGTTAGTATCGGTTGATCCTAAGTTTTGCTTCTTCACATGATGTTTGCTATTCTTAGATGTCATTTTATTTTGCTTTGCTTACTGTTTGAATAGAATACCAAGATCTGAAATTATTAAATGTTAGAGAGTCTTCACATAGTTGCATAATTATTCGACTACTCATTGATCTTCACTTATATCTTTCGGAGTAGTTTGTCATTTGCTCTAGTGCTTCACTTATATATTTTAGAGCATGGTGGTAGTTTTATTTTGAAGAAATAGATGAACTCTCATGCTTCACTTAGATTATTTTGAGAGTCTTAAATAGCATGGTAATTTGCTTAAAATCCTAATATGCTAGGTATTCAAGAATAATAAAATTCTCTTATGAGTGTGTTGAATACTATGAGAAGTTTGATACTTGATAATTGTTTTGAGATATGGAGATGGTGATATTAGAGTCATGCTAGTTGAGTAGTTGTGAATTTGAGAGATACTTGTATTGAAGTTTGTGATTCCCGTAGCATGCACGTATGGTAAACATTGTGTAACAAATTTGAAACATGAGGTGTTATTTGATTGTCCTCCTTATGAGTGGCGGTCGGGGACGAGCGATGGTCTTTTCCTACCAATCCATCCCCCTAGGAGCATGCGCGTAGTGCCGAGGTTTTTGATGACTTGTAGATTTTTGCAATAAGTATGTGAGTTCTTTATGACTAATGTTGAGTCCATGGATTATACGCACTCTCACCCTTCCATCCTCGCTAGCCTCTTCGGTACCGTGCATTGCCCTTTCTCACCTTGAGAGTTGGTGCAAACTTTGCCGGTGCATCCAAACCCCGTGATATGATATGCTCTTTCACACATAAAACTCCTTATATCTTCCTCAAAACAGCCACCATACCTACCTATGGCATTTCCATAGCCATTCCGAGATATATTGCCATGCAACTTTCCATCATTCCGTTCATCATGACACATTCATCATTGTCATATTGATAGCATGATCATGTAGTTGACATAGTATTTGTGGCAAAGCCACCATTCATAATTCTTTCATACTTGTCACTCTTGATTCATTGCATATCCCGGTACACCGCCGGAAGCATCCATATAGAGTCATACTTTGTTCTAGTATCGAGTTGTAATCATTGAGTTGTAAATAAATAGAAGTGTGATGATCATCATTCAATAGAGCATTGTCCCAAAAAAAGAGAAAGGCCAAATAAAAAAAAGAGGCCAAATAAAAAATAAAAATAAAAGGGACAATGCTACTATCCTTTTTCCACACTTGTGCTTCAAAGTAGCACCATGATCTTTATGATAGAGAGTCTCTTGTTCTGTCACTTTCATATACTAGTGGGAATTTTTCATTATAGAACTTGGCTTGTATATTCCAACAATGGGCCACCTCAAGTGCCCTAGGTCTTCGTGAGCAAGCAAGTTGGATGCACACCCACTAGTTTCCTTTGTTGAGCTTTCATACATTTATAGCTCTAGTGCATCCGTTGCATGGCAATCCCTACTCCTTGCATTAACATCAATCGGTGGGCATCTCCATAGCCCATTGATTAGCCTCGTTGATGTGAGACTTTCTCCTTTTTATCTTCTCCACATAACCCCCCCCCCTCATTATATTCTATTCCACCCATAGTGCTATATCCATGGCTCGCGCTCATGTATTGCGTGAAAGTTTATGAGTTTGAGATTACTAAAGTATGAAACAATTGCTTGGCTTGTCATCGGGGTTGTGCATGATGAGAGCATTCTTATGTAACGAAAATGGAGCATGACTAAACTATATGATTTTGTAGGGATGAACTTTCTTTGGCCATGTTATTTTGAGAAGACATGATTGCTTAGTTAGTATGCTTGAAGTATTATTGTTTTTATGTCAATATTAAACTTTTGTCTTGAATCTTATGGATCTGAATATTCATGCCACAATTGAGAAGAATTACATTGAAATTATGCCAAGTAGCACTCCGCATCAAAAATTCTGTTTTTATCATTTACCTACTCGAGGACGAGCAGGAATTAAGCTTGGGGATGCTGATACGTCTCCAACGTATCTATAATTTTCGATTGCTCCATGCTATATTATCTACTGTTTTGGGCAATATTGGGCTTTATTTTCCACTTTTATATTATTTTTGGGACTAACCTATTAACCGGAGGCCCAGCCCAGATTTGCTGTTTTATGCCTATTTCAGTGTTTCGAGGAAAAGGAATATCAAACGGAGTTGAAACGGAACGAAATCAACTGGAGAAGTTATTTTTGGAAGGAAAGCAACCCAGGGAACTTGGAGTGCACGTCAGGGGAGACACGGGCTGCCCACGAGGGTGGGGGGCACGCCCCCTGCCTTGTGGGGCCCCCGTGGCTCCTCCGACGTACTTCCTGCAGCCATATATATCGTCGTACCCTAAAACTTCCAGAACACACATTAGATCGGGAGTTCCGCCGCCAGAAGCCTCCGTAGCCACCGAAAACCAATCTAGACCAGTTCCGACACCCTGCCGGAGGGGGAATCCTTCTCCGGTGGCCATCTTCATCATCCCGGTGCTCTCCATGATGAGGAGGGAGTATTTCTCCCTCGGGGCTGAGGGTATGTACCAGTAGCTATGTGTTTGATCTCTCTCTCTCTCTCTCTCGTGTTCTTGAGATGATACGATCTTGATGTATCGCGAGCTTTGTTATTATATTTGGATCCTATGATGTTTTGTCCCCTCTCCACTCTCTTGTAATGAATTGAGTTTCCCCTTTGAAGTAATCTTATCGGATTGAGTCTTTAAAGATTTGAGAACACTTGATGTATGTCTTGCCGTGGATATCTGTGGTGACAATGGGATATCACGTGATTCACTTGATGTATGTTTTGGTGATCAACTTGCGGGTTCCTCCCATGAACCTATGCATAGGGGTTGGCACACGTTTTCGTCGTGATTCTCTGGTAGAACTTTGGGGCACTCTTTGAGGTCCTTTGTGTTGGTTGAATAGATGAATATGAGATTGTGTGATGCATATCGTATAATCATACCCATGGATACTTGAGGTGACATTGGAGTATCTAGGTGACATTAGGGTTTTGATTGATTTGTGTCTTAAGGTGTTATTCTAGTACGAACTCTAGGGCTGTTTGTGACACTTATAGGAATAGCCCAACGGATTGATTGGAAAGAATAACTTTGAGGTGGTTTCGTACCCTACCATAATCTCTTCATTCGTTCTCCGCTATTAGTGACTTTGGAGTGACTCTTTGTTGCATGTTGAGGGATAGTTTTATGATCCAATTATGTTAGTATTGTTGAGGGAACTTACACTAGTGAAAGTATGAACCCTAGGCCTTGTTTCAACGCATTGCAATACTGTTTACGCTCACTTTTATCATTCGTTACCTTGCTGTTTTTATTATTTCAGATTACAAATACCTTTATCTACTATCCATATACCACTTGTATCACCATCTCTTCGCCGAACTAGTGCACCTATACAATTTACCATTGTATTGGGTGTGTTGGGGACACAAGAGACTCTTTGTTATTTGGTTGCAGGGTTGCTTGAGAGAGACCATCTTCATCCTACGCCTCCTAAGGATTGATAAACCTTAGGTCATCCACTTGAGGAAAATTTGCTACTGTCCTACAAACCTCTGCACTTGGAGTCCCAACAACGTCTACAAGAAGAAGGTTGTGTAGTAGACATCAATCGGGAGGATGGGCAAGTTGACCCTGACGAACAAACAGGGAACAACGACTCGGAGGATAGCAACTATCTGCCACTCTCCGAGGACGACGTAAGCCTCGACGACGAAGATTTTATTGTGCCAGAGGAACCCCTCGAACAAGAGCGCGTCAAGCGCTGGCTAATAGCCACGGATAGAAGCCTAAAAAAGTAATAGTAGAAGCTTCAAGCTGACCAAGATCTGCTCAACGATAAATGGACTAACGTCCTGGCAGCCGAAGAATACTGTCTCGAGCGACCAAAGAAGAGTTACCCGAAGCATAAGCTGCTACCCCAATTCGACGATGAGGCGTTGGAACCCATACCACCCGTGTGTAATGCGGCTGATGGACCCGATAGACCACCACGTGGCCGGGACAGAATGGCAACTCAAGCCGAACACCAGCCCGTACCACCTTGCCATAAAAGCAGAGAAACAACAGCTCAGGGATACACATACGACCTACGACATGACCTGGATAATAGGGCAGGTCAGACCAGGTCAATCTAGGGATCACGGGGGCGTGCTCCGATGCGAGAGACGAGCTATCAAGCTTGGTGTGATAAACACAACCAACCCCGGGCTGAAAACCGCATACGGACTCCATCCGAACTGCGTCTTGACATGGCCCGATACAGAGGCGCCGCACACCCCCTATGCTTCACCGATGAGGTAATGGAGCACGAGCTCCCTGAAGGGTTTAAACCCGTGAACATCGAATCATACGACGACACAACAGATCCCACAGTATGGATTGAAGATTTTCTTCTCCACATTCACATGGCTTGTGGTGATGATCTACACACCATCAAATACCTTTCCCTAAAACTTAAGAGGCCAGCTAGGCACTGGTTAAACAGCCTCCCAGAAAACTCTATTGGAAGCTGGGAAGACTTGGAAGATGCCTTTAGAGAAAACTTCCAAGGCACTTATGTCCAGCCTCTGGATGCCGATGACCTCAGTCATATAGTCCAACAGCCCGGAGAGTTCGCCAGGAAATTCTGGACCGGGTTCCTAATTAAAAAGAAACAGATTGTCGACTATCTGGACGCCGAAGCCCTAGCGGCCTTCAAACACAGCATCTGTGACGAATGGCTCTCCCGACACCTCGGCCAAGAAAAGCCGAAGTCCATGGCAGCCCTTACATCACTAATGACCCACTTCTGCGCGGGCGAGGATAGCTGGCTAGCCCGTAGCGGTAACAGTACCAGCAACCCCGGGACTTCCGAAGCCCGAAACGGCAACGGAAGGCCCCGAGGCAACAAATATAAGCGCCGGAGCAACAATGATGATACAGAGAATATGGCAGTCAACACCGGATTCAGTGGCTCCAAAACCGGTCAACGGAAGAAGCCATTCAAACAAAACAAAGATGGTTCATCAAGCCTGCACCGAATACTTGATCGACCCTGCCAGATCCACGACACTCCTAATAAGCCTGCCAACCATACCAACAGAAGTTGTTGGTCTTTAAACAGGCCGGCAAGTTGAATGCCGAACATAAGGAGAAAGGGTCGCCCAGTGAGGATGACGACAAGGAACCTCGCACATGGAAAACAGGGGGTCAGAAGAAATTTCCCCCCAAAGTCAAAACGGTGAACATGATATACGTCACCCATATCCCAAGAGGGAGTGCAAGCGCGCGCTAAGGGACATCAGTGCGATAGAGCCAGTCGCCCCAAAATTCAACCCATGGTCGGCCTGTCCGATCACCTTCGATCGCAGGGACCATCCGACCAGTATCCGTCACGGAGGTTCGGCCGCATTAGTCCTCGATCCAATCATCGTCGGATTCCACCTTACGCGAGTCCTCATGGACGACGGCATCAGCCTTAACCTTCTCTATCAGGACACAATCCGCAAGATGGGTATTGATCCGTCAAAAATGAAGCCCACTAAAACTACCTTTAAAGGAGTAATACCCGGTGTAGAGGCCTGCTGCACGGGCTCAATCACATTGGAAGTGGTCTTCGGCTCGCCGGACAACTTCTGCAGCAAAGACTTGATCTTCGATATCGTCCCCTTGCGCAGTGGCTACCACGCACTGCTCGGATGAACCGCGTTAGCTCGTTTCAATACAGTCCTGCACTACGCCTATCTCAAACTCAAGATGCCCGGACTACGCGATGTTATAACAGTGAATGGAAACATGGAACACTCCCTCCGCACTAAGGAGCACACCGCGGCCCTGGCAGCGAAAGTACAGGGTGGCCTCATTAAGCCAACTATTACGTCGATGGCCAAGTCCTCGGACACTGTCAAACAAGTCCAGACTACCCCATCGTATAACAGTCCAGCTCGTCAGGAGCTCGATTAGCAATCCGGCCTCCATCGCATCCCCTACCGAATTGTGGCATATGTGCCACGCGTACATAATTACGCACTAAAAATACCATGAGAAAGGATGGAGGCACAAAAAGGACAATGCCTGCAATAAGGCCAGACCCTACCAGGAAACTCACATTCCTCTTCTTCTTCTTTTATTTTATTTTTCTTTCAGGTTCCCTCAAACCACATCACCCTTTCGATGGTACCAAGGCCTCTTTCCATGGCCTTTTATGAAAACACTGGTTGATGATCCTCTCGAAGGACAATACACCAAGGAGAAAAGCCGCATAGACGCGTGCCAGAGTACCTAAATGATCCTTAAAGATCACCTTGTCCGCTTTCAGGACGCATGCATGGTTTCCCCTTGTGTTCGGCATGTAAAATAGCCTTGTTGCTTATTGCACTATTTGCATCAATACGTTCTGACGTATCAATCAGACTATAATGGAAACAGTTTTTAGCCCAAACCTACATGGCGTCGGCTCATCTCTTAACATATGTTTCCCTGCTTTTATCTGATTATCATGTACACCTCGGTATGGCCTAAATTGCCAGGGGCTTTATTAAGCCGCGTACATCTTTTAAATATTGAAAAGTCCAAACACTTTAATAGTGCAATTCAACGTCCCGAATATAGCATTATATGCATTGGCTCTGAATCATGTCTTTGGTCAATAGTTGGGTTGCCCGGCTCCTGTGCTTGCTACCTTACGTTCCGTCTGATCGGCTAGGGTAGTAAAGGGAGAACTACTGCGATTGTGTTTCTGGTTCACCCGGATAAACACCTCAGTAGGGAAAGCCGAAAACTGACTGTCATGATGCAGCGAGAGTTGGTCAGCTATTCGGTGACTAAGTATAAATCTTTAGCGATTTATTCTGCATTATGCAATAGGCCGGCCTCCACCTGGCCGGGCATTCACAACACCTGAGTTTGTATAATCAAACAATACTAGGGGTTGCGCCCACACCCCCGTTATAAAACTCCTATGGCTAAGTGAGGGCGATAAAGCTGTATAGTCCGATTGCCTGGTTCGCCACACTAACACCTCCTTCATGGACCAGTATGATGGGTCAAGTGTGTTTTAAGTGTTATCCCGAATACCCCCGTACTACCTATGTGGGGGCTGAAGACGATGACTGGCCAACTCTCAGATATCATAAACAGCCGCACAAGAGGAGATATTTTTATAAGCAATATATCATACATAAGCATTGTCTCATGATACAGGAGTAGACAACATAACTACATTCAGTCAAATATGATGTCCTTCGAACATTGGCCCTCTACAATGCGGGATCCTTTCAGGACATCATCAAAGTACCGCTCCGGCGTGTGATGCTCTTTCCCAGCGGGTGGTCCCTCGACTGCAAGCTTGACGGTGTCCATCTTCACCCATTGCACCTTGACGCGGGCGAAGGCCATCCGCGCACCTTCAATATAGGCCGACCGCTTCACGACATCAAGCCGAGGGCAGGCGCTGACCAGCCTCTTGACGAGACCGAAGTAGCTACTCGGCATGGGTTCGGCGGGCCAAAGACGGATTATCAAATCCTTCGTGGCCAACGCAGCCACCCTGTGCAATTCGGTCCATTGTTTCAGCTGATCCCTAAGGGGCACATGATGCTCTGGCATAAGGTACTACGACCAGAACAACTTCTCTGTTGAGCTCCCCTCTTCGGCCCGGAAGAACTTCGCGGCATCAGCAACACTCCGAGGCAGGTCCGCAAACACTCCTGGAGAACTCCAAATCCTGGTTAGAAAGACGTACCTTTTCTTCACAAATCTACTCTCCAGGTTACCCGCCGCAATTTTCCTTGCCTCCTGGATCTCCCATACAGCGCTTTGGGCTTCGTCCCGGGCTTCTTGTGCACTTTGGAGTTCCTTGGAAAGTTCAGAATTTTGCTCCGAATTCTTGCGCTCTAAGGACTCGCATTTGCCTATGGCGTCCTTGAGCCCTTGCTGGACTTCCTCCACCCGTGATTCATGTTTTTAAGGTGGGAGGCTCGTTCCTCCTCCGCCTCCTTGCGGTGAAGCCTGTATATGGCGTCCTTGAGCTCTTGCTGGACTTCCTCCACCCGCAAGCATCTTGGAGTTGGAATATATGCTTTGGTAAAGTGATTAAAGCATATGGTTTTATACATACTTGCGGTGAAGCCTGTATTTACAAGAAAGTGAGTGGGAGCACTACAACATTTCTTATAAGTATATGTGAATGACATATTGTTGATCGGAAATAATGTAGAATTTTCTGGAAAGCATAAAGGAGTGTTTGAAAGGAGTTTTTCAAAGAAATACCTCGGTGATGCTACTTACATATTGGGCATCAAGATCTATAGAGATAGATCAAGACGCTTGATATATTTTCAATGAGTACATACCTTGACAAGATTTTGAAGTAGTTCAAAATAGAACAGTCAAAGAAGGAGTTCTTGCATGTGTTGCAAGGTGTGAAGTTGAGTAAAGACTCAAAACCCAACCACGGCAAAAAATAGAAAGAGAATGAAAAGTCATTCCCTATGCCTCAGTCATAGGTTCTACAAAGTATGCTATGTTGTGTACCAGACCTATTGTGTACCTCACCATAAGTTTGGCAAGAGGGTACAATAGTGATCCAGGAGTGGATCACTGGACAGCGGTCAAAAATATTCTTAGTGGAATAAGGAAATGTTTCTCGGATATGGAGGTGACAAAGAGTTCGTCATAAAGAGTTACGTCAATGCAAGCTTTGACATCGATCTGGATGACTCTACATCTCGATCTAGATACATATTAAAAGTGGGAGCAATTAGCTAGAGTAGCTCCCTGCAAAGCATTGTAGACATAGAAAATTTGCAAAATACATACGGCTCTGAATGTGGCAGACCCGTTTACTAAATTTCTCTCACAAGCAAAAAATGATCACTCTTTGGGTGTTAATCACATAGCGATGTGAACTAGATTATCAACTCTAGTAAAACCTTTGGGTGTTAGTCACATGGTGATGTGAACTAATCACATAGAGATGTGTACTATTCGTGTTAAATGACATGACGATGTGAACTAGATTATTGACTCTAGTGCAAGTGGGAGACTGAAGGAAATATGCCCTAGAGGCAATAATAAAGTTGTTATTTATATTTCCTTATATCATGATAAATGTTTATTATTCATGCTAGAATTGTATTAACCGAAAACTTAGTATATGTGTGAATACATAGACAAACAGAGTGTCACTAGTTTGCCTCTACTTGACTAGCTCGTTGAATCAGTGTCTGTTTCCTTATCATTTCTGTCATATAGCCAATCATCACTTAGATTATCCTCATTTGGTGGCTCCATAGTGATGCCTATCTTGTATAGTTTTGCACCCACACCAAAGATTCTGCTGGCTGGAATTTTAATCTAGTCCTTGCCAATCTACATCCACCAGTGAACAAACTACTGAGGTGATTTGCTCCAACACTGACCATTCAGCCCATTTTGGTGCAACCCCTGTGAGCTGTAGCCACACTGTTTGCAGATCAGCAATGTGTTCTAGCTCACCATTCCACTCTTCTACATTGACTGTGACACCTTCTAGTTCTGGCAACCCAAAGTTTGGATAACCAGTCACTTGAGCCACTCGAATGTGTGGTGGGAATTTTACTAGGTATGTCGAGTCATCTAATTTCCTAATTTGCCAAGGCCAGTTGGTTTTGTAGATCAGTCAGAAGTTATGAGCCATTTCTTCTTTTGTCACACCACCTGCCTCTATGTAGACTATTCCCACATTCCTTCCTACTCCCAAATGTTGTCCATTCACACCAGGCACCTCCACTTGGAAGAACCCTAGCCCTGTAGCTGCACTACCCACAAATTTAGCAGCATTCCTTGGCTTCTTCCTCACTGGGCAGTCTTCAACCTTGTGGTTTACCATCTTGCGAATGAAACAGGCTGGAGCTTGTTAGCCTTGAGTTTTGTGTTGCACTGGCTCTCCACAACTGTAGCAGATTACATCAGCATATTCCTGGGGCGCATTCTCCTTGCCTTTAAACGCAACTTTGTTCCTAACTGTTTTGTTTTTCCTCTGCTGGTTTCCAACACCATTGGCTCTACTCCCCTCAACCTGCCCTTGCACAGTTTGTTGTTGCTTCTATTGTTGTGGTGGGGCACTTTGCATATTATACAGATTGCCTACATTCCCAGTGCTTTGCGCCCCTTGGATGGTGCCCTGGCCTTGGCTCTGACCTGACTGATTAACCTGAGGCCCAGACTGCATCTGCTGTTGTGGATTTCCCCCTGGAGGCATCCGAGTAGGTTGCCCTCCCCCCAAGGATGGGGGTTGTTCCACTGGTTTAGTGGAGGGGGGAAGAACGACCCCTGGTACCATGAGGGGGGATGCCCTCCCTGGAAACCGAAGCCAAAGGGGAATTGTGGAGGAGGAGGACCAAACTGTGGA
Organism: Triticum dicoccoides; assembly: GCF_002162155.2. Taxonomy (NCBI): domain Eukaryota; kingdom Viridiplantae; phylum Streptophyta; class Magnoliopsida; order Poales; family Poaceae; genus Triticum; species Triticum dicoccoides. The sequence goes on along the minus strand of NC_041388.1, from coordinate 401,578,888 downwards.
TCAAACTGCGGCACCCAGTGGCTTTGGTTACCTGACTCCGAGTTGGTGATATGTGATTGATACATCCATTTTGCATCATGCTTTTATATCGATATTTATCGCATTATGGACTGTTATTTCACTTTATGTCACAATACTTATGGCTATTCCCTCTTATTTTACAAGGTTTACATAAGGAGGGAGAATGCCGACAGCTGGAATTCTGGTTTGGAAAAGGAGCAAATATTAGAGACCTATTCTGCGCAACTCCAAAAGTCCTGAAACTCCACGGAACGTCTTAAAAGAAATAAAGAAAAATCCATGCCAAAGATGAAGGCCAGGGGGCCCACACCCTGCTCACGAGGGTCACCTGCCACTATGTATGATTGATTGGTGTGGGAGAAATAAGCTTTATACGATCTTGTGATGTGGAAGTAATAAAAGCGACGGACTGCATAATAAAGGTTCATATCACAAGGGGCAATATAAAGTGACGTTCTTTCACATTGAGATTTTATATATCCAACCATAAAAGCGCATGGCAACCTCTGCTTCCCTCTGCGAAGGGCCTATCCTTTATTATTATCTTCTACCTTATGCAAGAGTCATGGTGATCTTCACCTTTTCTTTTTCATTTTATCCTTTGGCAAGCTCAGCATGTTGGAAAGAACATGATATATATATATATCTAATTGGATGTAGGGGAGCATGAACCATTATTGTTGACATTACCCTTGAGGTAAAAAGTTGTGTGGCAAAACTATAAGCCCCTATCTTTCTCTGTGTTCGATTAAAACTCCGTAACCACAAGTATCGCGTGAGTGTTAGCAATTATAGAGGACTAAATGATAGTTGAGTATGTGGACTTGCTTTTTAGCTCTGACATAGACTCTTTCCGATGTTATGATAAATTGCAATTTCTTCAATGACTGAGATTATAGTTTGTCGGAGCCCAATAAGGTTTATGATTTATACTTTTGCATTGTGAATAGATCAACACTTCAACATAAGTAATCATATGACAAAATCTATATATGTTGCTGTTATGAGAATAATCATGATGCCTTCATGTCTGTATTTTATTTTTACCGACGCCTCTACCTCTAAATATGAGGACATATTTATTATTATCGGCTTTTTGCTTGAGGACAAGCGAGGTCTAAGCTTGGGGGAGTTGATACGTCCATTTTGCATCATGCTTTTATATCGATATTTATCGCATTATGGACTGTTATTTCACTTTATGTCACAATACTTATGGCTATTCTCTCTTATTTTACAAGGTTTACATAAGGAGGGAGAATGCCGGCAGCTGGAATTCTGGTCTGGAAAAGGAGCAAATATTAGAGACCTATTTTGCGCAACTCCAAAAGTCCTGAAACTCCACGGAACGTCTTAAAAGAAATAAAGAAAAATCCACGCCAAAGATGAAGGCCAGGGGGGCCACACCCTGCTCAAGAGGGTGGGGGCGCCCCCCCCCTAGGGCGCGCCCCTACCTCATGGGCCCCCTGGTGGCTCTCCGACGCCCATCTTCTCCTATATGAGGTCTTTCGATGAGAAAAAAATAAGAAGGAACTTTTCGGGACGAGACTCCGCCGCCACGAGGCGGAACCTTGGCGGATCCAATCTAGAGCTCCGGCAGAGCTGTTCTGCCGGGGAAACTTCCCTCCGGGAGGGGGAAGTCATCACCAACGCTCCTCTCATCGGGAGAGGGCAATCTCCATCAACATCTTCACCAGCACCATCTCATCTCCAAACCCTAGTTCATCTCTTGTATCCAATTCTTGTCTCAAAGTCCGGGATTGGTGCTAGTAGGTTGCTAGTAGTGTTGATTACTCCTTGTAGTTGATGCTAGTTGGTTTATTTGGTGGAAGATCGTATGTTCAAATCCTATATGCATATTATTACCCCTCTGATTATGAACATGAATATGCTTTGTGAGTAATTACGTTCGTTCCTGAGGACAAGGGAGAAGTCTTGCTATGAGTAGTCATGTGAATTTGGTATTCGTTTGATATTTTGATAAGATGTATGTTGTCTAGCCTCTAGTGGTGTTATGTGAATGTCGACTACATAACACTTCACCATTAATTGGGCCTAGAGGAAGGCATTGGGAAGTAATAAGTAGATGATGGGTTGCTAGAGTGACAGAAGCTTAAACCCTAGTTTATGCGTTGCTTCGTAAGGGGCTGATTTGGATCCACATGTTTCATGCTATGGTTAGGTTTACCTTAATACTTTTGTCGTAGTTGCGGATGCTTGCAATAGAGGTTAATCATAAGTTCGGGATACTAGGGTACCCCTACTCTAGTACACCGACACCTCGGGAGCGCTTTTCCTATTATAAGAGTTTGTTCCGGCTTGTGCTTTGCTGCAAAAGGATTGGGCCACCTTGCTACACTTTATTTACTTTTGTTACTTGTTGCTCATTACAATTTATCCTAGCACAAAACTATCTGTTACCACTTATTCAGTACTTGCAGAGAATACCTTGCTGAAAACGGCTTATCATTTCCTTCTGCTCCTCGTTGGGGTTCGACACTCTTACTTATCGAAAGGACTGCGATAGATCCCCTATACTTGTGGGTCATCAAGACTCTTTTCTGGCGCCGTTGCCGAGGAGAGTGTAGCGCCTTTGGTAGGTGGAATTTGGTAAGGAAAATTTTATATAGTGTGCTAAAATTTACTGTCACTTGTTACTATGGAAAGTAATTCTCTGAGGGGCTTGTTTGGGGTATCTTCACCCCGACCAGTAGAGCAAGGAGTTTCTCCTCAACCTACTGAACCTATTGAAAATGAAATTCCTTGTGAGTATCCTTCGGGTATGATAGAAAAACTGCTAGCTAATTGAGGGAGTCCTGGATTAGGGGGTGTTCGGGTAGCCGGACTATACCTTCAGCCGGACTCCTAGACTATGAAGATACAAGATTGAAGACTTCGTCCCATGTCCGGATGGGACTTTCCTTGGCGTGGGAGGCAAGCTTGGCGATGCGGATATTCAAGATCTCCTACCATTGTAACCGACTTTATGTAACCCTAACCCTATCCGGTGTCTATATAAACCGGAGGGTTGTAGTCCGTAGGCAATCAACTCCATACACAACAATCATACCATAGGCTAGCTTCTAGGGTTTAGCCTCCTTGATCTCGTGGTAGATCTACTCTTGTACTACCCATATCATCAATATTAATCAAGCAGGAGTAGGGTATTACCTCCATCGAGAGGGCCCGAACCTGGGTAAAACAAAGTGTTCCCTGCCTCCTGTTACCATCCGGCCTAGACGCACAGTTCGGGACCCCCTACCCGAGATCCGCCGGTTTTGACACCGACACTAATCCTTTTACAGGAGATGGAACAAAGCATCCTGATGAGCACTTAATATATGTAGATGAAGTTTGTGGATTATTTAAGCTTGCGGGTATACCCGATGATGTTGCTAAGAAGAAGGTCTTCCCTTTATCTTTGAAGGGAGACGCATTGATATGGTATAGGCTATGTGATGATATGAGATCATGGGACTATAAAAGATTGAAGCTGGAATTTCATCAAAAGTATTACTCTATGCATCTTGTTCATTGTGATCACAATTATATATATAATTTCTGGCCCCGCGAAGGAGAAAGCATCGCTCAAGCTTGGGGGAGGCTTAAATCAATGTTATATTCATGCCCCAATCATGAGCTCTCAAGAGAAATAATTAAGCAAAGTTTTTATGCTCGGCTTTCTGAAAACAATCGCACCATGCTCGATACTTCTTGTGATGGCTCTTTTATGATGAAGACTATTGAATTCAGATGGAATTTATTGGATAGAATTAAACGCAACTCTGAAGATTGGGACCTCGACGAAGGTAAGGAGTCAGGTATGACACCTAAGTTTGATTGTGTTAAATCTTTCATGGACACCGATATTTTCCGTAAGTTTAGCACTAAATATGGACTTGACTCTGAGATAGTAGCTTCTTTCTATGAATCTTTTGCTACTTATGTTAATCTCCCTAAGGAGAAGTGGTTTAAATATCATCCTCCCATAGAAGTAAAAGTAGCTGCACCTATTAAAGTTGAAGAAAAGACTGTCACTTATAATGATCATATTGTTCCTACTTCTTATATTGAGAAACCACCTTTCCCTGTTAGAATAAAGGATCATGCTAAAGCTTCAACTGTTGTTTGTAAAAGCAATATTAGAACTTATACACCTCCTGAGCAAGTTGAAGTAGAACCTAATATTACTATTGTTAATGATCTCTGGTCTGATAATATTGATGGGCATGTCATTCAGTTCGTAGGTGAAACTGCTAGAATTGCTAAACCTTGTGCTAAAGATAAACATAGACATGTGGTAGGCGTGCCTGTTATTTCTGTTAAAATAGGAGATCATTGTTATCATGGCTTATGTGATATGGGTGCTAGTGCTAGTGTTATACCGCATACTTTATACGAAGAAATTAAGAATGAAATTGCACCTATTGAGTTAGAAGATATTGATGTTACTATTAAACTTGCCAATAGAGATACTATTTCACCAATTGGAATTGTTAGAGATGTTGAAGTCTTGTGTGGGAAAACTAAATATCCTGCTGATTTTCTTGTTCTTACTTCTCCACAAGATAGCTTTTGTCCCATTATATTTGGTAGACCCTTCTTAAATACTGTCAATGCTACCATAGATTGCACTAAGAATGTTGTTACTGTTGGCTTGGATGATATGGTTCATGAGTTTAATTTCTCTAAATTTAGTAAACAACATCGTGAGGAAGAATTACCTAGTAAGGATGAAATTATTGGTCTTGCTTCTATTGCCGTACCTCCTAGTGATCCTTTAAAACACTATTTGCTAGACCATGAAAATGATATGTTCATGAATGAAAGAAGGGAAATAGATGAAGTATTCTTTAAACAGGAACCTATTCTGCATCACAACTTGCCTGTTGAAATCTTAGGGGATCCTCCTCCACCCAAGGGAGATCCCGTGTTTGAGCTTAAACCTTTGCCTGATAATCTTAAATATGCTTATCTTGACGAAAAGAAGATATATCTTGTTATTATTAGTGCTAACCTTTCAGAGCATGAAGAAGAAAGATTATTGAAAACTCTGAAGAAGCATTGTGCTGCTATTGGATATACTCTTGATGATATTAAGGGCATTAGTCCCACTCTATGTCAACATAAAATAAATTTGGAAGCAGATGCCAAACCAGTTCGTGATCCTCAACGACGTCTGAATCCTAAAATGAAAGAAGTGGTAAGAAAAGAAATACTAAAGCTTCTGGAGGCAGGTAGAATCTATCCCGTTGCTGATAGTGAGTGGGTAAGTCCTGTCCATTGTGTCCCTAAGAAGGGAGGTATTACTGTTGTTCCTAACGATAAAGATGAATTGATTCCACAAAGAATTATCACAGGTTATAGGATGGTAATTGATTTCCGCAAATTAAATAAAGCTACTAAGAAAGATCATTACCCCTTACCTTTTATTGATCAAATGCTAGAAAGATTATGCAAACATACACACTATTGCTTTCTAGATGGTTATTCCGGTTTCTCTCAAATACCTGTGTCGGCTAGAGATCAATCAAAGATTACTTTTACATGCCCTTTTGGTACTTTTGCTTATAGACGTATGCCTTTTGGTTTATGTAATGCACCTGCTACCTTTCAAAGATGCATGATGACTATATTCTCTGACTTTTGCGAAAAGATTTGTGAGGTTTTCATGGACGACTTTTCTGTCTATGGTTCCTCTTTTGATGATTGCTTGAGCAATCTTGATCAAGTTTTGCAGAGATGTGAAGAAACTAATCTTGTCTTGAATTTGGAAAAGTGCCACTTTATGGTTAATGAAGGTATTGTATTGGGGCATAAAGTTTCTGAAAGAGGTATTGAAGTTGATAAAGCCAAGGTCGATGCTATTGAAAAGATGCCATGTCCCAAGGACATCAAAGGTATAAGAAGTTTCCTTGGTCACGCCGGATTTTATAGGAGGTTCATTAAGGACTTCTCAAAAATTTCTCGGCCTCTGACTAATTTATTGCAAAAATATATACCATTTGTCTTTGATGATGATTGTGTAGAAGCATTTGAAATACTTAAGAAAGCATTAGTCTCTGCACCTGTTGTTCAGCCACATGATTGGAACCTACCCTTTGAAATAATGTGTGATGCTAGTGATTATGCTTAGGTGCTGTTCTAGGGTAAAGAGTTGATAAGAAATTAAATGTTAATCATTATGCTAGTAAGACTCTAGACAATGCTCAAAGAAATTATGCTACCACTGAAAAAGAGCTTTTAGCAGCTGTATTTGCTTGTGATAAGTTCAGATCTTATATTGTTGATTCTAAAGTAACTATTTAAACAGATCATGCTGCTATTAAATATCTTATGGAAAAGAAAGATGCTAAACCTAGACTTATTAGATGGGTTCTCTAGCTACAAGAATTTGATTTGCATATTGTTGATAGAAAGGGAGCTGAGAACCCCGTTGCAGACAACCTGTCTAGGTTAGAAAATATTCTTGATGACCCACTACCTATTAATGATAACTTTCCTGATGAACAATTAATTGTTATAAGTACTTCTCATAGTACTCCATGGTATGCGGATTATGCTAATTATATTGTTGCTAAATTTATACCACCTAGCTTCACATACCATCAAAAGAAAAAGTTTTTCTATGATTTAAGACATTACTTTTGGGATGACCCACATCTTTATAAAGAAGGAGTAGATGGTGTTATTCGACGTTGTGTACCTGAGCATGAACAGGAACAGATCCTACGCAAGTGTCATTCCGAGTCTTATGGAGGACACCACGCTGGAGATAGAACTGCACATAAGGTATTGCAATCTGGTTTTTATTGGCCTACTCTCTTCAAGGATTCTCGTAAGTTTGTCTTGTCTTGTGATGAATGTCAAAGAATTGGTAATATTAGTAGACGTCAAGAAATGCCTATGAATTATTCACTTGTTATTGAACCGTTTGATGTTTGGGGCTTTGATTATATGGGACCTTTTCCTACCTCTAATGGATACACACATATTCTAGTTGCTGTTGATTACGTTACTAAGTGGGTAGAAGCTATTCCAACTAGTTGTGTTCATCATAACACTTCTATTAAAATGCTTAAGGAAGTTATTTTCCAGAGGTTTGGAGTCCCTAGATATTTAATGACTGATGGTGGTTCACACTTTATTCATGGTGCTTTCCGTAAAATGCTTGCTAAATATGATGTTAATCATAGAATTGCATCTCCTTATCACCCTCAGTCTAGTGGTCAAGTAGAGTTGAGCAATAGAGAGCTCAAATTAATTTTGCAAAAGACTGTTAATAGGTCTAGAAAGAATTGGTCTAAGAAACTTGATGATGCGTTATGGGCTTATAGAACTGCATATAAAAATCCTATGGGTATGTCTCCGTATAAAATGGTCTATGGAAAAGCATGTCACTTACCTCTCGAAATAGAACATAAGACATATTGGGCTATTAAAGAGCTCAACTATGATTTTAAACTTGCCGGTGTGAAAAGGTTATTTGATATTAGCTCACTTGATGAATGGAGAACCCAAGCTTATGAAAATGCCAAGTTGTTTAAAGAAAAAGTTAAAAGATGGCATGACAAAAGGATACAAAAGTGTGAGTTTAATGTAGGTGATTATGTATTGCTATACAACTCTCATTTAAGATTTTTTGCAGGAAAACTTCTCTCTAAATGGGAAGGCCCCTATGTTATCGAAGAGGTCTATCGTTCCGGTGCCATCAAAATCAACAACTTCGAGGGCACAAATCCGAAGGTGGTAAACGGTCAAAGAATTAAACATTATATCTCAGGTAATCCCATAAATGTTGAAACCAATATTATTGAAACCGTAACCCCGGAGGAATACATAAGGGACACTTTCCAGAACGTTTCAGACTCAGAAAAGGAATAGATATGTGGTACGGTAAGGAAACCGACTCCAAAACAATTTTTAAGGAAATATTTCTCCGTTTTGGAATATTTTGAAAAATAGAAAAATAAGTAGCAGTCCGGGAAGGACACGAGGGCCCCACGAGGGTGGTGGGCGCGCCCTACCCCCTGGGCGCGCCCCCCTACCTCGTGAGCACCTCGTGTGCTTTCCGGACTCCGTCTTCTTGCAAATTACGTATTTTGGTCGGTAAAAATTCATTATATATTCTCCCGAAGGTTTTGACTCCCGTATCACGCAAAAACCTCCTGTCTTTGTTTTGAGTTGTCCCGTTGCAGATTAAATCAACATGTCTTCCCAGGATTAGGAAGGAGAAAGCTACGTGGATGATTAGTTAGCAAATCCAAAGGTCTATGGAGATGTGGAACATAATGGATGGACCAGGGAGGAAGAAGAGGACTATGAACCCAAGGAGAAGGAGGAGACGAGCTCAGATGAAGATGAAGCACCATTACCTCAACCTGGGGACATGCATGTGGAGTTCAAAAAGTCAAGTCTCCCTGATAGGGTAAAGAAACCCAAGTTCGAGTTTATCCCTTTTCGTCTCTTGCAGGAAAATAAGCAGGACCTATGCAAAAAGATATTAACCCTGGAGTGGGAGATTTATGATCTGAGGGATCAAAATGCCGTCCTCAAGCGCAAATTAAGGGAGAAGCCCACATCATCAACAACACCTCCACCTTCTTCACCAACCATGGAGATATAATCACATGGGTATGGGCACTCCCCTTGGCAACTGCCAAGCTTGGGGGTGGTGCCCCGGTATCGTATCACAATCACAACTCCTATCTTTACCGTTTTTCTTAGTTCGATCCTATTGGTAGTATCTTGATCTAGTAGAATAAAGTTTATGGCATGATCTAGTTTTGAGTTTTGCTTTATGATCTCTCTATGTAATCGAGACCATGAGTTATATATAATAAAGATTAGTGTTGAGTCAAGGGCTTGATTATTTTGCTATGATCTTGGGTGAATAAAAGAAAAGAGAAAAGAATAAAAAGAAACAAAAAGTTCATATTGATCTTATTGAGAGTAATGACTTCACATAGAAAGAGTATGATGATTAAAAGTTGTTGGGAGTTGGCAGACATAGCTTTGGTCATTGTTGCAATTAATAGGAAGTAATAAGGAAAGAGAGTTTTTCACATATAGATATATTATCATTGACATCTTAAATGATTGGGAGCACTCATTAAAATATGACATGCTAAAGAGTTGATGTTGGACAAGGAAGACAACGTAATGAGTTATGTATTTCTTATATCTGAGATAAAGTATGTTGTCATGGATCCTCTAACTTGTTGAGCTTGCCTTTCCCCCTCATGCTAGCCAAATTCTCAGCACCAAGTAGAAATACTACTTGTGCTTCCAAATACCCTTAAACCAGTTTTGCCATGAGAGTCCACCATATCTACCTATGGATTGAGTAAGATCCTTCAAGTAAGTTGTCATTGGTGCAAAGCAATAAAAATTGCCCTAAATATCTATGATTGATTGGTGTGGGAGAAATAAGCTTTATACGATCTTGTGATGTGGAAGTAATAAAAGCAACGAACTGCATAATAAAGGTTCATATCACAAGGGGCAATATAAAGTGACGTTCTTTCGCATTGAGATTTTATATATCCAACCACAAAAGCGCATGGCAACCTCTGCTTCCCTCTGCGAAGGGCCTATCCTTTATTATTATCTTCTACCTTATGCAAGAGTCATGGTGATCTTCACCTTTTCTTTTTCATTTTATCCTTTGGCAAGCTCAGCATGTTGGAAAGAACATGATATATATATCTAATTGGATGTAGGGGAGCATGAACCATTATTGTTGACATTACCCTCGAGGTAAAAAGTTGTGGGGCAAAACTATAAGCCCCTTCTTTCTCTGTGTCCGATTAAAACTCTGTAACCACAAGTATCGCGTGAGTGTTAGCAATTATGAAGGACTAAATGATAGTTGAGTATGTGGACTTGCTTTTTAGCTCTGACATAGACTCTTCCCGATGTTATGATAAATTGCAATTGCTTCAATGACTGAGATTATAGTTTGTCGGAGCCCAATAAGGTTTATGATTTATACTTTTGCATTGTGAATAGATCATCAACTGAACATAAGTAATCATATGACAAAATCTATATATGTTGCTGTTATGAGAATAATCATGATGCCTTCATGTCCGTAGTTTATTTTTATCGACACCTCTACCTCTAAACATGAGGACATATTTATTGTTATCGGCTTTTCGCTTGAGGACAAGCGAGGTCTAAGCTTGGGGGTGTTGATACGTCCATTTTGCATCATGCTTTTATATCGATATTTATCGCATTATGGACTATTATTTCACTTTATGTCACAATACTTATGGCTATTCTCTCTTATTTTACAAGGTTTACATAAGGAGGGAGAATGCCGACAGCTGGAATTCTGGTCTGGAAAAGGAGCAAATATTAGAGACCTATTCTGCGCAACTCCAAAAGTCCTGAAACTCCACGGAACGTCTTAAAAGAAATAAAGAAAAATCCACGCCAAAGATGAAGGCCAGGGGGCCCACACCCTGCTCACGAGGGTGGGCCCCCCTAGGGCGCGCCCCCTACCTCATGGGCCCTGGTGACTCTCTGACGCCCATCTTCTCCTATATGAGGTCTTTCGATGAGAAAAAAATAAGAAGGAACTTTTCGGGATGAGACTCCGCCGCCACGAGGCGGAACCTTGGCGGATCCAATCTAGAGCTCCAGCAGAGTTGTTCTGCCGGGGAAACTTCCCTCCGGGAGGGGGAAGTCATCACCAACGCTCCTCTCATCGGGAGAGGGCAATCTCCATCAACATCTTCACCAGCACCATCTCATCTCCAAACCCTAGTTCATCTCTTGTATCCAATTCTTGTCTCAAAGTCCGGGATTGGTGCTAGTAGGTTGCTAGTAGTGTTGATTACTCCTTGTAGTTGATGCTAGTTGGTTTATTTGGTGGAAGATCATATGTTCAGATCCTATATGCATATTATTACCCCTCTGATTATGAACATGAATATGCTTTGTGAGTAATTACGTTCGTTCCTGAGGACAAGGGAGAAGTCTTGCTATGAGTAGGCATGTGAATTTGGTATTCGTTTGATATTTTGATAAGATGTATGTTGTCTAGCCTCTAGTGGTGTTATGTGAATGTCGACTACATAACACTTCACCATTAATTGGGCCTAGAGGAAGGCATTGGGAAGTAATAAGTAGATGATGGGTTGCTAGAGTGACAGAAGCTTAAACCCTAGTTTATGCGTTGCTTCGTAAGGGGCTGATTTGGATCCACATGTTTCATGCTATGGTTAGGTTTACCTTAATACTTTTGTTGTAGTTGCGGATGCTTGCAATAGAGGTTAATCATAAGTGGGATGCTTGTTCAAGTAAGAACAGCATCCAAGCACCGGTCCACCCACATATCAAATTATCAAAGTATCGAACGCGAATCATATGAACGTGATGAAAACTAGCTTGACGATATTCCCATGTGTCCTCGTGTCGGGGGACTGATCCACGAACACCTATGGGACCGGCGGGCGAGTCCCTTTCGATTCGGTGAGGGCGGAGACCGTGCAAAGAGCGGATCGAGGCGAGGCACGTGAGCAGTTTACCCAGGTTCGGGCCGGACGGATGCGTAAAACCCTACTCCTGCTTTGTGGTTTGTATTGATTTTTGCTCGGGAGCGCGGAGTGCTACAGTACACACCAGCAGCTAACGAGACCGAGCGGGAGTGTTCTCCGAACTAGCTAACTAGCTAGCCCGTTAACCCGCCAACCTCCCCTACGTTGCGCATGGGCCTCCTTTTATATGCTCAAGGGGTCACCGACAGGTGGCAACATAGACAAGGGTAAAAATGGAAAGGTGTTGCGGTAGGTACAGCTACCTGCTACAGTGTATCATACCTAACCCTGACGGCAGGGGACAAGGGCATTAAATGCCCGTCTGCGTCACCTAAACAGTGCAAAAGGGACCGCCAGGGACGCCACCGCTTGCCACGATGGCAATCTTGTCAGCGCCGCTTGCCACCGCGCACCCCTGGCTGCATAGCCTCCCGCCACGTACGCCTGGAAGGGTCCCAGAGCGACACGTTGGTGGATGTGCTGGAGCGCGGGCACAGGGTGGTGGCTTGCCGCGACAAGTGCCTTGCCGTGGTCGTTGTCGTGCCGCGTCCGGGAGCTTGTCGCTCACCGGGCCTTGCCGGGGCGCGTGGCGCGTCGCGGCAAGTTCCTTGAGGTGCCTTGGTTGGCCTTCCCGGCAAGCTCCTCTTGCCGGGGTCTTGTCTCCTTGACTCGGACACTTTGTTCTTGAATGGCTCCAAAGGAATCACGGAGGACCTTGGCGGTCACCCGGCAAGCCTTGCCGCGGGACGCTGCGACTGCCCGTGCACAAGTTCGGGATACTAGGGTACCCCTACTCTAGTACACCGACAGGAGCCCCCGGGCCTGGGCCATACACGGTGCCGAGCGCTGTTGGGCCAGGCCCAAAACAGGGCACGGGCATGCGCGGCCTAGGTTACGCCGTATCTCTCTCCGTATCCACCGCGCCCTCCCCGAACGGCACACGTTGAATGCGGCGTCGTGGGAGAGATCGTGGGTGGTTTCTTTATTCGGAAATGTGAAATGTCCACCCCCTCCCTCTTTATAAGCAGAGGAAACAGGGGCAGCTCGCCCAATTGCCAGTTGCTGCTTCCAATCTCAGAAATCTCCGCCGCTCCCTCGCCTTCCCAAAGCTGAGAAAGAGAGAGCAGCGCTCCGCCCCCCATCGCCACCAGCACCAGCACCACCAACGCGGTCGACCTCCTCCACCACTTCCGCCATGGCTCCAAAAGCCAACAAGGGGAAGGGCGTGAAGTCGACCGAGGCGCAGCGGCTTGCGGCGCTGCGGAAGGAGCGGGCCGTCTTCCCCCCCAAGCTTGCCGCGAAGGAGCTGAGGGAGAACTTCTACCTCTTCTGGTCGACGGAGACGCGCGCGCATCCGCGCACGAAGGTACTCCCCGCCGCCGCTTGGAAGAAGGCCCCAAACAGATACCCCTTCTTCGCATTGTTCTTCTACTGCGGGCTCTGCCCGCCCTTCTCTTAATTCTTCCGCGACATCATGAATACCTACGGATTCCACCTCCTTGACTTCACCCCCAATGCCGTTCTGACCATGGCAGTTTTCGCACATCTCTGCGAAAACTTTGTCGGAGTCCATCCCAACGTAGCCCTCTTCCGCCACTTCTTCATACCCCGAGTAGAGAGAGGAGAGCCTCTATCCGGCGGAATCGCCTGGATCTCAAGGGCCGGCAAGAAGGAAACGTATCTGGAGGGAGAATTCTGCGGTAAGTGGGAGGAATGGAGAGCAGACTGGTGCTGGATTGACGAGGAGAACCCGCAGCCATTCACCACCCGGCGCAAAACCCCAGTAGCACGCGGCAGCGATTGGAGTGACATGGCCCCGGAAGACGACAGGCTGAAGATTGCTGTCACCCGGATTCTACGCCTCAGGCTTGCCAGGCTTACTGTAGGCGCTGTTGGCGCAGACTTTCTTTGTCGCCGCATCGCCCCCCTGCAGGAACGGGGGAGGACCACTTGGGAGTTCAAGAATGCGGCAGATATCATGAGGCTGCGGCCGGGCCTCAACTACAACTTCACTGTCCTGGAGCTCAACGCGATGCTGCAGGAGTTGTTCAAGTATGACCCCCAACATCCCGAGGTTTTCAGGTTGCCGGGGGGCGTCGTTCCGCTATGCAACAATTCCTCGCTCAACCGCATCCATGCAATGATGCCGGAGTGCGACTCGCATGGAATTGTGCCAACTTGGCAGGAGCCCGCAGACGACATCGTGCAGCAGTTCTTCGATGACTTGGTGGAAGTGCCGATCCGCTCCGACGAGAAGGATGGCCTCACCCGCGACACCACCGATGCGGAGATGGCACTCATCGCCACCAGGCTGGAAGAGGCGGCGGCAGCCGCAGCCGCGAGCGACTTTGGATTCACCGTGGAGGAGGCAGATGCAGTAGAGGCGGCAAGCCGTGCCAAGCGAGGGGAGCCCGCCGGCAAGAAGGAGCTTGCCGGGCGTGACGCCGAGCCGAGCGAGCCCGCCAGGGATACGAGCGGCTCGCTGGACATCAACTCTTCTTCCTTCTCGTCTTCGGGCAGCTCGTTGCAAGCAGAGCCTCCATCCCCACCAAGAAGGCGTCTCCGCAAGGCCGGTGATGTGGCGGAGCGGCAAGCGGGTCAACAGTCGCCATGCCGCGTGACACGCTCCACCACGGCAAACACCATTGCCGCGGGAGCGCCTCATGCTGCGACGGCAACCGGAGCGGAGTCTAGCCGGACCACCACTTCAGTTCTTGCCGCTGCTCACGCCGGGCCGGCAGCCGGAGCGGGGTCGTCTCAGACCACCGCCACTGCTCCCGCCAAGCGGCCAAGGGAAGCTTCTCCTTCGCCTCCTCGAGCCGGGCGCGCCCCGGACTTCGACTTCTCCGTGTTCAGCTCCGGCGAGGAAGAAGAAGAAGAGTAAGCTTCTCTTGCTGTACTTGCGTTTCTTCAATCCTTGCTGTTTGTCTTGTTTCTCACTTGCTTTTCTCTGAACTTGTTCCTCTTTAGGACTCTGGCCCAGAGAGCAGCAAAGAGGGCCAAGGCCCCGGTGATCGTCATCGAGGACGAACCCACCGCGACGGCGGGGGGCGCGCCCGAGACAACCTTGCCGGACCCGCAACCCTTCTCCAGAGCAGCCCCCAGCGTAAGTATATGGTTTGCTTTCCGCTGTGAGGTGCGCATGGGTACTCTTTCTTTGCTGATATTTGATTGCTGATTTGTGTAGGAGCAGAGCAGCCCCACCAGGAGCCAAGGGAGGATCTTCCGACAAGGGGGAACTCTCCGGCAAGGGAGGGCTTCCCGGTAAGGGAGAAGTCTCCGGCAAGGGAGGGTTCTCCGGCAAGGGACAGCACCAGCGGCCCCCCGGCGGCGGAGACCACGACTACAGAACCTGGCACAGGTAATCCCTTCGCTGAAAAACTTTCCCTGGGTTCTTCTTCTCTTGATCTTCTTTTTATTGGATTTTTGCTTGACTCTTCTCCCCTTTCCGGCTGTCAGATCCATCTGCTACGGAGCCAATGGAGACCGAGGTTGCCGCCGAAGAAGCAGCCGGCGCTGGCGATCCCGCCGGCGCAGAGGCCGCCAAGGCTGCCGCCACAGCAGCTGGCGAGGGGTCTGGCGATCGCACTGACGGCCCTGAGGCCGCAGGAGCGCCAGGCGCTACACCGATCGCCGACCCGTCCGCCGCTGCCGCAGCGCCCGGCTCCGAAGAGCCCCAGCCTGGTGTCTACTTGAAGGCCGGCGACGACGTCTTCATCAACCTCCCCTGGGCGTCAAGCTCTAGGGTTCCAGTCGAGGGAGAGATCTTCGATGGGGAAGTGCTTGCCTCCGCGGGACTGACGCTGGTCGACGCGCCGAGCAGCAGCAGCAACGAGCCTGAGGAGGAGCGGCTGCTGCGGAAGCTGGTGTCGCTCTACCGCGCGCGGCAAGCCAAGCTGGAGTCCCGCGAGGCCCTTGTCGTGAAGGCGGGAGCAGGCATTGAGAAGCATGCGGAAGAGCTCGGGGGTTTCCACCGGGAAGCTCTCCGGTCCCTGGCGGAGGAGCGGGAGCAACTCGACGAAGCGCAGAAGGCCTTCCTCCTCGAAAAAGCTGAAATTGAAGAGCAACAGCGGCTTGCCGCCGTGAAGCTATCCGCGGAGGAGGGCGAGCTGGCGCAGCGGAAGGTCAATCTTGACGCCCACGAGGAGGAGCTTGCCGTGCGCGAGGAAAGATTTGGCGGAGCCCTCAGGCAAGCAGAGGACGCTGCTGCCGCTGCCGAGGCCGCCAAGAAGGAGCTGGAGACGAAGGTGGCGCAGCTAGAGGCTGATCTCGCCGAGAAGGGCAAAGAGCTCAGCGCCGCCAAGGACTCCAATGCGAATCTTGAGTTGAAGCTTACCGCTTTGACCAAGACTCTGGACGGCGCCAAGAAGCAGGAGGCGGCCTTGAGGGAGGAGATCAAGGCCGACAAGGCGCTGCTAGAAAGTGTTGCCACCACCCAAAATGCCTTCAGGGAAACTGTGGAGCACTGGACGGAGAGTCTTGTGAATGCCGCCACAGACATCGACAAGGAGCTGGCGCAGCTGGGGATGGAGGATCTCGGGTATCCCTCCGACGAGAACCTCCAACCCAGCGCCAAGCTCGTCTTGTTCTTCAAGGGCGTGGCGACGGCCCTCCAGCGACTCCGGGAGAGGATCCCAAAGCAGCTGGCCGACGAGTCACGCAAGATCTGCGCGGGAGCCCTTCAGAAGGTGTTAATGAAGGTGGCCTTCCGCAACCCGGGCCTCCGCCTCACCAATGTCCTCAGGACCTTGCCGCCGGATGCCGATCTGGAGGAGCTCAAGGCCCTTGTCGCACCCATTGTGGACAAGGTGAGCGGGATCAAGAGGATTGAGGGCGATCGCGCAGACTAGGCCGCCTGTTTCCTCCTTTTTCTTGTCGCTGTCGATCAAGTTATGAAAACGATCTGTTAGAGCTGCGACAAGCTATTTTGTAATATAACTCTATTTTGGGTAGCCATTGCAATGTTATTCCCTTTACTTGACTCCTTGCTTTGTATGTCTTTACCCTACGCTTTTAGGGAACTTGCCGACGCAGGCACCCGAGCTGCGAGCGCTGAGTGCGGGACGTCAGCAGCCTGCTGGCGGTGCTGCTACCGGCAAGAAACCTTGTCGCAACTTGTCGCAGCTCACTTAAGTTGTAGAGCAGACTCGAAACAAAGTAAGGGCGCGACAACTAGTCGCAGCTCACTTAAGTTGTTGAGCGGACTCGAAACAAAGTAAGGGCGCCACTAGCTACGAGCTGGTTCCTCGGCGCACAGGTTTTCCATACAAAGCACGGTCGTTCAAGGAAGATAACTTAAAATTTAAAAATAATCTGACTGCTCAAACTTTGGCAACTTAGCTTTTCTGTTGTTTGCTTCCCCGCAAGGCAAGACTTTCTTGAACGACGCCTGGTCCATACCATTATCTTCTCCTTTCCCCCCGGCAAACTTGTGGACGAGGGAGCCTTCCTTTCCTTGAGAAAAAAGAAAGAAGAGAAAATAAAGATATGGAGCCTTATGGCTCGTTATCGCTTGCCGTGGAGTAGGTGCTGCACAAAGTGTCAGATCATATATGCCAAAAATAAAAAGCATGAAATCGACAAAATGTGTGTAGCACATAAGGTTTACTTATGCACGGGGTCTGCGCCCGGCTTTGTACAAAGGATTACATGCAACAGCGGCAAGACTTGTACAAAAGGTGGTTGCCGGAACAGGTTCCGGCAACCGCGCCTTACGGGTAAAACTTAGGAAGATGCTCAATGTTCCAGGAGTTGCTCACCGGAATGCCATCTTCGGTCTCAAGGCGAACTGCGTCAGGCCTAGTGACTCGTTTCACCCGGTAAGGGCCTTCCCACTTCGGCGTCAACTTGTTGGAATTCTTGGCGGACTGAACACGCCGAAGAACAAGGTCGCCTTCCTTGAGACTTCTGGCATTAACTTTGCGGCTATGGTAGCGGTGCAAAGCTTGCTGGTAGCGAGCAGCTCGCACAGCAGCCTGAAGACGATCTTCCTCAAGGAGCAGCGCGTCATCTTATCGCAGCTGCTCTTGCTCAAGCTCATCATAAGCGAGCACTCGAGGTGACCCGTATACGAGTTCCATGGGGATAACTACCTCTGCTCCATAGACTAGAGTGAAAGGTGTCTGGCCAGTGGCTCGATTTGGCATCGTCCTGATCGACCAAAGAACCACCGGCAGCTCCTCGATCCAGTTTCTTCCGCACTTGTGCAGCCTGTCAAAAGTTCTGGTCTTGAGCCCGCGCAGCACTTCAGCATTTGCCCTCTCTGCTTGACCGTTGCTTCTCGGGTGAGCAACAGAAGCGAAGAAGACCTTGACGCCAAGATCTTGGACGTACTGCATGAAGGTGCGGCTCATAAATTGCGTACCGTTGTTGGTGATTATCCTGTTAGGGATCCCGAAGCGGCAAACAATCGACCGGAAGAACTTGACTGCTGACTGTGCTGTCACCTTCCTCACTGGTTCCACTTCCGGCCACTTTATGAACTTGTCGATTGCAACGTACAAGTACTCAAAGCCCCCGACTGCTCGGGGGAAGGGGCCGAGGATGTCGAGCCCCCAGACCAAAAATGGCCAGGATAAAGGGATCGTCTGGAGAGCTTGAGCTGGTTGGTGTATCTTCTTGGAATGGAACTGGCACGCTTCACACTTGGTTACTTGTGCAGTCGCATCCTGGAGGGCTGTCGGCCAAAAGAAACCTTGCCGGAATGCTTTGCCGACAAGTGCTCTTGCGCCAATGTGGTGTCCACATATGCCTCCATGTATCTCTGCCAACAGCTTTTGTCCGTCTTCCCGGTGAATACACTTCAATTTTACACCGTTGAGTCTTCTTCTGTACAGTGTCTTGTCGACAAACTGGTACATACTTGACTGCCGGGCTACTCTTTTCGCTTCTTCTTGCTCTTCGGGAAGTTCTCCTGTCTGAAGGAAATGGACAATCTGTTGTGCCCATGTTGGAGCTTGTGGCTCGACAACAAGGACTAAAGGCAAATCTGCTGCTGCGGGAACATCTGCTTCGACGGCGAGAACCTGCGGCTCTGCCGGAGCTTGACGTCCCCCGGCAAGTTTGCCGGAGCAAAACTTGTCGGGAGCTTCTGCTTCAACGGAACAAACCCTGGGGCTTGCCGGAGCATACTGCTCCTCAGTGCAAGGCAAATCTGTTGCTGCGAGAATGTCCACTTCTACGACGAGAACCTACGGCTCTGCCGGAGCTTGACGTTCCCCGGCAAGCTTGCCGGAGCAAAACTTGTCGGGAGCTTCTGCTTCAACGGAACAAACCCTGGGGCTTGCCGGAGCAGACTGCTCCTCAGCGCACTTGGCGTTGATCTTGGGGACCTTCTTGGCGGCGGCTTCGGGGAGCTCTGCCGGCAAATAGTCACCAGAAATCAACTTCCTCTTCTTGCTCTATCTAGTCGGTGGCGTTACGGACGGTTGAGTCAGCTTGAGCACAAAGATCCCTGGTTCCACGGGTAACTTAAGTGCGGCGCACTTTGACAGGCCATCGGCAATGGCGTTCTGAGCTCTTGGAACATGCTCCATCTGTAGGCCGTCAAAGCGCTCTTCTAGCTTTCTCACTTCATCGACGTAAGCTTCCATCAACGGACTCTGATAGCTCTTGTTTACTTGGCGGACGACAAGCTGCGAGTCACCCCTGACAATGAGCTTCTTGATCCCAAGGTCTGCCGCGATCCTAAGACCGGCAAGCAAGCCTTCATACTCTGCAGTATTGTTTGTTGCTTGCTCCTTGGGAAAGTGCATCTGGACTACATACTTGAGGTGCTCTCCGGTGGGTGCGATAAGCAGCACGCCAGCGCCGGCGCCTTGCAGCGAAAAGGCACCATCAAAGTACATCAGCCACTCTTTGCTCGCTTCTTTGACGGGGATCCTCGTTTCTGGAATTTCTTCATCTGGTGTTGGCGTCCATTCTGCTATGAATTCTGCCAATGCTCTACTTTGGATAGTTGAAGTACTTTCAAACTTAAGGCCAAAGCTTGATAGTTCCAGTGCCCACTCAACAATCCTGCCCGTCGCTTCTAGATTCTGTAGTATCCTCTTCAGTGGAAAGCGAGTGACAACTGTGATCTCATGTGCTTGGAAGTAATGGCGCAGCTTTCTCGAGGCCATAAGAAGGCCGAAAAGCAATTTCTGCACGCCATAGTACCTTGACCTAGCCCCCTGCAGAAGGGAGCTGACAAAGTAAACTGGGCGCTGCACCATTTTCTTCTGTATTTCCTCGTGCATCTGCGCAGATTCATCTTTGTCGGGACCAGAGCTTGTCGGGGAAGCCCCCTGCTTGTCGCTGGATGTGCTTGCCGTGGTTGCGGGCTCGTCATCTGCCTCCCTCTCTGCTACTAACGCAGCACTAACCACTTGATTGGTTGCCGCTATATACAGCAGCAACTTCTCTTGTGGCCTAGGTGCGACAAGTATTGGAGGGGAGGACAGGTATCTCTTCAAGTCTTGCAGCGCAGCCTCCGCTTCCGGAGTCCATTTCATTGGACCTGCCTTTTTCAATAATTTGAAAAATGGCAGGGCGCGCTCAGCAGACCTAGAGATAAACCTGCTGAGAGCAGCCACGCAACCGGCAAGTCTTTGTACATCCTTGACGCGCTTTGGTGCTTCAATCTGCTCAATGGCCTTGATCTTGTCGGGATTGGCTTCAATTCCCCGCTGAGATACGAAGAACCCGAGAAGCTTGCCGGAGGGGACTCCAAACACGCACTTCTCGGGGTTGAGCTTGAGGCTGATCTTACGCAGCTTTGCAAAGGTCTCGTCTAAATCTTGAATCAGGGTTGCTCTGTCCTTGCTCTTGACTACTATGTCATCCATGTATGCTTCCACATTTCTGTGTATTTGTGGCTCAAGAGCGACATGTACTACCCTTGCAAACGTTGAACCAGCATTTTTTAATCCGAAAGGCATCCGTACGAAACAGTGCGTGCCACATGGAGTAATAAATGCGGTCTTCTCCTCATCCTCTTCTGCCATGAAGATCTGATGGTATCCTGAGTATGCGTCAAGAAATGAAAGCAAATCACATCCGGCCGTGGAGTCAACAATCTGGTCAATGCGCGGCAAAGGAAATGGGTCTTTGGGACAAGCTTTGTTGACATCGGTAAAGTCGATACAAAGTCTCCATTTCCCGTTCGCCTTGCGCACGACTACTGGATTGGCCAACCACGTAGGATGGAGCACTCCTCTGACAAGGCCTGCTGCTTCCAATTTCTTGATCTCTTCTGCAATGAATTCTTGGCGCTCCACTGCTTGCTTCCTGATCTTTTGCTTGACGGGCCGCGCATGAGGACAAACGGCAAGGTGGTGCTCAATTACTTTCCTGGGAACACCGGGGATGTCAGACGGTTGCCACGCAAACACGTCGACATTCGCCCGCAGGAAAGCAATGAGCGTGCTTTCCTATTGAGGGTCGAGAGTGGCACTGATGGTGAAGGTACCACCAGTGCCGTCCTCCTTGGCGGACACCTTCTTGGTCTCTGGCGGAGCTGCCATTGTCTTTTTACACTTGACGGTGGAGCTCGATGGTGCGTTCTCGACGGCAGCGCAGCACTCCGAAGAGGTGCGCTTGCCGGAGTAGGCATCAGAACTCTTGCCGGACTTGGTCTTCTTACTCCCGGGAGCTTCAACGGCAAGTGACTTGCAGTCTGCTGCGGCTGCCACTTCCCGGTAGATCTTGTCGGCGCAGATAAGAGCATCTTTCTTGTCGCCGGGGACAGAGATGACGCTTATCGGGCCTGGCATCTTCAGCATGTTGTATGCGTAGTGAGAGGCTGCCATGAACTTGGCGAGTGCTGGACGGCCAAGTATCCCATTGTAAGGCAATGGAATATTGGCAACGTCAAAAGTGACCCTCTCAGTCCTGAAGTTCAGCTTGCTGCCAAATGTTACTGGCAACGTGACCTTCCCCTTCAGCTTGCTCCTTCCCGGGTTAATTCCTTGGAATGTGCCGGTCTCTTCAAGCTCGCTGTCAGGGATCTGAAGTTTCTGGAGTACAACGGAGGAAATCAGGTTCAAGCCGGCCCCGCCGTCAACTAGCATCTTAGTGACCTTGAGGTTGCGGATAGTTGGTGAAACCAACATCGGCAAGCACCCGACCGCAGTTGTGCGATCAGGGTGGTCCTCAATATCAAAGATGATAGGCATGCTGGACCATTTTAGAAGCTTGCGTGATTCGATGGGTGGTTCTGCTGCATTGACTTCCCGCACCCACTGCTTGATCTGGCGGTGCGAAGTATGCAGAGAAGCACCACCATCAACGCACAAGACCTCTATGGCTTTCTGGAACTCCTGCTCACTGGTCTCGACATCATCCATGTCTTCGTCGTCGTCGTCGTATTCTTCATTGTCGCGGCCGCGGGGAGGTCTATCTCCTTGCCGCTGCTTGGCCTTGCCGCGGCGTCCTCCCCGGCCGGCGCGCTTCTTGCCGGATTCTCCAGCGCCACCTTGGGCCCTCTCCTTGTCGCGTCACTCGTATTCAGCTTTTTGCTGCTGGACAAGCTGCTCGACCTTCTTGCAGCTCTGGAGGTCATGGCCCTTGGTGCGGTGGATCTTGCAGTACTGCTTGTCGGAGCCGTCCTGCTTGTCGGCGACCGCTACAGCCTGGCAGTTGGTGCATGCGGCAATCTCCTTGCCGGAGCTACCAACATTGGCTTTCTTGGCGCCACCTTCGTTGCCGGACTGCTCAACAACTAGCACATCTTTGCCTTTCTTCTTCCTATTCCGCCGCCGGTTTTTCTTTGCCGGGGCAGTATCCTCGCTGTTAGATCCTCCTGCTCTGGTATTCTCTTCGGGGAGTTTCCTCCCTTCCTCAGCACATGCACACTTGTCGGCCAGGGCATACAGCTCACTGACGTCTCTGATCTTGCACATCGCCATCTCCTCCCGCATCCTGCGGTTACGCACGTTCTGATGGAACGCGCTGATGACCGCGGCGGGGTGGACATCTGGGATGTTGTGCTGTACACGGCTGAATCTCTGAATGTACTTGCGCAGACGCTCTCCTTCCTTCTGGGCGAGCAGATGAAGGTCACTCTCTTGGCCATGAGGTTTGTGGCCGCCTGTAAAGGCGCCGACAAACTGATGGCAAAGGTCTGCCCAGGAGGATATGGAGTTGTCCAGCAAGTGCATGAGCCAGGATCTGACGTTGGGCTTGAGCACCAGCGGGAAGTAGTTGGCAAGGATCTTGTCGTCCCGTCCCCCGGCAGCCTGCACCGCGATGGTGTAGATGCTGAGGAACTCCGACGGATGCAATTTTCCGTCATACTTCTCTGGTACGTCTGGCTTGAAATTTTTCATGCTGGGCCACTGGACTTGCTGTAGCTCACGGGTAAACGCAGGGCAACCTACCGCGTACGGCAAGTCGCCTGGTTCCCCTGGCGCATGCATGTCGACAGAGGGCCCAGCGCGCTGGTCTGATTGACGTCGCGCTTCTCTTCGGCGCTCGATGCGAGTACGAGCGTCTTCTTGTTGTCGTTCGTGAAGAACTTGGCGCTGATCGCGACGAGCTCGTGGATCTGATGATGCAGTGGAGTCGCTGTCGAGGTGGATCCGGCGAGTCGGCGATCTTGGCCTTCCGGGCGGAGAGTGCACAGTGGTTGCACCCCCACCGGTCTTGTCGCCACCGGCTTGTGCCTGGCTGACTTGCCGCGGCAGCGACGTGCCCGGCTGCCGTTGGGCGTCGCCGTTGGCGAAGCCGATGAGACTCTGAATGGTGGCCCTCCAGTCGTCAATCTTGTCTGCCGTTGGAGGGTAGTCTAGGAGCAGTTGAGCTCGCGCCAAAGCTCCTGCTGCAGTGGCGGGTGGCGGTGGCGAACGATGTGAGGAGCGGGATATGCTCGGACTTCTAACCACGTTAGAAGGAGCAGTATCCCGTCCAGGCGACCGTGTCTCGCTCGCGCCAGCATGTTGGTGTGCATGGTGGTCCTGAGCGCTCCGAGATCCACCAGCTCGATCTTGGTCTAGCAAACGCATGGTACCGTGGGTACCATGACGCTGCCAGTCCCGCGCCTCCTGAGATGGGCGCGGTGCATGTATGGACGCCGAGGTCTTGGAGTGCGCCCAGTCGTTGTGGGAGCCGGCCACGCCGCCGATGGGCAGCGCAGCCTTGTCCTTGGACCTGGCAGCACCGTGAGTTCCCTCGTCGACGCCCGTTCTTCCGCCGGCACCTGCCCCATCAGCCGCTTGCTCCGGCGATGGTGGGTTCGGCGCGGACGGAGCAGCCGCCTCCGAAGCCTTCTTCTTCGGCGGCATGTCGATGAAGATGATGAAGATCTAGCTCGCGCGAACGCCGGATCTAGTTCACACAACCTCGACGCCCCCTACCTGGCGCGCCAAAGATGTCGGGGGACTGATCCACGAACACCTATGGGACCGGCGGGCCGAGTCCCTTTCGATTCGGTGAGGGCGGAGACCGTGCAAAGAGCGGATCGAGGCGAGGCACGCGAGCAGTTTACCCAGGTTCGGGCCGCACGGATGCGTAAAACCCTACTCCTGCTTTGTGGTTTGTATTGATTTCTTGCTCGGGAGCGCGGAGTGCTACAGTACACACCAGCAGCTAACGAGACCGAGCGGGAGTGTTCTCCGAACTAGCTAACTAGCTAGCCCGTTAACCCGCCAACCTCCCCTACGTTGCGCATGGGCCTCCTTTTATATGCTCAAGGGGTCACCGACAGGTGGCAACGTAGACAAGGGTAAACATGGAAAGGTGCTGCTGTAGGTACAGCTACCTGCTACAGTGTATCATACCTAACCCTGACGGTAGGGGACAAGGGCATTAAATGCCCGTCTGCGTTGCCTAAACAGTGCAAAAGGGACCGCGAGGGACGCCACCGCTTGCCACGATGGCAATCTTGTCAGCACCGCTTGCCACCGCACACCCCTGGCTGCACAGCCTCCCGCCACGTACGCCTGGAAGGGTCCCAGAGCGACACGTTGGTGGATGTGCTGGAGCGCGGGCACAGGGTGGTGGCTTGCTGCGGCAAGTGCCTTGCCGTGGTCGTTGTCGTGTCGCGTCCGGGAGCTTGTCGCTCACCGGGCCTTGCCGGGGCGCATGGCGCGTCGCGGCAAGTTCCTTGAGGTGCCTTGGTTGGCCTTCCCGGCAAGCTCCTCTTGCCGGGGTCTTGTCTCCTTGACTCGGATACTTAGTTCTTGAATGGCTCCAAAGGAATCACGGAGGACCTTGGCGGTCACCCGGCAAGCCTTGCCGCGGGACGCTGCGACTGCCCGTGCACAAGTTCGGGATACTAGGGTACCCCTACTCTAGTACACCGACACCTCGGGAGCGCTTTTCCTATTATAAGAGTTTGTTCCGGCTTGTGCTTTGCTGCAAAAGGATTGGGCCACCTTGCTACACTTTATTTACTTTTGTTACTTGTTGCTCGTTACACTTTATCCTAGCACAAAACTATCTGTTACCACTTATTTAGTACTTGCAGAGAATACCTTGCTGAAAACCGCTTATCATTTCCTTCTGCTCCTCTTTGGGTTCGACACTCTTACTTATCGAAGGGACTACGATAGATCCCCTATACTTGTGGGTCATCACTGATCTGTCCCCCGCCCTCTTGCCTCTTCCCTGGCATCTTCCCCTGCCTCGATCCGCCATGGCCTTGAGCTTGGTGAGGTCGGGTGGTGCCCCCGGCCACCTGCTCCGTGAGATGGAGATGGTTTTCGCCTTGCTGCAATTGGGGTCTCCAGTAGACTGGATTTGGGCCGGGAAGCAATCTACGGTGGTGAAGCTGCGGCTGGGGATGAGGTCTCTCCTCACCCAAACTAGCACTGCCCGGTGATTTGTAGGCATGTGGTTAGGTTTAGTGTCGGTGTCAAAACCGGCGGATCTTGGGTAGGGGGTCCCGAACTGTGCGTCTAAGGCGGATGGTAACAGGAGGCAGGGGACGCGATGTTTGACCCAGGTTCGGGCCCTCTTGATGGAGGTAAAACCCTACGTCCTGCTTGATTTATTCTTGATGATATGAGTATTACAAGAGTTGATCTACCACGAGATCGGAGAGGCTAAACCCTAGAAGCTAGCCTATGGTATGATTGTATGTTGTCCTACGGACTAAAACCCTCCGGTTTATATAGACACCGGAGGGGGCTAGGGTTACACAAGGTCGGTTACAAAGGAGGAGATATACATAGCCGTATTACCTAGCTTGCCTTCCACACCAAGTAGAGTCCCATCCGGACACGAGACGAAGTCTTCAATCTTGTATCTTCATAGTCCAACAGTCCGGCCAAAGGATATAATCCGGCTGTCCGGATACCCCCTAATCCAGGACTCCCTCAGTTAGCATCTTCCACATCGATCTAGAGCTGACCAAAAATCTCAATCAGGCCCTCTTCCTCATCGCTTTTGCTTGATCTACTTTCCACCTCAACAGCTTTGGATTTTTCACGCTGCGCATTGCCTGCTCTGCTTTTCCCCGTCCCGCCAGGTAGGCCCTGCTGCCTGAACCCATCTCCGGCGAAACTGGGGATTTCTCCGACGACGGTTACCTGCTCTGCTACACCCGCTTCTCGATGCTGCCCACCCACGGCTCTGCCTCCCGCACCAACAGTCCGGCCAAAGGATATAATCCGGCTGTCCGGATACCCCCTAATCCAGGACTCCCTCAGTAGCCCCAGAACCAGGCTTCAATGACGATAAGTCCGGTGTGCAATGTTGTCTTCGGCATTGCAAGGCGGGTTCTTGTCCATATTTCGAACATTTGTAAAGCAGTGTCCGGTCCCATAAATGTTTGGACCTCTTGGCTTCTGTGCCCAATAAGGGCTATCTCCCACGCATTGAATGAATACGAGGCGGCAGGGCATTTTTACATTCGCCACCCCTAGCCAGACAAATAAATTGTCTATTAAAAGGACGGGGATTCTTAGATCCGATCCATACCATTCTCCCCCAGCGAGAATCCACCAGAGCGCGCTTCTGAAAGATCCACTCCAGCATGGACGACCTCCGCAGCTCCTCCTCCCGCCCCCGTAGCCCTAAGCCTGGTGATTGGGAGAGGTGTTCAGTCCCACACAATCGATTAATCGAACTGCAGACTAAGGGATTTCTCCCTCCAGCATACATGGTGCCCGTTCGAGCCGGGCTTGCCACCTACAATGGCGGAGAGCAAGCGGAGAGCTTTCCCAGTCCCTCTATGAGGGAGCGGGTCTGCCTTGTTCCTTATTTATTAAGGGGACTCGGATTTCCAATTCATCCATTCCTCCGCGGTCTCCTGGAGTTCTACGGCCTCCAATTATACAATTTCACCCCTGCCTCCATTCTACATATCGCCGGCTATGTTGCTCTCTGCGAGTTGTTCCTGGGCTACGAGGCTCACTTCGAGCTGTGGAAAAGGCTATTTTGCCTCGTCCCTCGCACACAGAGGGGGTCACTTTATCAAGTGGGCGGAGCCGAAATATGGCGTATAGCCGGTACCAGATACCTGTCCGGTACCTCGAAGAAGTCGTCCGAAGACTGGCCTTCGGAATGGTTTTATATGGAGGACGTTCCCCTTCCGGACCCTGTTCGGCGGGGTCTTCCTGAGTTCAGCAATGCTCCTCTGAAGAAACGCCGAAGTTGGCGCCCACGGAGCCCCCAGGTGGAAGACAATGGAGAAGTCCTCTACCTGATGAACCGGATTAAAGCACTGGCTCAATCAGGATTGACAGTAATCGAAGTTATGTCGATTTGCATAATGCGGGGAGTGCAACCACTTCAATATCGTGGGCACCCCTTGTGGTGTTTTAACGGGGCGGGTGATGCCACCCGCTGCGGGCGTAAGGGTACGGACAATGCTGCCGCTTTAGCAAAAATTATGTCCGAATTGTTCAAGGGAGAGGAAGAGGAGTTCATCCGCATCAAGCCACGGGATGGATTCTCCATGTACAATCCTCCAAGCTGGGTAAGTTATATCTCCTTACTCCCATTTTTCCCGCATTCCTAGTCGTAAGTATTAACCTTGCCACTTTGTAGCAGGAACAGCGAAAAGCCATAAAGGAGGTCAGCAGCCCTTCTCCACAACCAGAGGACCCTGATTGGGCCCTCGACTCCGGACTTGAAGAAGATCCGGTTATATTCGTGGAGCTGACTGACTGGCAGTTCTATCAGTTAAGCTGCGATGATGCCATGGTGGCCATTACGGCCGACTATCCCGGACTGCTTCCTGCATCGCACGTAAGAAAACCAAAAAATCCCAACTCCAAAAACTAGGATCCCATGTTAGACACTTCACCTACGATATACATATGGCGTTTTTACAGGGAAGGCATTCGGGACACCCTGCCGAACCCGCAACAACTTGCCAACAAGAGGCACCGAGGCCGGGCAGGCCAAAAAGGAAGGCGGTCAGGACGGAGACGCCGATGCAAAGGTATAATAGAAACCCCTCTCTGTGGTTGTCGTCTTTCTCGAAATGTAACAATGCCCGTGTTTCTCTAACAGAAAAAACGCTCGCCGGAATATGTTCGGCGATGTTGCTAATCACGCTTCCACCAGTCGGGCGCCAGGACCGGACATAGAGGCGGAAGCCGATATGGGGCGGGCGTCGGATAATCCCCCTACAGAGAATGCGGATAGATTATCTGCTACAAACTCAGAAGTGGAAAGCGCCATGAATCATAGGCGCCGCCGAGCCGTACTCCGTGACACTTGTTTCTCACCAGAGGCATTTGATGCCTTCAATTCTGGAGAGGCATACCTCCGTGCTGCTCAAGATGGTCTAGCCAGAGCCACGGATCAGTATGTAAAGGATGTACGGGTAAGTAAATCTGACGATTTATATGTATCAGTAGCCCCTGAGACTTGAAACAGTTAGCAAAACTGATTTAAGGATCATCTTTATTGTGCAGATTCTTACAGAGAAGAATACTAGGCTATCACAGGAGCTGGAGGAATGCAAGACCCAACTGCGGGCCGCTGTTGCCGCATTGAAGGAACCGAAAAAGTCTCCCGGTGGTAACATTTACTTTAAAGAATGATGGTTACCATATAGTGTGCGGCATGGCTGTAGTTCTAACAATAGATGTTGCAGATGAATCCGGAGAAAATCCGGAGGACCAGCATGTCGTGCGACAGCTAGAGGCTGACAAACGCGTGCTGACTGAGGTTAGGCGGGAGAAAAACAATCTCCAAGACGCCAATATCAAGATGAGCATGCAACTAAAAGACGTTCGAGCCCAGCTTGCAGACTCTGAGAAGGAGAATAGGCGGCTTCGGCGCGGCATTTTCAGTAAGTGCTTGAACGAATCCTTTTGAAGGAGTTCGGCGAAGAAGCTGACTAACAACGTTATGTCTGTAAGTATGCTGACGGGTCGTCCCGCGGAGGAAATGCCCGGGTCTGCGGGTGATCTTCTATCTGAGCTCTCACATCTGCACGAACAAGTTCGGCAGGTGATGCACGGTGTTGCCCAGGCCTTGTGGCCATCCGTCTCCCTGCCAGAAGGCGTTGCAGAGCTTACGGAGAAGCTCAAGGGAGCACGGCGGTGCTTTCGATTATGGAAGATATCGGCCTGCCGTCAAGGTGCCAGAGAAGCCTGGGCCATGGTGAAGACGCGGTATACCAAGGCTGACCCAAATCACATGGCCGAGGTCGGACCTGTGGGGCCCAATGGAAAAGATATCCCCGTTAGCTTAGTTTATGGGCAAGTAGAATTAGCCACAAAGTATTCTCAACAGGATTGTAGGCTAGACCACCTGTTGGATGGTATAGAAGAGGAATTTAGTCAGTCTGCATGACTATGTAATTAAAGTGACATGTATAATGCCTTCTAGCCGGATTGTAGATAATTTGTCTTGGCGGACCTTTTCGCTTCAACCTCGGGACCCGATAGTCCGGAGTGTATCCGAATACCCGCTCAGTTATATAAGAACCGGGGTATGCGTGGATACCAGGCGTAGGGGTCATTAGTGCTTGAACGGACAAGTGCCCAACTAGTTATGTTATATTACATGGGTAGTAAGAAACATCTTCCAGGGAGAATAGTTCCGTTAAGGGTTCCTTTCCCTGGGTATGCATGCCCTAAGGTGCATGTCCGGACTGCGATAAGAAACGCAGGAAAAAACATCTGGGGGCCGATATGAAAAATAAATAAAGATCATCTTTTGTTCATCGACCGAATATTCCCTTAAGAACGCTAGCTTTCGGCTTCACCCAGTCTGAGGTACACATCCGGCTGACCCGGCAGTAACAATCGCAGAGGTCCTCCCCTTATGCCCTAGCCGAATTAACGGGAACATATGGCATAAATACAAGAGCCAGGCAACCCAACTTGGCCAAAACTTAAGTCATATCGATGCATATAATGGCGAAAAAGGTACATGCAGAAGTATAACACATATGCGGGGCATGTGGCCCAGATAAATAATTAAGCTTCTGTGAAAGAAGCCCCCAGGTATGATGAGCGCGGCTAGCGCATCTATAATGTGCAAGCGAGGCACACGTTGGCCCTTGAAGGCCTAGAGAAAGAATAAAAGAAAGAAAGAAAGAAAAACAAGACAGATAATGTATATGCAAAAAATGGACAAAGAAAGGGGACGAACATAGAGTCCGGCGCTAGGCGTAGAATCTTCGGAGCCTGGCTGCGTTCCATGGGTTCGGCTTGAGTCGATTAGTCGATGCATCCCGTAGTCGGTATGCTCCATCGGTCAGAACTTGGTCAATAATGAAGGGACCTTCCCATTTGGGCTCGAGCTTGTTCTTTTTCTTATCCGTTAGGCGTAGAACTAGTTCGCCAATGTTATAAGTTTTGGCCCGTACTTCTCTGCTTTGGTATCTGCGAGCCTGTTGCTGATAAAATGCGGAATGGGCTTTTGCTACGTCGCGCTCCTCCTCCAGGGTGTCCATACTATCATGTCGATCGAGCTCGGCTTCTCTTTCTTCGTACATGCGCACTCGAGGTGAGTCATGAATTATGTCACATGGCAAGACTGCCTCTATGCCGTATACCATAAAGAAGGGTGTATATCCGGTACTATGATTCGGCGTGGTCTGCAGCCCCCAGAGTACGGAGTCGAGCTCCGCTACCCAGTGCGTGTTAGACTCCATTAAGGAACGCACTAATCTGGGTTTAATGCCGCTCATTATAAGACCGTTTGCTCGCTCAACTTGGCCGTTGGTTTGTGGGTGATAGACTGAAGCATAATCGAGCTTGATGCCCATTTTGTTGCACTAGAGTTTTACCTCATCGGCCGTGAAGTTCGTGCCGTTGTTAGTGATGATGCTGTGGGGGACGCCATAACGGTGCACGACCCCGGATATGAAGTCTGACACCGGTCCGGATTCGGCTGTTTTAACAGGTTTGGCCTCTATCCATTTGGTGAATTTATCCACCATGAACAGTAAGTATTTTTTTCTTGTCGGTTCCCCCTTTAAGGGGTCCAACCATGTCAAGCCCCCGGACCGTGAAGGGCCACGTAATGGGGATGGTTTGGAGGGCGATGGGTGGCATGTGGCTTTGGTTTGCAAAAAGCTGGCAACCGGCGAAGCGTTGGACCAAGTCCTGTGGGTCTGCCCGGGCCGTCGGCCAATAGAATCCTGTACGGAAGGCCTTGCTTACAAGAGCCTGGGTTGCGACATGGTGACCGCCGAGTCCGGCGTGAACTTCTGCCAAAAGGTTCCGCCCTTCCTCTTCGGAGATGCACCTTTGAAGGACTCTGGTAGTGCTTTTTTTATACAGTTCTCCCTCATGGACCCTGTAGGTCTTAGATCATTGCACTATGCAGCGTGCCTCATTTAGGTCCCCCGGAAGTTCCTGCCTAGTTAGGTAGGCCAGGAATGGTTCTGTCCATGGGGCTATGATGGCCATTATTATATGGGCTGAAGGTGTTGTTTCGGTGGCAGAGCCTTCAATTATGTCAGAGTGTTCGATATCGAGTGTTGTGGCCGGGTCCGAACTAATATTGCTGGTGTCCCCCTCCCATACCACGGATGGCTTAAACAATATCTCTAAGAAGATATTGGGGGGACCGCATCGCGTTTTGCGCCGATGCGGGCGAGGATATCCGCCGCCTGATTTTTTTCCCGAGCCACATGGTGAAATTCGAGACCCTTGAACCAAGCTGGCATCTTTAGGACGGCGTTACGATAGGCGCCATCTTCGGATCCTTGGCATCAAAGTCTCCATTTATTTGGGATATGGCGATGTTTGAATCCCCACGCACCTCCAGGCACTGAATGCCCATGGAAACTGCCATCCGAAGACCATGTAACAGGGCTTCGTATTCGGCTGCATTGTTGGAGTCTGTATACAGTATCTGCAGTACGTATTGAACTGTATCTCCGGTTGGGGACATCAGGACGACGCTAGCCCCCAGTCCAGCCAGCATTTTGGAGCCGTCGAAGTGCATAATCCAATTGGAGTATGCGCCGTACTCTTTAGGGAGTTCGGCTTCCGTCCATTCGGCGACAAAGTCGGCCAATACTTGCGATTTAATGGCTCACCGAGGTTTGTATGTTATGTCGAACGGGAGGAGCTCGATGGCCCATTTGGCAATCCGGCCCGTGGCATCGCGGTTGTTAATAATATCATTGAGTGGCACCTCCGAGGCTACTGTAATCGAACACTCTTGAAAGTAGTGTCGCAGCTTCCGGGATGCCATGAATACCGCATAGGCTATCTTTTGATAATGTGGGTACCGTGATTTGCATGGAGTGAGGACAGTGGATACATAGTATATCGGCTTTTGAAGAGGGAATTTACGTCCGTCAGCTTCTCGTTCGACGACGAGCACTGCGCTTACAACTTGATGAGTTGCCGCAATGTACAACAGCATTGGTTCGCCGATGTTTGACGCGGCCAGGATTGGGTTGGTTACCAAAATGGCTTTTATTCTTCCAATCCGGCTGTGGCAGCGTCCGTCCACTTGAAGTGTTCGGTGCGCCGAAGGAGGCGATAAAGGGGTAAAGCCTTTTCTCCTAAGCTGGATATAAAGCGGCTTAGAGCCGCCACGCATCCAGTTAACTTCTGGATTTGTTTGAGGTCTATTGGGGTAGCCAACTGTGACAAAGCTCGGATTTTGGTCGGATTAGCTTCAATACCTCTACTGGAGACAATGAAACCCAGGAGCTTTCCGACTGGTACGTCGAAAATGCATTTTTCCAGATTGAGTTTGATGTCGTATGTTCGGAGGTTGTCGAATGTGAGCCTCAAGTCGTCTGTCAAAGAGTCGACGTGTTTGGTTTTGACGACCACATCGTCTACGTATACTTCTACTGTTTTGCCGATTTGTTTCTCCAGATATGTCTGAATCATGCGTTGATATGTTGCACCGGCGTTTTTGAGCCCAAAAGGCATTGTGTTGAAACAGAAGGGATCGTATGGTGTGATGAATGCCGTTGCGGCTTGGTCGGACTCCGCCATCTTGATTTGGTGGTAACCGGAGTATGCGTCGAGGAAACACAATGACTCGTGTCCTGCGGTAGCATCAATAATTTGATCGATGCGGGGGAGGGGAAGGGATCCTTTGGGCAAGCTTTATTGAGGTCCTTGAAATCGACACAAAGGCGCCAGGATTTATCCTTATTTGGTACCATCACCAGGTTTGCTAGCCAGTCCGGGTGTTTTATTTCTCTAACGAATCCGGCCTCCAATAACTTGGCTAGTTCCTCTCCCATGGCCCGTCTCTTAGGTTCGGAGAAACGCCGAAGAGCTTGCTTGACCGGCTTGAATCCCTTTAGGATATTCAGGCTATGCTCTGCCAGCCTGCGTGGGATTCCTTGCATGTCTGAGGGATGCCAGGCGAATATGTCCCAATTCTCGCGCAGGAACTCTTGTAGTGCGGCGCCCACAGCGGGGTTTAACTGTGCCCCGGTGGAGGCTGTTTTTGTAGGGTCCGTTGGGTGGACTTGGAATTTGACTATTTCATCCGTTGGTTTAAAAGAGGTGGACTTGGATCTCTTATCAAGTATCACGTCGTCCCTGTCCACTTTGGAGCGTAGCGTGGTTAATTCCTCGGCCGAGAGGGCTTCGGATAATGCCTCGAGGGAAAGTGCGGCTGTTTTGTTTTTAGCGCGGAGTGCTGTGTCTGGATCACTAGCGGGGGTGATGATTCCGTTGGGCCCGGGCGTTTTGAGCTTCATGTACCAATAATGGGGTACGGCTTGGAAGATCGTGAACGCCTCACGTCCTAAAAGGGCGTGGTATCCACTGCTGAATGGGGCCACTTGAAATGTAATTTCTTTGGACCTATAGTTCTTTGGCGTACCGAATACCACATCTAGTGTGATTTTCCCAGCGCATCGTGCCTCCCGACTGGGTATGATTCCCCTGAAGGTTGTGCTACTTTGCTCAATGTGGTTCCAGTCTATTTCCATTTTTTGAAGAGTTTCCTCATAGATGAGGTTTAATCCGCTGCCGCCGTCCATGAGTACTTTGGTGAGTCGAAAGCCATCCACAATTGGACTGATGACCAGTGCGGCTGGTGCTCGGGCTGTTCGGAATTTAGGTTTGTCACTGGCATTGAAGGTAATAGCCGTGTCACTCCATGGATTTATTGCTGCTACGTGGCAGATTTCGGCCATGCTGCGGAGTGTTTGCTTGCGCCTATTATTTGACGCGAAGGTCTCAAAGACTGTTAACACCGTATTGTTATCCACGGGATGGTGCTCTGTGGCATTTGGGATAAGAAGATCCTCACCACTTTTGGCCACCTGCCGGAGTATCCAACATGCTCTAAGGTTGTGCGTTGGTATTGTATCCGTTGTACTATGAATTTTGCAGGGTCCGTTAAGCCATCCCTCCAGTACGGTTCCATGCCCTGTAGAGGGTTTTTGTTTCTTTGCAACTAGCTCGGGTGTCTTATGATAGTGCACCCTTTTACTTCGGACTGGGTGTATATTCAGAGCCGGATTATCCCAAAATTTCGTTTCGGTTTTCCAGGCGCTTTCCATCCCACAGTACTTTTGTACTATGGACGCCAAGTCAGCGAAGCGTGATATGTCACGGCGACTTAAGGCGTTAAGGATTCCCTTGTCCGTGCAATTATTGCAGAAAAGTGAGATTGCATCTTCCTCGCGACAGTTCTTAGCCTTGTTCATCACAAGGAGGAATCTGGCCCAATAATGATGTACTGTTTCATGGGGCTCTTGCGAGAAAGATCATTTATGTCTGGGTGGGTGGGTGGATTTGAGTCCGAACCCCTACCCAATCTGAGACCCAGGGGCCGAGGAGTTTCCAATCTTGGAAGTTCGGGTTCCGGAGTGCTGCCTGATAAGTCTGGCCCGCTGCCTGATTCTAGGTTCAGGGCTTGGGTGATGTCCTCCAGTAAGCGGGTATCCGGCTCGGAGAGCTCAGGAATCCGGACATAGTTAGTCCTTAAAATAGAGGGAGAGTTGCCGCATTGTTCCTCCACCACCGCCACGTGATGGGTGACCAATGGAGAGTTAATCTCCCTTTGATCGGGTTTAAGCCCAATCCGATCATAGTCCGTAGCGACTCCCAAGGCGGCGATGCAATCCAAGAGTTCGTTTAGGGAAGAGAGCTCCATTGGATCCATCTGCTCGGCGAATTCCGAGCCGACGTGGAGGCTGTTTTTGATGACCCGAGAAGTCATCATCGGTGTAGTGGCCGAACAGGCGGTCATGACGAAACTGCCTAGCCGGAGAGTTTGGCCGACAGCCAGAGCTCCCCCAGCGGTAATGTTGTTTTTAACAACGAGATGAGGCATCCTTCCTTACAACGACGTCACAGAGGAACTCTCAATGAAAGCACCAATGTCGGTGTCAAAACCGGCGGATCTCGGGTAGGGGGTCCCGAACTGTGCGTCTAAGGCGGATGGTAACAGGAGGCAGGGGACAAGATGTTTTACCCAGGTTCGGGCCCTCTTGATGGAGGTAAAACCCTACGTCCTGCTTGATTTATTCTTGATGATATGAGTATTACAAGAGTTGATCTACCACGAGATCGGAGAGGCTAAACCCTAGAAGCTAGCCTATGGTATGATTGTATGTTGTCCTACGGACTAAAACCCTGAGGTTTATATAGACACCGGAGGAGGCTAGGATTACACAAGGTCGGTTACAAAGGAGGAGATATACATATCCGTATTGCCTAGCTTGCCTTCCACGCCAAGTAGAGTCCCATCTGGACATGAGACGAAGTCTTCAATCTTGTATCTTCATAATCCAACAGTCCGGCCAAAGAATATAATCCGGCTGTCCGGATACCCCCTAATCCAGGACTCCCTCAGTTAGCATCTTCCACATCGATCCAGAGCTGACCAAAAATCTCAATCAGGCCCTCTTCCTCGTCGCTTTTGCTTGATCTACTTTCCACCTCAATAGCTTTGGATTTTTCACGCCGCGCATTGCCTGCTCTGCTTTTCCCCGTCCCGCCAGGTAGGCCCTGCTGCCTGAACCCATCTCCGACGAAACAGGGGATTTCTCCGACGACAGTTACCTGCTCTGCTACACCCGCCTCTCGATGCTACCCGCCCATGGCTCTTTTTTTTAGAAAAGGAGGATGACCCCCGGCCTCTGCATCTGGGAGATGCATACGGCCACTTTATTGATTATTCTCGATAACCATACAAAGTATTACAACAATGTGTCTGAATCCACCATCTTGGCAACAGGTGCCGCTACTCCTATCCCATATGATGAGGGGGTGCTAGCTGGGCCACTACCCAAACCACTCACCTAAGCCTAACATCAAAAGCCGGAAGCCGAAACTCATTCGGTAACCCTAGCCGAGCCACATACTGGGTCTGGAGCGCAATCCGGTCAGACGCACTCGTGTGTCGTCGCCGCCATCTTCCACAGGTCCGTCTTCAGATCAAATTGAGGCTTCTACCTTGTCTGGCCAGTCTGCCATCGACGTCCCCATGACGCCAGACAGCTTCCTCCTCCTGCACGAGTCCATCTCCGCGCATCAGACGCCGAGTCTCCACAGCACCATGCCGCCGAGATCCGCCATCATCAATGTGAAAGGTGAAGCTCCGCTCCACCAACGTCGCCGTCCTCTAGTCCCTCGAGCCCGTGTGCACCTCCAAGAATGACGCCCCCAGGGGAGAAGACGACACCAGAGAGCCGCCGCCATCCGATCTACTGATCTAGGGTTTCCCCCGGAGGTAGCAGAGAGTGGCCTTGAACATCTCCACGACGATGCCTTCAGGAAGGGAACGACGCAGACAGCGTTGCCATCGCCGGCCTTGGCAATAGCCAATAGCAGGTTTTCACCCGGATCTGATCGAAGACCTCCATCTCTCGTGCACGGGTCGCCGCCATCCTTGCCGGGATCTGGAAGACCCCGCAAGCCAGATCTCAGTAGGGAGGAGCCCCCCCCCCATCGAGACCCGCCGACCAAGCAGGGGAGGCCGAGGCCGCGCCCACAGGACATGCCCGCGCCGCCGCCCCGGAGCAGCCCCGCGCGCCAAGAGGCGAGGACCACCACCATGACTCCCGCCGCACCGCCGCCAGGAGCCCGACCACTCCGCAGCACGCTGTGCCGCCGCACCCGTCATCCAGTCCGGCGCCCAGGCCCGGCGGATCTGGCCCGCGCCTGACCACCCGCGCGAGGGGACGAAGGAGGCCCCGCCGCCGCCTGCGCAGACCGGGCTTCGCCCGGCCACGCCCTCCAGCGGCGGCGAGGGGGAGTAGGGAGGGAGAGGGGGCCGAGCGGAGGAGATCGGGGCGCCCTCCCCGGCCGCCTCGCGGGTGGCGGCGCGGGAGGGAGGGAGGGAGGGCAAGCTGCTCCTATCCTGATCTAGTAGAGTGCGTGTGTTCACCCGCCCATGGCTCTGCCTCCCGCACCCCTGTACACATCAGATTGTTGTGCCCAAGGTGGGGATTGGAACGCGGCTCTGCAGAGAGGGGAATCCAGCCCCCAATCCGTAGTGTGGTCGCTGCAGCAGCGCACCCTGCACGACGAGCCAACTGCTTCCTCGGCCCAGCTCACCTGAGTGGCGGCTGGAGGGACCAGAAGGCCCTCCACTTCTCCCGCTGCGCTGGAATCGACGAGCCAACCTCCGCTCGAGCCCATCTGATGATTTCCTCTAACGAAGTCGAATTCTCTGGCAGCATCCTGGCCATCTCCCCCGGTGTGGCCTCGACGCAGATCCGAGTGACGAGCTTCTGGACTGAATGTCCCCTCCTGGGGAGGCGCATCGTCCACGCCATGCGCGCCTGAACCATCTCCTCCGCCATTACTTCTTCCTTGAGATCTCGAATCGTCCGCTCGCGTGCCATCTGGAGGCGGAGCGGAGGGAAAGCTTGACATTTCCAGATCCGTCCAAGTCTGGTAGCACTGGCTTTGTTGTCTTCATTCATCTGTTTGTATCCAGTATTACAATATGAGTAGTACTAGAACTGCACAGCCGACCATGATTAAATCAAATGCAACTTGTTTACCGCTCTGCTACTATATTTTCTAGTACACCCACCAACTGCCTGCCGTGTCCCGTGCCTAATTTATTAGAGAGAATCGAGAGAGAGGAGCGAATGGAAAACAGATATATGAATGAACAGTTATTCTATTGATTGAAGATTGGGGTATTTATACCCAGTTTACAAGGCGGTTACAAAAGGAGGCAGTTGCCAAAAGTGGCACCGACATAGCAGTGATTAATAGTTAATTAACCTAATTAATTAATTCCTAACACTCCCCCTAATCAATGCTTGTCTTTGTGAATATACATCATCTTGATAGACTCCTCCTAGTATGTATTTGCCTTGAACGTTCATCATCTTCATTTTGAAAGTCTCCTCCAAAAACCCTGTGGGAAAAATATGAGGAGAATAGTGCAGATATGTTGCTAAAACTCCTTTAAACCCAGTGGGAAAAATAATAAGGAGAAAATGATGCAACATATAATGATTATTGTCTCTTGATAACTCATATGATAAAAACCTTTGAAGAAGGAGAAAAATCATCAATGAGTTTAGAGAACAATTAATATGTCTTGAGTACTTTCTTTAAAAACCCCGATAGGGAAAAAAAATATGACATGCCTCGTTAAAAACCGTTATGAGAAACTTTGAGAGAAAACTCATAAAGGAAAAGAGTGCGATTATATATGCCATCGAAAACTCCTTTAAAACCCAATGGGAAAATATAAGGAGAAAATGATATGACATATATGAACACTTGTATCTATATTGTCTCATTAAAAACCTTTTATGAGAAACCGTTAGGGAAAAACTCGTGAAGGGAAAAAGAGTACAATATATGTAATCTGATGTTTGTTAACAGGTTATACTTTGGGAGATTACTCCCCCTGAACTTTGCAAATCTGGAGGATGTCTCATATCAATTACATTGACATGATCATGACATTATGAATAATATGTCGGTTTTTCCAATATTTTGTTTGCAAACTATTTCATCACTTTTCTATAATTCATGAGGATAAGTGATCTCGAGCAATGTGCTTTGTGATATTGCTCTTCATATAACCTGTATGTATTGAGTAATACAAGTGGTAGCATCTTGATAAATCAAATTATGTTACTCTGATGAATCTCAACCACATGGTTTTGAGTGTGGTTAATCATTCTGCTAAGCCAACCATATTTTCAATGCCTTTAGATAAAGTAATTATGTCAGAATGATAAGGGGAAGTAGCCATTAAATTCTATTTATATGAATTCCATAAGAAGGCTATTCCATCAAAATCAGTCATTGATATGGCTTTGTTGGGATCAAGTAAAGAGCCAATATCATGGTCAAATCTTGATTTTCCTGATGGAATTGTTCAAGATTTATTATGAACTTGAGATATAAGTTAATATTCCTCATATCGACCATATACGTTTTGTTGGTGTGATATATCCACATTGAACTTCTCAAATATGTTTTGGATATATGTAGACTGATATGTATTCTTGAGAGAATGCTCAAGTTGTAAACTTAAGCTAAATTTGGTTTAATCCAAATTTTCCGCCTTGAGATGATTTTGTATATGTTTAGGTCTTGTATAGACATTGATGATGAAGT
Organism: Triticum dicoccoides; assembly: GCF_002162155.2. Taxonomy (NCBI): domain Eukaryota; kingdom Viridiplantae; phylum Streptophyta; class Magnoliopsida; order Poales; family Poaceae; genus Triticum; species Triticum dicoccoides. Next base: position 401,539,398 of record NC_041388.1, on the reverse strand, counting down.
CATCGATATACACTAAGTGATATAAGGAAAAAAAAATTGGATTTCCTTATTAACACAGAAGCAATCATCATTCTTTGAGTAATCCCTTTGAAGAAGGAACTCATTTCGTCGGTAGTACCATATGATTTCCGACTATTTCAAGTCATAGAGTGACTTTGAAGTTTTACACAAAACATGCTACGATTTATCTTTGGATTCGGAATTTTAAGCCCTTCAGGAACTTTAAAATAGATATCCGAAATGAGTGATCCATATGAGTATGTAGTCACTGCATCCATTAACTGCATGGTATTATTCGTACTGCCTATGATATTTAGTATCGAAACATAATTCCACTAATACCAGAAGGGTATGTCACATCGTGATTGATGTCGGATCTCTGCGTGAACCCTTTTGCTACAAGCCTCGCTTTCTCACCACCTCATTGACTTTGTCTATGAATGAGAAGTTTTTAGTATTCCATATGGAAGATACTTATGAGGAGTAGGTATTACTGCAGTAAATACCACTCATTTGTTGAGCGAGTGCTATCCTTCATTACTTGCTTCCTTTTTATGTGAACCAATATGAGTGCAAGAGGAACTCTACCATGGATTTTGGTTCTGGGCCCAAAAGGTTTTAGCAATTTGAGAAGAAATATATGTCGACAAATGTAGTCTTTAGTTTATATGATCCTGATGGAATCATTGAAGTTTGTGGATAAAATATGTACTCCTTTTTAACTCCTTGTGATTTCCTACAACAAATGGAGTCGAGGTGTTTCGATGTCCCGGCACCAAAACATGTGTGCACCTTTATGCCGGGCATTGGATGATGAGCGTCCAGTGAGGTGTCTTTCAACTTGATGTTGAATTACATTTACTAGTTGAGGATGTGATTTCCTCTGTTTCCGCGGAAACATATGAGAAGTTATATCTCGTATTGTCAGATTTTCTCCCCCTCTTGCTCTCATTTGGGGAGAAGAGTGGTTTATCAGGTACCTCCACTCTTTCTGACACTTTACTGCAGGAATATAGAATTTAGTGACACCTTGTCATTAGTAAATGTATGTGGCAAATTTGCAATGTGTTGCATATATATGATTCTCTGAACTTATAGTTCAGATTCTTTGAGTACGTGGATATAAGGATTGAATTTCAATAACATTTATAATTTATTTCTCGGCATTCTTTGTGGTACTTATCTCCCCCTAATGCTGGAAAATATCCTTATTGCTGATGTAATCAACATACGGGCTATGAATAATTTTGATTGACGGATAAATTGTTATTCCTCACATAGATCCCTGATTTTCTGTGAGTGCCCATTGATGTATGCTGGAGTGGTGATATCGGTATGTAACCGAATTATCGCAGATGGGAAATACTTTGTTGATTTCCACGTAGTTACTACAAGGGGAAAGTAGTATGAAATGCAGTTGGTATGATTTAGATCATACTTACGGTGTGTAAGGCCGTATGTGTCCAGCAAGAGGCTGGTAAATTTACAATTCTTTAAGATTGGTCATGTAATTCATTTCACTATCTTTGATAAGAAATTTAGTTAAACCATTCTGGGTATGTACATAGAGTACAAAAATATAATCGGACATTGCTTGTGAAATGATTTCAATGACATTGTCCATTCGAATGGGTTTTTCAATCCTGTTTTTAGGAGAATTTGCTCCTACTTTGATAAGTTGAGCAATTTATTTAGTAAGATCATGCATGTTTGTGTGTGATAAGAGACACACTTGAAATCATTTTATAAATGTTCCTATGAGTACCATGAAGTATCTAAATAATTCCACATAATGGTTAACTAATCCACATATGTCTTCTTAATGTATTCAAGGAAGATTGAGTGGCTCATTTAGAATTTTAAGGTGAGAGTGCCTTAAAACTGATATCCCCTATGGCACATGTAGTGCGCGTAAAATCTGATGATTTGGGATATTTTGCAACTTGTTAAGTTGTGATCAAATAGAATTGTCAATAATTTTCTAATCATCTCCAAGCCAGGATGGACAAGGCTATCAAGCCTAATATTTAATTTATTAATACTTAGAAAATCATTGTGTACGCAACAATAATGAGTATGAATTGAAACATACATTCAAATTTATTGAATAATGTATCCAAGGGATATGATATTGGACATTTTACTACATGTAGTAGTAGAAGTATAGGTTAATGCTATTTTTGGGAATAATTAGGAGATTACCTAAGGTCTTCGATATTATTGAGTGCAAATGAGTTCATCCTCCATTTTCTGGACTAGATTTTGGTCCTCCTTCTGATGAAGATTCTGAGAACAATTCTTTACCAGAATCTGGTTGTTATTTGCAAATTTTCAAATTTATCCCATTGAACTTATTGGCCTTTTAATAAATTTGTGGTGTGGTTCGACCATATGTTTGAGGGTTTGGTAATGATAGATACAATATTTATATAACCACGCATCTGATAAACTTGAGAGTTGTCTTTTGATCACTTGAAAATGACCGATTCTTATTAAGAGATAATTTCGTCTTTGGTTGTCTATTAGCCTCCACTTTACTTCGAATTCCTCATAGTTCTATTTTGTGACAACTAACTTGCATACTATTCTCGATACTAGCATGAATTTTAAATTATGGTATAACACCCATTGGGTGAATCTGATGATTTTAAGAAATTCCATGTTTCTTCATCGTAAAAATGGTAGTACCATCTTAAGAGGAGGTAAATTGTATAAGGAATTTTCAACCGGATCTGCATATGAAAATATTTGATCACGGGATCTCAACTTGAAAGTTGATTAAGTGACAGAATTGTGAGTTGCGGTAGACTTGAGGTCTTGAAAACGAATGGGTGATCATTCGTGATGTGCTCATGGCATCATGTTTATCTTAAGGGGAATATCCAGGGTGAATAAAAATTCATCCATTATGTACTTAGTTTGAGAACTAAGTGAAGTTGGTGACACATAAAATGCATATGAACGTTGCAACTTTAGAGTCACCGCCAAAAATATAGACGTTGCATGTTTAACATTGATTAGTCACTATGAATACATTACCACAATGTGATGTGGACATTGCAAAAGTGTTGAGACACTCAATCGTTGCTATAAATTATGGGATCCATCTTGATGGATGAACGACACTATAATTATAAATAGTGACATAGGCTCCATTGCCATGTATTTTACCAATGTAATAGAAAATAATCACCATGGTATGCAAATATTTGCGTAATTTTCTATGACATATTCAAGCAAAATGGGGCTTAAATTGTTGATAGCACCCCCAAAAATACCATTTCGGCATACATCAAGTGTGCAAGAACAATATTTACTATGAGAGTAAATCACTCTAGTGAACAACAACAAATGCTTCAGAGGAGCCAATTTTAGAACAACTGATGCTTTATAACCATATGTGTAGACCTCAATTTATATAGAATAACACTTTGAAGATAATCACCAATTTGGTGTAGATCTCGCAGTAATAGAAAACATAGTCTGACTTTTGTCAATAGATGTTCATAATTCTATTACCTTATGTTATGTAAAATGTATGAAATCACTTTGAAGGTAATCATCTGTCAGAGTGACATGATGTAGACCTTACAGTAATAGTGGATAATCTGCAAATTTTGCAGTAGATGCCAGTATTACCTTATGATATCTTGAGATAGTCACATCTAATATTAATTTGGAAGAGCACGTTGAAGGTAGTCATCTTATCAAAATGATAAGACGTAGACCTCACAATAGTGATGGATAATCTGCAAATTGTGCAGTAGATGCCACCAATACCTTGTGATTCACAAATAATATTTGAGTCGGTCATATTAAGCATGACACTTCATAATTCTTATTTGAATTTATGTCTGCGTTTGCAAGAAAAATATGTTTCTGTTGCAAACTTATAGTTGTTGTCCCAAAACGCATGTCATAGGGAATATTTGTGGTAAGACATCGATGATATCTTAAATTCAAAGGAATATAGTCTGGAATTTAAGCAAACCATTATTTTGCAATAGTATTACAGAGGTAATACATATGGACCAAAAAAAATTATATACATACAAATATATGAAGACATGAGGGCTTCACAAGACAATTTTACACATTGTAAAATGGTGTATAATTAAGTTGTATGAAATTTAGGATGAACTGAGGTCAACCACATACATTTTTCTATAGCCGAGGGCTTAGATTGTAAACTACGATAACCATAGGGTTAAATTGTTGAAAAGAGTAAGTTCGAGTACTAAACAGCAAAGTCCATTGGCCTAATGGCCCGGTTCTAAAATGTAGCAAGCCAGAGGGCTAAACGGCAGAGACCTGTTAAACTGTGGTTTACACAGATATTTTAAGGGACTTATACTAGATTAGGCTCGAATCTAAGGGCTGAATTGAAAATCCACCAAAGAGATAAGAAATCCCCAATTTCTTCTCCCGTGTGTGCTTCCTGGCCACTGGTAACTGCCGCCGCTCAGTGCGAACCGGCCGGTAGTTGCGCCACCGCCGCTGCTTGGGAAGCGAGGCCGTGTCGCACAGCGCCTGAGGGCACCGCCATGCGCAGGAAACTGTGCCGCACCGGAGTACGTTGGCCGCCCACTCGCGTCGAGCGCCGATGATCTTCGGGTGCGGTTGCAGCGCCTTAGGTGGTCGCTCGGACGAGCGCTGGAGGATGCCGCTGGGAAGGCCGGGGGCCTCTAGCCCCAGGTGCCCTCGTGCCAGGGGAAGCAGCGTCGGGCCGGCGTTGAGAACTTCGGCGTGGAGGTTAGTGCGTCTTGTGTGCAAGAGCAAAAAGAATGGAATATGGTCACCTGATGATGTAGCAATTAAGATCGAGAGTTTGGTGTTTGTATAAATTAATGCTTCATCGTCTTGGAGAAGGGGCGGCCCAGATCCTCGTTATTTTTCATGTGATCCCCTTTTCTCTTCTTCTGTTCTTGGCCGAACTTGGTGTTTCGTCTGTGAGGACGATTTTTCTCCTCAATCCTCTGTCTTTTTATTTTTTTTGGCAGTTATTGGTATGGATTTTCGATCGAGTGATCCTGGATGCCAACGCCCATATCCTTTTCTGTGCGTCTTCCTTGTGTAATTGAAAATTGTGCCCAATTTCAAGTTCTGATGTTCCTGCTTGGAGTATGATAAATCCGCTAAATTGATTGATTTTCTGTCCTTTGGCAGAGTGTGTTCGAGGCTTCCAATTCTTGAATCGATGGAGGCTGGCGCTGCGTTCTTCCATCGGTTCTTCTTTCTTTGTAGTTCACGATTGATCAATTCTTCGTGAGATTCGTGTGAGCGCATATACATACAGGAGAAAAACAATTCATTGTTAGATTATTAATTGATGATTGCAAGAAGACAAGATCAATCAATCAATCTCCCTGATTAGTTTCTTTCCTTTTTGTACGAGGAACATCTCGTCTTCGCCGTGAATCGCGTGGTGGCCGAAACTCTAGTAGCCAACTTCTCCAGACTTCTCCAGTCATCGTCTGCGGCAATTGCAGATCGCCGGAGTGGCCTCCTCTGGCCATAGAGAGGCCTTGCCGTTTGCCGCCGCTGTCGTCGGCAGTCATGTGGCGGATTGAAGCGCCGGAGGGCGCCGCTTCGACGCGCCTACAGAGGAGGGCGTCGTCAACCATGGGGTGCCTCAGCCGCCTGCATCGCGCGCTGGTGCTGCGCCGCTGGAGCGCTGTCGAGGCCGAGGGTCCTCGTGTCCTTGGGGCCGGAGGGAGGGTCAGGGACGGTGGAGCCGTCGAGTTCTTGGCCTAATTGCTCTCTGGAAGAGGCGTGCGTGATAACGTGTTAGAGAGAATCGAGAGAGAGGAGCGAATGGAAAACAGATATATGAATGAACAGTTATTCTATTGATTGAAGATTGGGGTATTTATACCCAGTTTACAAGGCGGTTACAAAAGGAGGCAGTTGCCAAAAGTGGCACCGACATAGCAGTGATTAATAGTTAATTAACCTAATTAATTAATTCCTAACATAATTAAAGCTGGTTATCCTCGCCTTGACCACGGAACACATGCCAATGATAGAAGTTGCCGCCATGACGCAGCTTCGCGTCGATGCCACGTCAAAGGAGCAGAATCGTGCCGTGTCATGTGCACGTCGCCCGGCACTATCTGGGCACCGACGTGTCCTTCAATGAACCGTCCAGCTGCGAGCCGGCGGTAGCCGACGTGGACCAGCCATGGCATGGCGCGTGGCCAGCTGACTCGGACGTGGCAACCATGCCCGCCACCGGGGCCGGCATGGCGTAGCCTCTCCCGTAGAGCCGCAGAAAGCCGAGCGCGTCGCCCCGGGGCTCCGGCGGTGGCACGCTGCCTTCCAGCACTCGCACCACCGCGGCCATGCTGGGCCGCTGCGCAGGCTCCTCGTGCAGGCAGCACAGCGCGAGGCGCACGGCGCGCGCGACTTCAGCCTCGCTCACCCGCCCCTCCAGCCTCCGGTCGACGAGGTCCAGGTATCTCCCTTGCTCGTAGAGCTCCAGCGCGACCATCGGGAAGTAATCGTCGTCGCCACCGCTGGTGCCGCCGCTCATCGTCGACGACGTCATCGTGCTGCTATGACCGGACGGGGACGGAAAGGCCGAGTGGTCGCCGCTGCCGCCGACCGCGGCGCCGGCGTTGTTGGCTTGCTCCTGCTCGCCGCGGTTCTTCCTCCCGTGCACCAGCTCGAGCAGCACCATGCCGAAGCTGTACACGTCCGCGCGGTCCGAGATCGGCGCGTTGCTGAGCCACTCTGGCGCGAGGTATCCGCGTGTGCCGCGCATGGTGGTGAAGATCGCCGAGTGCTCCGGCGACATCAGCTTCGCAAGGCCAAAGTCGGAGACCTTCACCTGCCCGCCGTCCGCTAGCAAGATGTTCTCCGGCTTCACGTCGCAGTGCACGATCTTCTGGTCGCATCCTGTGTGCAGGTACGCGAGCCCGCGCGCCGCGCCCAGCGCCACCTCCATGCGCTCCCCCCACTCCAGCACCGGCGCTCCCGTGGCGCCGAACAGCGATCGGTCAAGCGAGCCGCGGTTCATGTACTCGTAGACGAGCAGCCGGCGCGAGCCCTCCGCGCAGAAGCCGCGGAGGCGGACGAGGTTGACGTGCCGGATGTTGCCGATGACGGCGATCTCCGTGCAGAACTCCCTCTTGGCCTGCATGCCAACGGCCTCCAGCCTCTTCACCGCGACGAGCCCCTCACCGGCTGGAAGCTCCCCTTTATACACGGAGCCGAACCCGCCGGAGCCCACCTTCGTTCCGAAGCCTGCGGTCATCGGCCCGATCTCCTCGTAGCTAAACCGCGTCGGCATGCCCGGTATGACGATGTCGTCGTCGTCGGGATCCTCGTCGTAGCTCGCGTCTCTCGACCGCGGATTTTGGAGGCCCAGATTCACATTCTTCGCCGAGGAGTTCTTGGCCTTGCCTTTCTTTCCGCTCTTCCTCTTCCTCCTCCACCACAATGAGTACCATGCCACCACGACGATGAGAAGAAACGCGGCAACGGACGGCAGTACGATAGGCAAAGAGCGGCTCGCCGACGAAGAGTCGCGTTTGTTTTTCCCAGCTCTGGTCGCCGAACTGATCGTCTTGATGTATCCCAACGCCGGTGCAGCACGAGTGCTCCAATGGAGCGAACCGAGCTGCCTTCCTCCGATCAAGTAGCAAGTAATGGAGGAGTTGTCGTGGAAGTAACCAAGGCATGTGCAGTTCGCGGTACATAGGGCGCGGCACGCGGTGCGGTTAACGCCTGTCGTCGTTGGGGCGTCGTACCTGCTGGCGGAGTAGGCGATCTTCGGCTTGAGGGCGAGGTAAGAAACGGAGGAGGCGCTGCTGTTGGTCCGGCACAAGTCCTCCGGCGACGCGAGCGCGGAGCCGTCCCCCGGCGTGCACCCGCCGGACACTTTCACGGAGGCGGCGAAGAGCGGAGGGCACGTGCAGGTCGAGCTGTTGCCCGCCGCACCGCAGAGCCCGAGGGACGGACACGGCGACGGAAGCTCGCAGTCGGTGGCGGGCGCCACGAAGTCCCCGCCGAGGGGATCCGAGGAGTTCACCAGCGTGTAGCTTGTGACGCGCAGCCGCCCGTCGTGCCCCAGCTTAAGCACGCGGAAATCAGCCGGCGCGAAGTCCACCCGGAACACCAGCGCGCTGTCGGCGGCGACCACGAACAGCCCCGAGGAATTGAACGACATCGCCGCGGCGGCGGCGTTGCGGTCCTTGAAGGAGCGGAGGTCGTTGGACAGCTGCCAGTACGTGGACCCCTGCCACGTCAACGCCACGTCCGACCCGGACACGGCGAGCCGGTAGTCCCCCCGGGCAAAATCACCGGGGCTCCTCCCCGACGTGAGGTACGCGCCGGCGCGCAGCTGCTGCCCCGGGAGCAGCGCGTCGGTGGCGTCGTCGAACGACTGCCACAGCGTCGCGTTCCGCGCGTCCAGCAGCTGCAGGTTCCCGTCATCCCGCAGGCGGAGCGCCGCGACGGGCGCCCGCGGCGTGGTCGACCACAGCACCGTCGCGCCATCCGCGTCCGTGACGGAGAGCCCGCGCGCGGAGCTGGACGCGGCCGGAGGACCCCGTGGGCGCGTCGCGGTTGGCGGACCAGACCGGCGTGCCGGTCGGCGCGTGCAGCACGGCGAGGTAGAAGCTGGCCAGCTGCTTGCCCGGGTTGTGCACGGCCGCCCTGAAGGCGCCGTTGTTGGACTCGAGGAAGGCGCCGCGGGTGTCGATGTACTCGTAGCCGGAGGCGGTGAAGCCCGGGTGCACGAGCCCCGCCGCCAGAGGGCCCGCGTCCGCCGCGCGCGCTGAGAGGAGGAGGAGGAGGAGCAGCGGCAGCATGCACGCGGGGAGAGTGCGGGAGGGAGCGGCGGCATCCGCGGCCATGGCGAGTGGGGACGCGCGGCTCGGGAGGAGGCGGAGCGAGCACGCGATCGGGGGCGTTGACCTCGGTGGAGTAGGAGGCGTGGGTGCGAAGAAGTGAAGCCGGCCAGGCGGCCAGTGTCTGTTTTCGGTGTGGCGCGGGAATCCGGGTTCGGTTGCGGCGCGGCCTTTTGAGTTTTGTTTTGTTTGCTGCTAGATTAGATTAGATTGGGAAGACGACCGGGAGAGGGAACTCGTCAAACAAAATCGGCTCAATCAGAGAGCATTGCTGCCGGTTGACTTTCTTCGCATCAACATTCAAGCAAATGAAGCAATAGAATTTTTTAATATTTTTTTTGCGAGATGCGTCGATAGATCACAGCACAGTACAGTAGTCTTTGGATTTTGAGGTGGAAGTCAACCAATCCGATACACATCTCTCTCTCTCTCTCTCTCTCTCTCTTGGCCGACCTGATACATATCTATGGTAATGCATTCAGATTCAGTGTGTATTGGCAAGTGGCCAAGTGGGTGAAGTCGTGAAGAATGAAGAGTACCCATGTGGCAGGTCTGGCAACTACTCGTATAATATATAGGAAAATGTTAATGTAGCAAAAAATAAGCGAGGGCAGTGTTTCTGCGCCCATGTGGCATGTGCATCTGCTCCCGTGCATGAACAGTATAAATTCAAAAATATTAGCAAACAAATACGGACCAAAATGCTCGAATTTCTACTATCCCCGTCCGAATTTATTAGGTCCCCTAATATTTTAGATCGAACTTTAACCATCTTTTTTTTGCAAGAAAATTTCCGATTTATTCATCTTCAATCATTGATAGTACAACAAATACCAGTAATAATAGAAATTATATTTAAATCCGTAGACCACCTAGCGACGACTACCAGCACTGAAGCGAGCCGAAAGCGCGCCGCCGTCATCGCCCCTCCATCGCCAGAGTCAGGCACAACTTGTACCATATAATTTGTATGCTACAAAAGTATACTATTGGATTTGTATTAAAAAGAGGATTCACACCATACATATAATTTTCGTGACATATAGTTATATTTTATTACTAAAGTTGTGCCAATTAATTTCAATCGAAGGAAGTAACATATCCCCATAACACTAAGCTCCCTTGTTTAAAAAAAGCCATATACAACTGAGGTCTCGTATTAGAATAGGGTCATCCGATTTTGAGCGGGTCAACAATTTCTCAAAGCTCTAGCATTCAATTCTTTAATGCTATATACTATACTTTTTAATGTTTAATGTCTCATAATTAATTGATATGTTCAATTCAGAATTGGGTCATTCTATTTTGACCAGATCAACAATTTCTCAAGCTCTCTCATTCAATTTTTTAAATTCACTATGTTTCCAAATTTTAAAGCCTTTTCAGTCAATTAAGGTATTTAATTTTGATTTGGTTTACAATTTTAACTGGCAATGATTTTTCCAAATCAATTAGCAGCAACCGAAAGAAGCGCCATAATGTTAGCATCAATATTGTACATGCGACCACTGATACAGAAAATTTTCCACGTAAATATAGGTTGGTTAGTGGATAACACAAAATCACATCAAAAAAGGCCCACTAAATCACCTCATTATAAATAAAAATATAACACACTCTATCATCTCCTCCACTGTAACGCCCCGAGACCGATGTGCCAGGTGTCGTTCAGTTATTCGTTGTTGTTTGATTTGTCTTTGCTTGCGTGTCATGCATTGCATATCATGTCATCATGTGCATTTCATTTGCATACATATTCGTCTCATGCATTCGAGCGTTTTCCCCGTTATCCGTTTTGCAATCCGGCGCTCCTATGTCATCCGATGTCCCTTTCTACCTCTTTTCGTGTGTGGGTGTTAAACGTTTTCGGATTGAAACGAGACTTGTCATGCGGCCTTGGTTTACTACCGGTAGACCGTCTGTCAAATTTCGTGCCATTTGAACTTTGTTTGATACTCCAACGGTTAACCGAGTGACTGAAAAGGCCTCGTTTGTGTTGCAACCCAACACCCCTCCAAAGTGGCCCAAAACCTCCTCCATTATCTCGGTCGTTCGATCACGATCGCGCGGCCGAAAACCGTACCTCATTTGGACTCTCCTAACTTCCTCTACCTATATATATGTGGCTCTTCGCAAAAATTCGCGGTACAAACCCTAAAATCCATCCCCTCGCGCCGCCGGACGCGTCCACGCGCCGCCCGGACATATCCGCTCCGCCGGCCACCTCACCTCCACCAATCAGGGACCGCCACATCGGCCATGCCGCATCTCCCCTCCAATCCCACCTCGCCCTGTGGCAGCGCCTCCGCCGTCCCACCCAGGCGGCCCGTCGAGGCCCGTCTCCAGCCCCCATGGGCCTGAGCCGCCGTCCCACGACGGGGTCCTCGCGCGCCGCCAGGGCCCCGCCGCCCGTCTTCTCCGCCACCGGGGCGCCATCGTCCCCGCCGTGAGCAACCCGTGCCTCGCCGCCTGTTCGCCGGAGTGCCGTGGCCATGCCCTCGCCGCGCCGCCGCCGGTGTCTTCCGGTGCCGCCCTGCCTCGCATCCGTCCGGTCTGGGCCGGCGCCGCCCAGATCCGGCGACCTCGACGCTGGATCCGGCCTCCCCTGTTCGCCGGAGCCACGGAGCTGCCCGCCATCGCCGGCGCCGCTGCGGGCATCTTCAACCTTCGGCCGGAACGACCCCGTTCACCCTTGGCCTGGACAGCGTCAACACCCGATCCAAACGCCGTGCCTCGCGCCTGGATCTCGTCGTCCTGCACCCCCTCATCTGCCGTTGACTTTTCCCGGAGAGGTCCAAATTTCTTCTAAGTCCCCAGATCTGCTATGTTTTTATGCAATTTTCATTGCATCGTATCTCTGTATCTGTAGCTCTGATTTGCGCATGTAACATATCAAAATGTTCATCTTGACGAGTACAATATTTCATCTCATTGCATCATTTTCATTTGAGCTCATCTTGATGCCCGAAATTCTGTTGGAAGAGGGCTATGTGAGTATTTTGTCAGATCTGTTTCAGCAAATGGCATTTTGTCATTTTTGCCATGATTATTGTGTGCTGCTATGACCCTGAGCTGTACATGTGTTTTTTATATTCCATGCTATCTTTACATAGGTGCTTGCCATGTATTTTTGTGATATGTGTGGTGACTAGCACAAGCTTGCAAAGTAACATAATCGGTAATGCTGATTTCAGGGACTTAGAATTTCACTAAGTCCTTGTCCTGATTTTGTTGTTATGCCATATGTTCATGTTGTTTCCTAGTGATACGTGCCTTTTTTGGGGATGATTAGTAAGGATGTTTTGTTAATATTGTGGTGCTATATCCATTCATGTCTTTGTTTGCATTGATGGAGCACCCTAGCTTGAGTCAATCGAGCTCTACTTTTGCTATATCGTGAATCCTGGCAGATTGTTGACTTGTTAGCAATTTTGCCGAGGATGTTGCTATTGATTCGTGCATGCTATGTTGTTGTTTTTGCCATGTGTAGCTTCTATGCCATGTATTTTTGATGGGTGTATGCTTAGTTTGTCATGTCATGCTCTGTAGTGAGTGCATCGAGCTCGTAAACATTGCCTACTCGTTAACTGTTTTGCATGCTCCAGTTTTTCACTAAGTCTGAATCTGTTTATGCTTTTGCCATGTTCACATACTTGCCATTGTATTTTCTAATCCCTTTTGGCTCAAGGTCACTAAGGGATTTTTGTTAAGTACTTTGAGTAGCTTCATTCCATGCCTTGTTTTGCCATGATATGTTCTTGTAGCATGTAGTTTTCATGCTCTAAAGTGTGCTTCCTGATGATAAATTCCAGACTTGTGTTAATTTCACTAAGTCTGAAACCTGTTATCATTTGCACTTTTGCCATGCTTGTTTGAACCTGTTAATTGATGAATTAGCCGTAGCTCAGTGTTCATCTTTTGTCAAGAATCTTGAGTGAATCCCTGCCATATATTTTGTTGCCATGTTTGAGTGCTGTAGCATATTTATCTTGATGCATTTATATGGGTACTTGCTGTTTATCGCAGACCGGTGCCATATTTGTTTTGCTTGCCATTTCCAAACCGTGCATCCGATTCCGGTGATCTTTATATCGATTTCAACCGAAATCACCTCACCTTTCCAGTTGCACTCTTGGATTTCCAAGTTGAGGCCAGATCCAATCATTCCTTTCCAAATCATGCACATGCATCGCATACCGCATCCCGCATATCATATCATGTTCATGTGTTGGTTGTTTACTATGTTGTGTGCTTCTTTCCGGTGTTTGCTTCTCCGGGTTGGTTCCGATAATGTCACGTTTGTGAGGACCCGTTCGTCTATGTCCGTTTATCTTCTTCATGGACTTGTTCTTCTTCCTTGCGGGATTTCAGGCAAGATGATCATACCCTCGAAATCACTTTTATCTTTGCTTGCTAGTTGCTCGCTCTTTTGCTATGCCTATGCTGCGATACCTACCACTTGCTTATCATGCCTCCCATATTGTTGAACCAAGCCTCTAACCCATCTTGTCCTAGCAAGCCGTTGTTTGGCTATGTTACTGCTTTGCTCAGCCTCTCTTATAGCGTTGTTAGTTGCAGGTGAAGATTGGATCTTGTTCCATGTTGGAACATGGATATTTTGTTGGGATATCACAATATCTCTTATTTAATTAATGCATCTATATACTTGGTAAAGGGTGGAAGACTCGGCCTTATGCCTGGTGTTTTGTTCCACTCTTGCCGCCCTAGTTTCCGTCATATCGGTGTTATGTTCCTGGATTTTGCGTTCCTTACGCGGTTGGGTTATAATGGGAACCCCTTGACAGTTCACTTTGAATAAAACTCCTCCAGCAAGGCCCAACCTTGGTTTTACCATTCGCCACCTAGCCTTTTTCCCTTGGGAGTCACGCATCCTGAGGGTCATCTTTATTTAACCCCCCCGGGCCAGTGCTTGTTTAAGTGTTGGTCCAAACTAGAGCCACTTGCGGCGCCACCTCGGGGAAACTTGAGGGCTGGTTTTAGCTGTACGTAGTGTTCATCCGGTGTTGCCCTGAGAACGAGATATGTGCAGCGCCTATCAGGGTGTCGGCACATCGGGCGGTCTTGCTGGACTTGTTTTACCATTCTCGAGGATGTCTTGTAACCGGGATTCCGAGTCTGGTCGGGTCTTCCCGCTAGAAGGAATATCCTTCGTTGACCGTGAGAGCTTGTGATGGGCTAAGTTGGGACACCCCTACGGGGTTTTGAACTTTCGAAAGCCGTGCTCGCGGTTATAGGTAAATGGGAATTTGTTAATGTTCGGTTGTAGAAAATCTGAAGTTGACCTTAATTAAAATACATCAACCGCGTGTGTTACCGTGATGGTCTCTTCTCGACGGGGTCCGGGAAGTGAACACGGTGTTGGAGTTATGCTTGACGCAGGTTGTTCTAGGATCACTTCTTGATCATAGATTTATCGCACGTGCTTGGCCTTCTCTTGTCGCTCTCATTTGCGTATGTTAGCCACCAAATATGCTAGTCGCTTGCTGTAGCTCCACCTCATACCTTTTACCCTTACCTATAAGCTTAAATAGTCTTGATCGCGAGGATGTGAGATTGATGAGTCCCCGTGACTCATAGTTACTTCCAAACCCAGATTGCAGGTGCCGTTGAACCGTGCAGATGATGCAACCAAGCTCAAGGAGGAGCTCGATGAAGATCTTGCCCTTTTGTGTTGTTTCGTTCTAGTTGATCAGTAGTGGAGCCCAGTTGGGGTCGATCGGGGACCTTGTCGCATTTGGGGTTCTTCTTATATTTTGGTTCCGTAGTCGGACCTTGATTGTATTTGGATGTTGTAATGCTTTATTCATGTATTGTGTGAAGTGGCGATTGTAAGCCAACTATGTATCTCTTTCCCTTATGTATTACATGGGTTGTGTGAAGATTACCTCACTTGCGACATTGCTTTCAATGCGGTTATGCCTCTAAGTCGTGCTTCGACACGTGGGAGATATAACCGCATCGAGGACGTTACATCCATCCACCAAACTGTAAAAGTATTTCAACTGTTTTCAGTTGTTGTTCCCCTCCTAAGGGCAGGTTCTTACGCATTACTCACCCATTCGATCAGTTATAAAATAGAAGGGGTATTAGATTTTTTAAGTCAAATTAATTTAACTTTGACCAAGTTCAGAGCAAGCATATCAACATCCACAAAATTAAATAATAAAAGTATGGAAAATCATATCGTGATGAATCTAAAAGCACCAATTTGATATTATGGGTTTTGGTATATTTCTCTACAAATTTGATCAAACTTAAAAGGTTTGATTTTTTGAAAAAAAATGCACCTTATATTTTGAATCAGAGTGATTTTTTAAAGAAACCCAACAACACAAACAACACAACAAAACATACACAACCCTTCTAGTATAATAATCAAAGTGGCTAAACTTCGATGGCTGCTACGCTTTTGAGGCCTTGGGTGACTGCTCTTTTCTAGTTGGCACGCGGCAGTCAATGAACAGTGCCCTTGAATGAACATTGTCGGAGACCGAGTACTGCACAGGGGAAAGATGGCGCTCGCGTGCTCTAGCGACGCTGATGGCGCCTCGTGCTTGGCCGCGGTGGATGTTGCCCCCGCCGCCCGCTCCAGCTCCTGCGCCGCTCCGGCGGTCGCGCCCCCTTCCTCTTTGTCGGCGCCGGTCGCGCCGCTCGAGTCGTTGCCTCCTTCGCCCGCTCCTGCCCCTGCTCCTCGCGTTCGCTAGGTCGACCTCGTTGATGAGGATCCGCTGCCCTCCCCTGCCCACCGCTCCTCGTCGCACCACGCAGCCCAGCAGGGCCGGTGTCTCAGCCCCCCATGTGCGGGGTTCGGCCGTCGGCACGCGGCTGCTGCGGTCGTTGACGTTGCCCTCGAGCTCGACTCGGGCTGATGGGACGCAAGCCGCGGTCTTGCGGGATGGAGGGGCTCACCGCCGACGGGTTCGATTCTGGGGCGCAGCTGGTCGCTCCGACCGAGGCTCCGCCCGCTCGACATGGCGTCGCTCGGTGGCTGGATTGTGCCCGGCAGTCCCTCCGACTCCGCCGGTGGCTCACAGTGGCCTTCCTCCCGCGGCCCCGCTCGCACGTTCCTCGCCCTTCCGTCCATTCATTGCCTTCTTCGGCACATCTTCGCTCTATTTTCGGGCCCCTCTACCCTT
Organism: Triticum dicoccoides; assembly: GCF_002162155.2. Taxonomy (NCBI): domain Eukaryota; kingdom Viridiplantae; phylum Streptophyta; class Magnoliopsida; order Poales; family Poaceae; genus Triticum; species Triticum dicoccoides. The sequence goes on along the minus strand of NC_041388.1, from coordinate 401,523,389 downwards.
GCACCACCCCTGGATGGCCCTCTCAGGCGGCACGCCAACGACTGTCGTCCTTTGGTGGAAACCCTACAGGTCTCGGGCCGCTCCGCTCGCTGGGCCGTGCCTCGCCCACGCAGGGCATCCTGGGCCGTGGCTCGGCCCATATGCAACTCTTCCTGGCTGGACCTACGGCGCCTCGGCTGGGCCGGCTTGTGGGCCTCGGCCGCCTTTGTGCCCTAGGCCCGGGACACCAGTTGCCTCGATCTGGTTATGCCGCAGCCTCCCATCCGCTTCGTTCCCCACCCCCGCCGCTTCCCTCGATCCAGTCCACTCCCCACCTGCTCTCCTGCCCGTTGTGGCGACCCCCTTCCCGCCCGTTCGGCTATCGCTGCCGCCTCCTCCCCGCCCCCTCCCTCGCCGTGGCTGACCATGCCCCGCGAGTAGGACGACGACGCGGCCTAGCACAAGCGGCGCGCCGAGGACCGACGCAAGCCCTCCCGTCCGTCTCCCGATGCTCTGCCCTGGGAAGAGGAACTCCACAATGGCCGCCGCAACGACCATCGCTCTCCAGCCCGCCACGAATCCCGGGACCGGTCCCGCTCCCCTCGCCCAGCAGGCTATGGGGATTGGCGCCCTCGTCGCCGTTCACCGTCCCTGGCCCCTTGGTGTGGTCGCAACCCCTCCCCATCTCGGTCGGCGTGCCCCCTTTCCCCACACACAAGCCCCGTCGTTCGCCCCTACTGCGCGGAAATATGTGCCGCCCCATGCTGCCGCCCCTTCGACTCCGACCGCTGCCGCCACCCTGGGCAGCGGCCCGTCCCACGGTTGCCAGGGCCCTACCAAGAAGAAGAAGCGATGCGGCATGGGTCATGGCAACCAATCCTCGCTCCCTCCATCGGCCCCGCGCACCTCCTCTGCCCCGGGCCCCGTCGCCAACCTCCCTCGCCCCCTTCTTCAACTGTGGGATGGCGTGTCACTCGCAAGTCAGCTGCGTCAACCCCTAGTGCTGCTACCTCTGCAAGGATCCCAGGCAGCCTACCCTCCTGTGCTTGCTTGGATAGACCGGTGACGTCGGAGCTCATGATGTACGGCCATGGTATCGAGGGGCTGGGCTTCTTCCACCTTGAGGTCCCCGACATCCCACATCCCACCTCTAAAGGCGGTCGCCACTGTGGTCGACGGGGTGGCTTCTCCGGCGATGATTGAGGCTGAGTTCAACCATCTCGACCGTTGCCAGTGGGACTGGGTGGTCACTCCTACCGCCAATCACATCTTCACTGTGGTTTTCCCCAACACCGTCAGCTACGGCTACGCCACCCGTAGTGGCCGGATCACCCTGGCCCTCAACCAGCTCGTCGTCGACATCACCGAGCCGGTCCTCGATGCCAAGGCAGTGACCGTCCTGGATACCGCTTGGATCCTCGTGGCCGGTCTTCCCGGCATCGCCCGGTCTGAGCCCTTCATTCGCCAGATGTCCAGGATTCTGGGTAAGGGTGGTGGTGGTGGACAAGCTCTCCCTCCGAAAGGAGGAGGAGGTCCAGGTCAAGGTCAAGTGCTTAGACTCCTCCAAGCTCCGTGTCACCGTTCGAGTGTTCTTCAATGACCAGGGCTTCGACCTCCGGATCACCCCCGATCCTCCCAACCACGTCGGCCGCCCCCGCTTCATCGACGATGGCCCTCCCGGCGACAACTAGGGGGCCGACGGGGACTACCACGGCCGCCCCCGCCCCCGCTCTCGCCGGTCGGAGGAGGAGGGGGATCGGTGAAGGAAATATGCCCTAGAGGCAATAATAAAGTTATTATTTATTTCCTTATATCATGATAAATGTTTATTATTCATGCTAGAATTGTATTAACCGGAAACATGATACATGTGTGAATACATAGACAAACAGAGTGTCACTAGTATGCCTCTACTTGACTAGCTCGTTAATCAAAGATGGTTATGTTTCCTAGCCATAGACATGAGTTGTCATTTGATTAATGGGATCGCGTCATTAGGAGAATGATGTGGTTGACTTGACACATTCCGTTAGCTTAGCACTTGATTGTTTAGTATGTTGCTTTTGCTTTCTTCATGACTTATACATGTTCCTATGACTATGAGATTATGCAACTCCCGTTTATCGGAGGAACACTTTGTGTGCTATCAAACGTCACAATGTAACCGGGTGATTATAAAGGTGCTCTACAGGTGTCTCTGAAGGTACTTGTTGGGTTGGCGTATTTCGAGATTAGGATTTGTCACTCCGATTGTCGGAGAGGTATCTCTGGGCCCACTCGGTAATGCACATCACTATAAGCCTTGCAAGCATTGTAACTAATGAGTTAGTTGAGGAATGATGTATTACGGAACGAGTAAATAGACTTGCCGGTAACGAGATTGAACTAGGTATTGAGATACCGACGATCAAACCTCGGGCAAGTAACATACCGATGACAAAGGGAACAACGTATGTTGTTATGCGGTTTGACCGATAAAGATCTTTGTAGAATATGTAGGAGCCAATATGAGCATCCAGGTTCCGCTTTTGGTTATTGACTGGAGACATATCTCGGTCATGTCTACATAGTTCTCGAACCCTTAGGGTCCGCACGCTTACAATTTCGGTGACTATTGTATTATGAGTTTTTGTGTTTTGATGTACCGAAGGTAGTTCCGAGTCCCGGATATGATCATGGACATAACGAGGAGTCTCGAAATGGTCGAGACATAAAGATCGATATATTTGACGACTATGTTCGGACACCGGAATAGTTTCGGGGAGTTTCGGACATATACCGGAGTACTAGGGGGTTACCGGAACACACCGGGGAGTTTAATGGGCCAAGATGGGCCTTAGTGGAGAAGAGAAGGGGCGGATAGGGCAGGCCACACGCCCCTCCCCCTCTAGTACGAATTGGATAAGGAGGGGGGCGGTGCCCCCTTTCCTTCCTCTCTCTCCTTCCCTTCCTTTCCCCTCCTACTTCAACTAGGAAAAGAGGGAGTCCTACTCCCGGTGGGAGTAGGACTCCTCCCTGGCGCGCCTTCCCCTGGCCGGCCGCCTCCTCCCCCTGGTCCTTTATATACGGGGGCAGGGGGCACCTCTAGACACAACAATTGATCTCTTGATCTCTTAGTCGTGTGCGGTGCCCCCTCCACCATATTCCACCTCAATTATATCGTAGCAGTGCTTAGGCGAAGCCCAGCGTCGGTAACAACATCATCACCGTCACCATGCCATCGTGCTGACAGAACTCTCCCATGAAGCTCTGCTGGATCGGAGTTCGTGGGACGTCATCGAGATGAACATGTGCTGAACTCGGAGGTGCCGTACGTTCGGTACTTGGATCAGTCGGATCGTGAAGACGTACGACTACATCATCCGCGTTGTGCTAACGCTTCCGCTTTCGGTCTATGAGGGTATGTAGACAACACTGTCCCCTCTCGTTGCTATGCATCACCACGATCCTATGTGTGCGTAGGGATTTTTTTTGAAATTACTACATTCCCCAACAGTGGCATCCGAGCCTGGTTTTACGCGTAGATGTTACATGCACGAGTAGAACACAAGTGAGTTGTGGGCGATACAAGTCATACTGCTTACCAGCATGTCACACTTTGGTTCGGCGGTATTGTTAGATGAAGCGGCCCGGACCGACATTACGCGTACGCTTACGCGAGACTGGTTCTTCTGACCTGCTTTGCATAGGTGGCTGGCGGGTGTCAGTTTCTCCAACTTTAGTTGAACCGAGTGTGGCTACGCCCAGTCCTTGAGAAGGTTAAAACAACACTAACTTGACGAACTATCGTTGTGGTTTTGATGCGTAGGTAAGAACGGTTCTTGCTCAGCCCATAGCAGCCACATAAAACTTGCAACAACAAAGTAGAGGATGTCTAACTTGTTTTTGCAGGGCATGTTGTGATGTGATATGGTCAAGGCATGATGCTAAATTTTATTGTATGAGATGATCATGTTTTGTAACCGAGTTATCGGCAACTGGCAGGAGCCATATGGTTGTCGCTTTATTGTATGCAATGCAATCGCCATGTAATTGCTTTACTTTATCACTAAGCAGTAGCGATAGTCGTAGAAGCAATAGTTGGCGAGACGACAACGATGCTACAATGAAGATCAAGGTGTCGCACCGGTGACGATGGTGATCATGACGGTGCTTCGGAGATGAAGATCACAAGCACAAGATGATGATGGCCATATCATATCACTTATATTGATTGCATGTGATGTTTCTCTTTTATGCATCTTATTTTGCTTAGATCAACGATAGCATTATAAGATGATCTCTCACTAAATATCAAGGTATAAGTGCTCTCCATGAGTTTGCACCGTTGCAAAAGTTCTTCGTGCTGAGACACCACGTGATGATCGGGTGTGATAAGCTCTACGTTCAAATACAACGAGTGCAAAGCAGTTGCACACGCGGAATACTCAGGTTAAACTTGACAAGCCTAGCATATGCAGATATGGCCTCGGAACACTAAGACCGAGAGGTCGAGCGTGAATCATATAGTAGATATGATCAACATAGTGATGTTCAGCATTGAAACTACTCCATCTCATGTGATGATCGGACATGGTTTAGTTGATATGGATCACGTGATCACTTAGAAGATTAGAGGGATGTCTATCTAAGTGGGAGTTCTTTAAATAATTTGATTAACTGAACTTTAATTTATCATGAACTTAGTACCTGATAGTATTTTGCATGTCTATGTTGTTGTAGATAGATGGCCCGTGTTGTTGTTCCATTGAATTTTAATGCGTTCCTTGAGAAAGCAAAGTTGAAAGATGATGGTAGCAATTACACGGACTGGGTCCGTAACTTGAGGATTATCCTCATTGCTGCACAGAAGAATTACGTCCTAGAAGCACCGCTAGGTGCCAAACCTGCTGCAGGAGCAACACTAGATGTTATGAACGTCTGGCAGAGCATAGCTGATGACTACTCGATAGTTCAGTGTGCCATGCTTTACGGCTTAGAACCGGGACTTCAACGACGTTTTGAACGTCATGGAGCATATGAGATGTTTCAGGAGTTGAAGTTAATATTTCAAGCAAATGCCCGGATTGAGAGATATGAAGTCTCCAATAAGTTCTACAGCTGCAAGATGGAGGAGAATAGTTCTGTCAGTGAACATATACTCAGAATGTCTGGGTATAACAATCACTCGATTCAACTGGGAGTTAATCTTCCGGATGATAGTGTCATTGACAGAATTCTTCAATCACTGCCACCAAGCTACAAGAGCTTCGTGATGAACTATAATATGCAAGGGATGGATAAGACAATTCCCGAGCTCTTCGCAATGCTAAAGGCTACGGAGGTAGAAATCAAGAAGGAGCATCAAGTGTTGATGGTCAACAAGACCACTAGTTTCAAGAAAAAGGGCAAAGGGAAGAAGAAGGGGAACTTCAAGAAGAACAGCAAACAAGTTGCTTCTCAAGAGAAGAAACCCAAGTCTGGACCTAAGCCTGAGACTGAGTGCTTCTACTGCAAGCAGACTGGTCACTGGAAGCAGAACTGCCCCAAGTATTTGGCGGATAAGAAGGATGGCAAGGTGAACAAAGGTATATGTGATATACATGTTATTGATGTGTACCTTACTAATGCATGCAGTAGCACCTGGGTATTTGGTACTAGTTCTGTTGCCAATATTTGCAACTCGAAACAGGGGCTACGGATTAAGCGAAGATTGGCTAAGGATGAGGTGACAATGCGAGTGGGAAATGGTTCCAAAGTCGATGTGATCGCGGTCGGCATGCTACCTCTACATCTACCTTCGGGATTAGTTTTAGACCTAAATAATTGTTATTTGGTGCCAGCGTTGAGCATGAACATTATATCTGGATCTTGTTTGATGCGAGACGATTATTCATTTAAATCGGAGAATAATGGTTGTTCTATTTATATGAATAATATCTTTTATGGTCATTGAGGGAGTCCTGGATTAGGGGTTCTCCGGACAGCCGGACTATATCCTTTGGCCAGACTGTTAGACTATGAAGATACAAGATTGAAGACTTTGTCTCGTGTTCGGATGGGACTCTACTTGGCGTGGAAGGCAAGCTAGGCAATACGGATATGTATATCTCCTCCTTTGTAACCGACCTTGTGTAACCCTAGCCCTTTCCGGTGTCTATACAAACCGGAGGGTTTTAGTCCATAGGACAACATACAATCATACCATAGGCTAGCTTCTAGGGTTTAGCCTTTCCGATCTCGTGGTAGATCAACTCTTGTAATACTCATATCATCAAGAATAAATCAAGCAGGACGTAGGGTTTTACCTCCATCAAGAGGGCCCGAACCTGGGTAAAACATCGTGTTCCCTGCCTCCTGTTACCATCTGCCTAGACATACAGTTCAGGACCCCCTACCCGAGATCCGCCGGTTTTGACACCGACATTGGTGCTTTCATTGAGAGTTACTCTGTGTCGTCGCCGTTAGGCTTGATGGCTCCTACGATCATCGATAGTGATGCAGTCCAGGGTGAGACTTTTCTCCCCGGACAGATCTTTGTGTTCGGCGGCTTCGCACTGCGGGCCAACTCGCTTGGCCATCTGGAGTAGATCGAAAGTTACGCCCCTGGCCACCAGGTCAGGTTTGGAAGCTTAAACTACACGGCCGATATCCGCGGAGACTTGATCCTCGACGGATTCGAGCCTCTGCCTTGTGCGTCACACGGTCACGATGAGTACGATTTAGCTCTACCATCAGACAGTGTTCAGGAGATCGCACCGGCAGCCGCTCCAACCCTCAATTCGGAGCCAGTTGCCTCGTCCATGGACGGGTGGATGGACCCTGCCACGGAGGCCTTACCCTCAGCGGCGATCGAGCCAAACATCGACCTTACCCTACACGAGAGCCGTGTTTTCAGACTGCCGGATCCTTCTCCGGCCACGGACTCCGAACCGCCTGCGCCCGTTCCTAGCAAATCCGATTGGGCGCCGATCATGGAGTTTACCTCCGCGGATATTTTTCAGCACTCGCCCTTTGGCGACATACTGAACTCATTAAGGTCTCTCTCCTTGTCAGGAGGATCCTGGCCGAACTAAGTCCGACAGGATTGGGATGCGGATGACGAAGAAATTCGCTGCCCACCCACCATCCACTTTGTAGACACTGTCGACGACTTAACCGACATGCTCGACTTCGACTCCGAAGACATCGATGGTATGGACGATGATGCGGGAGATGAAGAGGAACCACTGCCCACAGGGCACTGGACAGCCACCTCATCATACAATATATACATGGTGGACACACTCAAAGAAGGCAATGGCGACGAGACAACGGAGGATGACCCCTCCAAGAAGCAACCCAAGCGCCGACGTCAGCGGCGCCGCTCTAAGTCCCCCCAAAGCAAAAGTAGTGATACCGGCACAGGAGATAATAACACTCCGGATAGTGTCGAAGATGGCAACAATCCCCTCCAGCACGATCTAGGACAGGAGGATGGAGAGGCCAGCCCTCCAGAGAGAGCGGCAGATGGAGAGGCGGAGGATGATAATTACATGCCCCCCTCCGAAGACGAGGCAAGCCTCGGCGATGACGAATTCGTCGTGCCAGAGGATCCCGTCGAACAAGAGCGCTTCAAGCGCCAACTTATAGCCACGACAAATAGCCTTAAGAAAAAGCAGCAGCAGCTTCAAGCTGATCAAGATCTGCTAGCTGACAAATGGACTGAAGTCCTCGCGGCCGAGGAATATAAACTCGAACGCCCCTCCAAGAGTTACCCAAAATGCAGGTTGCTACCCCGACTGGAGGAAGAAGCGTATGATGCGGCCGATCGGCCACCTCGTGGCTGCGATAGAGATGCATTCCAGCCAAAAGCTCAGCCTGCACCCCGACGCCATTCAAATAAAAAGGCATGGGGAAATACGCCAGACCTGTGAGACATATTGGAGGACAAAGCAAAACATGCAAGATCGATCTACGGATCACGAGGGCGCGCCACTATGCGAGACTATAAACGTCACGCCGGATACAGTAAAAGTAAATCCGGCCGGGCCGAACATAGCAGGCAAGACTCATTGGAGCTGCGTCGCGATATAGCCCAGTACAAAGGTGCCGCACACCCCTTATGCTTAACAGATGAAGTAATGGATCATCAAATCCTGGAGGGTTTCAAACCCGTAAATATAGAATCATACGACGGCACAACAGATCCTGCAGTATGGATCGAGGATTTCCTCCTGCATATCCACATGGCACGCGGTGATGATCTACACGCCATTAAATACCTCCCACTCAAACTCAAAGACCAGCTCGGCATTGGCTCAATAGCTTGCCAGCAGAGTCCATTGGCTATTGGGAGGATCTGGAAGCCGCATTCCTTGACAACTTTCAGGGCACTTATGTGCGACCACCAGATGCCGATGACTTGAGCCACATAATTCAGCAGCCAGAGGAATCGGCCAGGCAATTCTAGACACGGTTCCTAACAAAGAAAAATCAAATCGTCGACTGTCTGGATGCAGAGGCTCTAGCAGCTTTCAAGCACAACATCCGCGACGAGTGTCTATCCCGGCACCTTGGTCAGGAAAAGCCAAAATCTATGGCAGCCCTCATGACACTCATGACCCGCTTTTGTGCGGGAGAAGACATCTGGCTGGCTCGCAGTAACAACATATCAAAGAACCATGGTACTTCGGATACCAAGGACGGCAGTAGCAGGTCACGTCGCAACAAACATAAGCGCCACATTAACAGCGACAATACCGAGGATACGACAGTCAATGCCGGATTCAAATGCTCTAAACCCGGTCAGCGGAAAAAGCCATTCAAAAGAAGCACTCCGGGCCCATCTAGTTTGGACCGTATACTCGATCGCTCGTGTCAAATACACGTCACCCCCGACAAGCCAGCCAACCACACCAATAGGGATTGTTGGGTGTTCAAGCAGGCCGGCAAGTTAATTGCCGAAAACAAAGATAAGGGGCCACATAGTGATGACGAGGAGGAGCCCCGGCAGCCGAATACCGGAGGACAGAAGAGGTTCTCCCCACAGGTGCGGACGATGAACATGATATACGCAACCCACATCCCCAAGAGGGAGCGGAAGCGTGTGCTCCGGGACGTATATGCGTTGGAGCCAGTCGCCCCAAAGTTCAACCCATGGTCCTCCTGTCCGATCACCTTCGATCGCAGGGACCACCCCACCAGTATCCGTCATGGCGGATTCGCTGCATTGGTCTTAGACCCAATTATTGACGGATTTCACCTCACTCGAGTCCTTATGGATGGCGGCAACAGCCTGAACCTGCTTTACCAGGACACGGTACGTAAAATGGGTATAGACCCCTCAAGGATCAAACCCACAAAAACGACCTTTAAAGGCGTCATACCAGGTGTAGAGGCCCATTGCACAGGCTCAGTCACACTGTAAGTGGTCTTCGGATCCCCGGATAACTTCCGAAGCGAAGAGTTAATCTTCGATATAGTCCCGTTCCGCAGTGGTTATCATGCACTGCTCGGGCGAACCGCATTTACGAGATTCAATGTCGTACCGCATTATGCATACCTCAAGCTCAAGATGCCAGGACCTCAGGGGGTCATTACAGTTAACGGAAATACAGAGCGCTCTCTCCGAACGGAGGAGCACACTGCGGCCCTCGCAGCGGAAGCGCAAAGCTGACTCTTAAGGAAATCCACTAGTTCGGCGTTTAAGGACCCGAACACCTTCAAGCGCGCCCAGAGTAATCGGCAACAGGACCGCCTGGCACGTTTCGAGCTCGCATAGCAATGCGGCCCCCACCCCAGCCCAAGCCAAACGGCGAAACTCGTGCCACGCGTACATAATTATGCATTAAAAATACCATGGGCACAGGTAGGGAGGGGGCACGACTATGGCACACCCCAAGACGCGGCTTAAACCACACTAGGGGCTTCCCGCTTTGTTATTTTTCTCTCTTTCAGGACATTAATCTCTGGAAACCCTGTCCGGCAGCATGATTGCCGAACACATGATGCAGCAACCAAGGAGGCAGAAAGCTACATCACACCACGGATCTCCCAGGTGGATTACGATAACGAGTGTAATACTTGCCTTAATACTATTCTTCAGCTTGCCCTTGGAGGGGACATAGTCCTACTTTTTTCTTATTGCACTGCATGTATCATTCTGCTTTAACGCACCTTTTTGAATAAACAATGCATAGCATTAAGACTATTATTGCATTCTTTTATATATATATATATGTGTTCATTAATGACACCTTGCAACCGTACACTTTGGTACGGCCAATACACCAGGGGCTTAAGTACCCCACAATATGGTGTGAGAAGTCCGAACACTTTCACAAGTGCGGCACCCCGAACTTATAGCATTATATGCATCAGCTCCGAATCATGTCTTTGGTCAATAGTTGGGTTTGCCCGGCTCCCATGTTTTGGTACCTTACGTTCCGCTATATCGGCTAAGGTAGCACTGGGAGAACTACTGCGGTTGTGCCCCGGTTCAACTGGGCTAAGCACCTCAGTAGAGAAAGCTAAAACTGACTGTCATGATAAGGCGAGAGACTGGTCGCTGCTCGAGAGGTTTTCGACTCCCTAAAGACTTATGCCGCTTAGAGCGAGGAGTCGGCCCTGTCCGCCTTAAGGCGTGTATCGCGCCCCGAATTCGGCCTTCTGAATACTAGGGGCTTCGCCGAAATTTAAAATTATAGAATTCTATGGCTAAGTGAGAGTGATAATGCATTATAGTCCGATTGCCTTGTTTGTTGTGCTGAGCACCTCCCTCGAAGGACCCAACAACGGGAACAAGAGTGCTTAGGTTTATCCCGAGCACCCCAGCACTTGTGGCATGGGGGCAGAAGCCGACGACTACCCATCTCTCAGATTTGATAAACAGCCAAATAGAAGGTAATATTTTAAATTCAAACAAGCGTTGCATAGCGCATATGAACAAGTTTTCATAACTACAGGATTACACAAGCAAGTTTACTCGAATATTATATCTTTCGTACACTCGTCCGCTACGAGACGAGCACCCTTCAGGACACCCTCATAGTACATCTCGGGGTGGCGATGCTCCTTGCCCTCCGGCGGCCCTTCCTTGATCAGCTTCATGACGTCTATCTTGGCCCATTGCACCTTCACACGGGCGAAAGCCCGGCGTGCACCTTCGATGCAGACGGATCGCTTGACGACTTCCAGCCGTGGGCAGGCATCCACAAGCCGCCTCACCAGGCCGAAGTAGTTGTTCGGAAGGGCGTCGCCAGGCCACAGCCGGACTATAAAGCCCTTCATGGCCTGTTCGGCCGCCTTGTGTAGCTCAACCAGATGCTTTAGCTGGTCGCTCATAGGCACCGGGTGTTCGGTCCTAGTATATTGGGCCCACAACAACTTCTCCGTTGAGCTTCCCTCCTCGGCCTGGTAAAATGTTGCGGCATCCGACACGCTACGGAGCAAATTTGCGAATGCTCCTGGAGAGCTCCGGATTCGGGTAAGTAACAAGTAATTTATTTTCACATGCTTGCTTTGCATATAGAATGCCTTACCCGCCGCTATTTTGTTCATCGCCTCAATCTCTTGGAGGGCTCTTTGGGCTTCAGCCTTGGCATTTTTCGCGCTTTCGAGGGCCGCGGCAAGCTCGGACTCTCGCGTCTTCGAGTCACGCTCCAACGCCTCATGCTTCGACACGAGAGCTTGGAGCTCTTGCTGCACCTCACCCACCCGTGCCTCCCGCCTTTCCCGCTCGGTGCGCTCCTTGGCCGCTCGGTCTTCAGCCTCGGATGGCGCTTGCTTCAGGGTCGCCACCTCGGTCATGGCCCCTGGCAAATTTACGATGATCCTGTCATTTTGCAATCGTGTCTTCTTTTATATATACATATCTATAGACATGGTATTACTTACCCTTGTTCTCCTCGAGCTGCCTCTTGGCAAGGCCGAGCTCTTTCTTGGACCCCTCGAGGTCCTGCTTCAATGCAGTAACCTCCGCATTCTGTGCGGCAGAGGCCAGCAACGAAGCCTATATACGCATATAGACATACTTATATTAGACTCCTGCGATATTGTTTGATCCTCTGTTCGGCTTTTCTTTGTGAACACCGAATAGAGCATCAGGGGCTACTGTCTATGCGGTAATATTTTTCCCCATATTTCTAAAACTTACCTCAAAGCCTGTGAGAAGGCTGGCACAGGCTTTAGTCAGTCCGCTCTTGGCGGACTGAACCTTCTAGACCACCGCACTCATAATAGTGCGGTGCTCTTCGTCGATGGAAGTGCTGCGAAGCGCTCCCAGCAGATTGTCCGGTGCCTCTGGATGGGCAGAGGTCACCGGCATAGGCGTCTTGCCCCTCTTGGAAGGAGGCCGCCTGCCCGAGTCCGGAACCACTGGAGGTTCCGGTGTGATGTTCAGCTAAGGGCCGAACTCGGAGCCCTCGGGGGCTTTGTTCCCTCTGCTCCCGGAGTCTGGAAGGTCGCCTTGAGGCGCCTCCGGGACTGTCTCCCCTCGACTCGGTGCCTCTTGAGACAACACCTCGGCGTTGTTCGTAGGGAAAGGGGAGGTGGCAGTCGGAAGTGGATCGCTATCCATATCCGACGAGTCCAGGGAGCCGTCCGGCGAGGATATGTCGATACGGGCTCGGGACGGTCTGCATAATCACGATTCGGCGTTAGGAGAAGCAGTGCGACAAAGGAATGCTACGAGTTACTCTGGTATCCGAATACTTACGATTTCGCCAGGGGCTTGGCCCTGGGCAGCCACTCGTCTTCGCCTTCGGCGGCGGTGGTGGAACTGTCCGGAAGGAGAGTCCTTCCCTTCTTGGACCCTTCGCCCCCCAGTTGGGGCGGCCTTCCTTTTCTTGTCTCCCCCGACTGGAGGGGGAGCGTCTTCATCTTCCTCCTCGTCTTCGTGGGAGGAGCGCGCCGAGGAGTCCTCGGACGATGAGTCCGGTATCACCTGGCGCCGGGAACTCTTTCGGTTCCCTTGGCCTTTTTGGTCTTCTCCGGCACCTTGTAAGGAGCCGGAGTCAGCATCTCCGTCAGGAGAGCGTCTGCCGGGCCTTCGGGCAAAGGAGCCGGACAGTCGATCTGTCTGGCCGTCTCCTGCCAGTCCTATCAAAGGTACGAGAGCTTAGATCCCGCATAGAGTCAAACTATGAAAAACAAGTATCCTGTAAGAGGTAAAACAGCTTACCACACTGGCTTGGCGCTTCGCGCAGAATCCGCGATCCTCGGTAGTGGGAGGGGGAACCTCAGCGCCCTTGAATAGCACCTTCCAGGCATCCTCGTGTGTTGTGTCGAAGAGCCTGTTCAGAGTTTGGTGCTGGGCCGGGTCGAACTCCCACAAGTTGAAAGCCCGTTGTTGACACGGGAGGATCCGGCGGATGAGCATGACCTGGACTACGTTCACGAGCTTGAGCTTCTTGCTAACCATGTTTTGGATACATGTTTGGAGTCCCGTCAGCTCTCCCGAACTACCCCAGGACAGGCCCTTCTCTTGCCAGGAGGTGAGCCACGTGGGGATGCCAGATCGGAACTCGGGGGCCGCTACCCATGCAGGGTCACGCGGCTCGGTGATGTAGAACCACCCTGATTGCCACCCCTTTATGGTCTCCACGAAGGAGCCCTCGAGCCATGTGACGTTGGGCATCTTGCCCACCATGGCGCCTCCGCACTCCGCCTGGCGGCCGCTCACTACCTTCGGCTTGACATTGAAGGTCTTCAGCCATAAGCCGAAGTGGGGCTTGATGCGGAGGAAGGCCTCGCACACGATGATAAACACCAAGATGTTGAGGATGAAGTTCGCGGCCAGGTCGTGGAAATCCAGGCCGTAGTAGAACATGAGCCCCCGGACGAATGGGTGGAGATGGAATCCCAGTCCGCGGAGGAAATGGGTAAGGAACACTACCCTCTCATGGGGCCTGGGGGTGGGGATGAGTTTCCCCTCATCTGGGAGCCGGTGCGCGATGTCCTCGGGCAGGTATCCGGCTCTCCTTAGCTTCTTGATGTGTCCCTCCAAGACGGAGGAGACCATCCACCTGCCTCCCACTCCGGACATGGTTGGAGAAGGTTGAGGTGGGAAATGCGGACTTGGGCGCTGCAGCTCGAGTGCGCAAGAGAGGATGAGCAAGGAGGAAGAAGCCGTGGGTAGAAAAAGGTTCAACCTTGTCCCTTTATAAGGGCGGCCGAAACTATGCGCCCCCACTAGCCTGGTAAAACTCGCTTATCCCCCAAGCCCGTAATCGATGGTGCGGTTGGGTTACCCACGCCTGTATTGATGAGAATCCCGTAATAAGGGGGACACGATCTCTGCTTTGACAAGACGTGTCAAAAAACTGCCTCACGTTATGTGCTGGGCTAGTTAAAGGAAACGGTTCGAATAATCACTAGGCCATGGCTTAATGTCATGTTGCCAAAACAAGTCAGCAAATTAGATTTGTGGAAATATTATTCTCTCTACGGTGGTATGTGGAACTTATTTTGCAGGGTCGGACACTATCCTTGTATTCAAATTCTTCCATGGTGTATTCGGAGGAGGAACCCGCCTTGCAATGCCGAAGACAATACTGCGCGTCGGACTCATCATCATGGAAGCCTGGTTCAGGGGCTATTGAGGGAGTCCTGGATTAGGGGGTCTCCGGACAGCCGGACTATATCCTTTGGCCGAACTGTTAGACTATGAAGATACAAGATTGAAGACTTCGTCTCGTGTCCGGATGGGACTCTACTTGGCGTGGAAGGCAAGCTAGGCAATACGGATATGTATATCTCCTCCTTTGTAACCGACCTTGTGTAACCCTAGCCCTTTCCGGTGTCTATATAAACCGGAGGGTTTTAGTCCATAGGACAACATACAATCATACCATAGGCTAGCTTCTAGGGTTTAGCCCCTCCGATCTCGTGGTAGATTAACTCTTGTAATACTCATATCATCAAGAATAAATCAAGCAGGACGTAGGGTTTTACCTCCATCAAGAGGGCCCGAACCTGGGTAAAACATCGTGTTCCCTGCCTCCTGTTACCATCCGCCTAGACGCACAGTTCGGGACCCCTTACCCGAGATCCGCCGGTTTTGACACCGACAGTCATGCACCCTTGAAGAGTGGTCTATTTATATTAAATCTCGATAGTAGTGATACACATATTCATAATATTGAAGCCAAAAGATACATATTTGATAATGATAGTGCAACTTATTTGTGGCACTGCCGTTTAGGTCATATTGGTATAAAGCGCATGAAGGGACTCCATATTGATGGACTTTTGGAATCACTTGCTTATCAATCACTTGGTACTTGCGAACCATGCCTCATGGGCAAGATGACTAAAACGCCATTCTCTGGAACAATGGGGCGATCAACAGATTTATTGGAGACCATACATATTGATGTATGTGGTCCGATGAATATTGAAGCTCGCGGTGGGTATCGTTATTTTCTCACCTTCACAGATGATTTAAGCAGATATGGGTATATCTACTTAATGAAACATAAGTCTGAAACATTTGAAAAGTTCAAAGAATTTCAGAGTGAAGTGGAAAATCATCATAATAAGAAAATAAAGTTTCTACGATCTGATCGTGGAGGAGAATATTTGAGTTACGAGTTTAGTCTACGTTTGAAACAATGTGAAATAGTTTCACAACTCACACCACCCGGAACACCACAACGTAATGGTGTGTCCGAACGTCGTAATCGTACTTTATTAGATATGGTGCGATCTATGATGTCTCTTACTGATTTACCGCTATCATTTTGGGGTTATGCTTTAGAGACGGCCGCATTCACGTTAAATAGGGCACCATCTAAATCTGTTGAGACGACACCTTATGAACTATGGTTTGGCAAGAAAGCAAAGTTGTCGTTTCTTAAAGTTTGGGGCTGCGATGCTTATGTGAAAAAGCTTAAACCTGATAAGCTCGAACCCAAATCAGAGAAATGTTTCTTCATAGGATACCCAAAGGAAACTGTTGGGTACACCTTCTATCACAGATCTGAAGGCAAGACTTTTATTTCTAAATTTGGATCCTTTCTAGAGAAGGAGTTTCTCTCGAAAGAAGCGAGTGGGAGGAAAGTAGAACTTGATGAGGTAACTATACCTGCTCCCTTATTGGAAAGTAGTTCATCACAGAAACCGGTTCCTGTGACACTGATACGTCTCCTATGTATCTATAATTTTTGATTGCTCCATGCTATATTATCTACTGTTTTGGACGTTATTGGGCTTTATTATCCACTTTTATATTATTTTTGGGACTAACCTATTAACCAGAGGCCCAGCCCAGAATTGATGTTTTTGCCTATTTTAGGGTTTCGAAGAAAAGGAATATCAAACGGAGTCCAAATGGAATGAAACCTTCGGGAACGTGATTTTCTCACCGAACATGATCCTGGAGACTTGGACCCTGCGTCAAGAAATAAAGGAGGAGGCCACGAGGTAGGGGGGCGCGCCTACCCCCCCAGGCGCGCCCTCCACCCTCGTGGGCCCCCTGTTGCTCCACCGACGTACTCCTTCCTCTTATATATACCTACATACCCCCAAACGATCAGATACGGAGCCTAAACCCTAATTCCACCGCCGTAACTTCTTGTATCCATGAGATCCCATCTTGGAGCCTGTTCCAGAGCTCCGCCGGAGGGGGAATCCATCACGGAGGGCTTCTACATCAACACCATAGCCTCTCCGATGAAGTGTGAGCAGTTTACCTCAGACCTTCGGGTCCATAGTTATTAGCTAGATGGCTTCTTCTCTCTTTTTGGATCTCAATACAATGTTCTCCCCCTCTCTTGTGGAGACCTATTCAATGTAATCTTATTTTTCCGGTGTGTTTGTTGAGACCGATGAATTGTGGGTTATAATCAAGATTATCTATGAAAAATATTTGAATCTTCTCTGAATTCTTTTATGTATGATTGGTTATCTTTGCAAGTCTCTTCGAATTATCAGTTTGGTTTGGCCTACTAGATTGATCTTTCTTGCAATGGGAGAAGTGCTTAGCTTTGGGTTCAATCTTGCGGTGTCCTTTCCCAGTGACAGTAGGGGCAGCAAGGCACGTATTGTATTGTTGCCATCGAGAATAACAAGACGGGGTTTTTATCATATTGCATGAATTTACCCCTCTACATCATGTCATCTTGCTTAAGGCGTTACTCTGTTTTCATGAACTTAATACTCTAGATGCATGCTGGATAGCGGTCGATGAGTGGAGTAATAGTAGTAGATGCAGGCAGGAGTCGGTCTACTTGTCTCGTATGTGATGCCTATATACATGATCATACCTAGATATTCTCATAACTATGCTCAATTCTGTCAATTGCTCAACAGTAATTCGTTCACCCACCGTAAAATACTTCTGCTCTTGAGAGAAGCCACTAGTGAAACATATGGCCCCCGAGTCTATCTTCATCATATTAATCTTCCAATACTTAGTTATTTCCTTTGCTTTTTACTTTGCTTTTATTTTACTTTGCATCTTTATCACAAAAATACCAAAACTATTATCTTATCATATCTATCAGATCTCACTCTTGTAAGTGACCGTGAAGGGATTGACAACCCCTTATCGCGTTGGTTGCGAGGAGTTATTTGCTTTGTGCAGGTACGAGGGACTCGCGCGTAGCCTCCTACTGGATTGATACCTTGGTTCTCAAAAACCGAGGGAAATACTTACGCTACTTTGCTCCATCATCCTTTCATCTTCAAGGAAATCCAACGCAGTGCTCAAGAGGTAGCAAGAAGAAGATTTCTGGCGCCGTTGCTGGGGAGTCTACGCAAAAGTCAACATACCAAGTACCCATCACAACCCTTATCTCCCGCATTACATTATTTGCCATTTGCCTCTCGTTTTCCTCTCCCCCACTTCACCCTTGCCGTTTTATTCGCTCTCTCTTTTTCTCGCTCGCTTTTCCTCCGCCATGTCTGAATCAAAAAGGGTTGGGGGCTCTCTCCCGCGTTTTAGTACTTTGGACAACCCTTCTATTCTCGCTGAGCTCATAAATAAGGATACTATGGAAAAACCTACCGGAGTTATCAATGAGAATCTTAATAATTTTGATGAAGATGATTCTTGAATTTTTCGTTATTTACTTGATGAATCTTTGAAAGATGCTTGGTATAGACTATTAAGAATCAGGGCTAGCTATGTGACTCAATACCAAATTGAAATTTACTTAAAAAGCTTTTACATTGCCCTTCCTTCTTCTTTTAAGCATGTCTTAGATTCTATATTTGAAGAAGGCTTTCTTGAAGGGGATGCCGTAGGCACTTATGAGAAGATGAAAACCATATTTGGGCACCCCATGAATGAGAAAGAGATGAAAACCAAAGTTGAATCTACATCTCTTTTGCTCTCTTACCAAAACGAATCTATCAAAGAGATGAAGGCTAGCTTAGATACAAATTTCCGTAAGATACTTAATCTTTATTCTACCATTAATAGCCATGTGATTTATCAAAATAGAAAGATTAATTCCATAGATAGCAAGTTTGCTCTTTTCTTCCCTAAAACCAAAGATGGCAATACCTAGATCTATCTTTGCTTTTTATGCCTAGCAAGGGCGCTAAACGATAGCGCTTGTTGGGAGGCAACCCAATTTTATTTTTATTCCTTGCATTTTGATCCTGTTTACTAATAAATAATTTACCTAGCCTCTGTTCTGGTTGTGTTTTTTGTGTTTAATTAGTGTTTGTGCCAAGTAGAACCGTTGGGAAGACTTGAGGAAAGTCTTGATATCTTGCTGTAAAAAAAACAGAAACTTTAGCGCTCACGAGAACTACTGCCATTTTTATTTGGAAAGTGATATTTAGTTAATTCTTTTTGAATATGATTAATAGATAAATTCCTCACGTCCAGCAATTTGTTTTAGAATTTTTGGGGTTCCAGATCTTGCGCTAGCTACAGATTACTACATACTGTTCTGTTTTTGACAGATTCTGTTTTTCGTGTGTTGTTTGCTTATTTTGATGAATCTATGGCTAATAAAATATTTTATAAACCATAGAGAAGTTGGAATACAGTAGGTTTAACAACAATATAAATAAATAATGAGTTCATTACAGTACCTTGAAGTGGTCTTTTGTTTTCTTTCGCTAACGGAGTTCACGAGATTTTCTACTTAAGTTTTGTGTTGTGAAGTTTTCAAGTCTTGGGTAAAGATTTGATGGACTATGGAACAAGGAGTGGAAAGAGCCTAAGCTTGGGGATGCCCATGGCACCCCCAAGATAATCTAAGGACACCTGTTGGTGTCAAAACTGGCGGATCTCGGGTAGGGGGTCCTGAACTGTGCGTCTAAGGCGGATGGTAACAGGAGGCAGGGGACACGATGTTTACCCAGGTTCGGGTCCTGCTTGATTGTTCTTGATGATATGAGTAGTACAAGAGTTGATCTACCACGAGATCAAAGAGGCTAAACCCTAGAATCTAGCCTATGGTATGATTGTATGTTGTCCTACGGACTAAAACCCTCCGGTTTATATAGACACCGGAGGGGGCTAGGGTTACACAAGGTCGGTTACAAAGGAGGACATATACATATCCGTATTGCCTAGCTTGCCTTCCACGCCAAGTAGAGTCCCATCCGGACACGAGACGAAGTCTTCAATTTTGTATCTTCATAGTCCAACAGTCCGGCCAAAGGATATAATCCGGCTGTCTGGATACCCCCTAATCTAGGACTCCCTCAGTAGCCCCCGAACCAGGCTTCAATGATATGAGTATTACAAGAGTTGATCTACCACGAGATCGGAAAGGCTAAACCCTAGAAGCTAGCCTATGGTATGATTGTATGTTGTCCTATGGACTAAAACCCTCCGGTTTGTATAGACACCGGAAAGGGCTAGGGTTACACAAGGTCGGTTACAAAGGAGGAGATATACATATCCGTATTGCCTAGCTTGCCTTCCACGCCAAGTAGAGTCCCATCCGAACACGAGACAAAGTCTTCAATCTTGTATCTTCATAGTCCAATAGTCCGGTCAAAGGATATAGTCCGGCTGTCCGGAGACCCCCTAATCCAGGACTCCCTCAGTAGCCCCTGAACCAGGCTTCAATGATGATGAGTTCGGCGCGCAGTGTTGTCTTCGGCATTGCAAGGCGGGTTCCTCCTCCGAATACTCCATGGAAGAGTTTGAATACAAGGACAGTGTCCGACCCTGCAAAATAAGTTCCACATACCACTGTAGAGAGAATAATATTTCCACAAATCTAATCTGCTGACATGTTTTGACAGTATGACATCACGCCATGGCCCGGTCATTATTCGAACCGTTTTTCTCAACCAGCTCCACACATAATGCGAGGCGGTTTTCTTGACACGTCTTGTCAAAGCAGAGATCGTGTCCCCCTTATCACGGGATTCTCATCAATACAAACGTGGGTAACCCAACCGTACCTGTTGGTATGACTCCTAGATCTTAGGCAAGTACCAAACAGCCATGAGGAGGACACCTGATATTCATCCTCTTTATAAAGGGGACGAGGCTTTTTCTTTTTTCCCTGCCGTGCTCAATCGAATCCTTCCCCCGCCTCGAGTTCTAACACCCAAAGCTCAGGTCAGGTGCTTCGGACCTTCAACTATGTCCGGATCCAACCTTCAAGGTCGGTGGATGCCTTCCTCCGTCATAGAGGAGGACATCAAGAAGTTGAGGGAGGCCAGATATCTGACCGCCGAAATTTCGCATAGGCTGCCCGCCCGAGGGCAGGTCGTCCCTACTCCCGAACCCAACGAGAATGTTGTGTTCGTCTCCCACTTCCTCCGAGGACTGGGCCTCGCTCTGTATCCCTTTGTTAGGGGTCTTATGTTCTATTACGGGCTGGATTTTCACGATCTGGTCCCGGATTCCCTTCTTCACATCTCGTCATTTATTGTCGTATGTGAGGCCTTCCTCCCCATTACCCCTCACTTCGGCCTGTGGCTCAAGACCTTCGATGTGAAGCCGAAGATGATCGAGGGGCAGCACACAGCGTGCGAAGGTGCATTAATAAGCAAAACCGCTGGCGCTCCATGGCGAGAGGGTTCCTTCCCAGAGGTGTCTGGATTGTGGCAGCGGGAGTGGTTTTACATCACAGCTTCCCGAAGTGCCAAGTGGGTAGCTGCCCCCACCTTTCGCTCGGGCCCCCCACCACAACTGATGTCATGTATCAGCAGGGGGCTGAGCTGGGGTCCAGCCAAGGACGTGCCAATACTGGAGAGCCGTATCTGAGATCTCTTCGAGGGAGATTTCAGTCTGGTTATGGTAATGCAAGTTATGCTGGTTCGTCGAGTCCAACCTTGCAAACGTCGGCCCCTCCGCATGTGGGAATTCAACCTGGAAGGACCGCGAGTTATTCAGCATTTCCTCGGCAGGATGCACGAAGAGATGTACAAATCATTGTTCAGACCCCAAATAGAGTGTCCGGACACCACCGAGGACGTGGGCCTGAGCTACAACCGCCTCGCTGCCCAAGTAAGTAATCCCATGCTGAACCCGATGTCCTTTCATTTATCGTGGCATCATTCTAAAGTGCCGCTCTTTGACCAGGACTGGATTACAAAGGCGATGATGATCAGGTGTTCGGCCCCCCTTCCTGAGGGCTTGGACAATCCGGTACTAGACAAGATGCTCGAGCCGGCGCCTTATCCAGTGCCCTCAAAGGAAGATGATGGGGGGAATAAAGAGGGTGAAAGCAGGCCTCACTCGCTACTCATTCCAGCCGGGGGAATAAGCACCTTCGTGAGGGAGGACAATCAAAGGGAAGAATCTGACATTCTCTCTCCCCGGGGAAGGAAGATGACTACCTCTGAAGAGCCGGAAACTAAGGTTTCCAAACAGGAGAAGAAATCTTCATCAGAGGGTCCTGCCTCGGAGGGTATTCTTGCCGGACAATGTCCGGGCGGAGATTAGCCCTCTACCGAGCTGCAAGTAATCGAAAAGTACTTTAATAGTGGAAATATCCTACCTTACTTCCGAAGACAATAACCAGTGCTTATAAATTGTAGTCCGGATCGTAGCCCGTCTCGACAGAGTTCGTCTTCAGGGGGTCTTCTTCCGGAGATGATGGAGAGCGAAACGCCTCCCCTCGACACCCCGCCTCATGAAGCGGGCGACCTTGAAGTGTCATTGCGAAGGGTATCTCCGGACCCAATAAAGCCGGAGGATAACCCTTTGCTAATTGGGATCCCCAGTATCCGGCTCCTAAAGAGAGCGACAACAAGGGTCCGTACAGTGTGCGGTCAGACGCGCTGAAGGATCTTCTGGGGCAAGCGGCCGTCTCGGAAGCGCATCATACACTAATGGGTACGGTAATTGAAAGGATTTCATCCACTGAAAGCGGTTTGCATGAAGCCTTTATGAGTCCACTGAAAGGCTTCGAGGTATGTGAAATAGTGTATTTGATAGTACCGCATACATTAGGTGTGCCCTATGCAGATAGTAGCCCCTGAGACTCGGGTTGTCGTCGAAAACGGCGGCAAACAGAGGATCATAGTCCCAGTTAGTAACCAAACCGCCTTTATGTGCAGGTGGCTGAAGCTCCGGTGGCTAGCCGGACTGATGAGTTTGCCGAGCTAAAGCGGCAACTTGATGCGGCAGATGCCGACATCGTGCATGTCAACAAGAGGCTTGACGAGTCACAGGGTGAGTGATTTCTCTGGTGATCGTCACATAATAAGAGTAGCATGATGCCAGTATCTTTAATATGTTGTGACTGCAGATGGAGCTGCCACCATGGAGACCCTTCGGGCGGAGCTTGCCCGAGCCAAGGAGCAAGCAAGGAGTAGCAATGCGGCCGCTCTAAAGGTGGTCGAAGAGTTTAGGGCCGAACAGGCCGCGCATTGCAAGAGCAAGGAAAGAATAGCCAAGATGGCTGTAGAGTTAAAAGATGCAGTTGACCGTTAGCAGCTTCTTGAAGAAGAAAACCGGGCGAAAGTGACGGACCTGGAGAAGGCCCTGGTGGCTGCCAAGGAAGCCCGCTCCAAAATTAGAGCGACGAAGGAGGAGCTGAATCAAGCTGCAGATATCGTGTCTGGGAAGCCCTTCTTGTTGCGGACTAAGTTCGGAGATCCGAAGTATGCTCCTCTGGACCGGTTATGGAGTTCTGCGGACGCGTACATGGATTTGGCTGCAAGTGCTACTGATGTGGCCGAGTACTTCAAGGATCAGAAAGGTCCCGAAGTGGAAAAGCTATTCTGGTCATAGTTTCACGCTCCAGTCCGTCCGCTGCTGTTGAATGAGCGATTGGCCGAGTGGGCCGAGCTCCATAGGTTGTCCGGACTTGCCATGAGGTCCGATGTGGATCACCTGTGGCCGAGAGGGCCAAGGCCGAATAGCTACTTTAGCTTAGTGCAACAATTCCTTGGTGTTGTGCCATGCATCGATGCTATAAAGAGATCGGCGTGCATAGAGGGTGCGAGGATGGCCCTTGCCCGTGTCAAGACATACTGGGCGGAGATGGAGGCCACCACTGTTGCGACACAGGGTTCGACCATAGGCCGAGTGGCTGCCGAGCACTACTTTGAAGAAGTTCTTGAAGGCGCTCGTTCGATAGAGGCTCAGTGCTCAAAGAATATTATGTTCTAGTGACATGTATTCCCATTGTACAAACAATGTTTTAATGAATTATCAAGGCTGTATTTATACTTTTGCCCAAAAGTACTATGATGCCTCATGTGCGGCCGTTTATGTATATATGTATATAACCTGAAAGTTTGCAGTCGTCGGCTTCCGCCCCCACGCATATAATGCGGGGGTGTTCGCAAAAAATGCATATCCACACTTGATCCAACGTCTTGGTTCGTTAAGGAGGTGATAGCGCTGCGAACGAGGCAATCGGACTATATTGCTTTAACACTTGCACTTAGCCATAGGAGTTTGACAGTGGGGATACTATATAGCCCCTGGTACTTTTGCGCTCGTCCGAATACGGGGCGCATACGTACATGACCGGGAAATGGCCCTTTGTTAATGTGGAGGAATCCCAAAGATTCTGATGAGTCATCGAGTGGCTGACCAGTCTCTCGCTATATCATGACAGACAGTTTTCGGCTTTCTCTACTGAGGTGCTCATCCGGATGAACCAGGGCACAATCATAGTAGTTCTCCTAGTGCTACCTTAGCCGATATAACGGAACGTAAGGTACCAAAACGTGGGAGCCGGGCAAACCCAACATTTGACCAAAGACATGATTCGGAGCTGATGCATATAGGGCCAAACTCGCGACGCCGAACACTCCCTAAGGTGTTCGGTCTTTATAACATATACCGGGCAAAACAATGCCCTTAATAAGAAACCCCATAAGTCCAGGTACGTGCAATATCCTGACGTGGCCACATGCCAAGAACGTCAGCATCCTTCTCGGTTATGTGGAGTATCCAGAGGATGTGAGCAACAAGAGACAGTAAAAAAGGTTTACGCAGGGTCTTAATCTAAAAGGAAACCTTTGGGCGGGTCCCTGCTGCACGTCTGCGCCTGTGCCTCCGTTGTGCCGTGTCCTGGACGGGTGTTGCATGATCATCATCTGTAAAAGGAGAGAACTTAGGTGAAAGTTGTCGTGCCAAAAAAAGAAGAATTGGTTATTATCAATGAACTATCAAAATTCAGGAGAAGTCAAGTTGAGCTGGGCTGGCCCTGATTACACGTGGGGAGCCCCTGGTATTGTTTATGAGGGTTTGATCATCAAACCCATCTCATGTATATGTGATGGAATGCCAGACTCGTCTAACCGTGTCTGTGGTCTTGACGACCTGCCATTTTTTCTGGTTAGTGAGGTCGTCTAGTTCGCGGCTGTTAGAGCCGCCGCGTCCTCTTTCATACGTAAAAAGCATTCGGTATTTCTGTTAATTGTGATGATGCCACGTGGACCAGGCATCTTAAGCTTGAGAAAAGCATAATGCAGTATTGCGTTAAAATGAGCGAAAGTCGTTCTTGCGAGTAGTGCTTGATAGCCACTTCGGAATGGGGCAATGTGAAAAGTTAACCTTTCGCTTCGGAAGTTATCGGGGGAACCGAATACCACCTCTAGTAGTAGAGAGCCCGTACACTGGGCCTATTGGCCTGGTATTACTCCCTTGAAGGTAGTATTACTGTGGCTTATCTGTGTTGGGTCTATCCCCATTTTGCGGACTGTGTCCTGATATATCAGATTTAGATCACTGCCGCCGTCCATGAGGACTCGTGTGAAATGGTACCCATTTATGATTGGGTCTAACACCAAGGTCGTCAGTCCTTCGCGCCGGATATTTGTATCGTGATCCCTATGATCAAAAGTGATCAGGCAGGCCAGCCAGGGGTTGAACCTAGGGGTGACGGGCTCTATGGCGCGTGTGCATCGGAGTGCATGCTTGCTTCTCCTCTTTGTCACATGGATCACATTTACTGTTTTAACCTTTGGTGGGAACTTTTTCTGTCCTCCGGCGCTTTGCTGGCGAGGTTCATCCTCGTCTTCGCTTGGTGTCTCTTCCCCTTTGTGTTCGGTGTTTAGCTTACCGGTCTGCTTGAAGACCCAACATTCTCTATGGGTATGATTTGCAAGCTTGTCTGGGGTACCGTGAATCTGACAGAGTTTGTCAAGAATTTTGTTTAGGCCAGATTGTCCTTCTCTCCTGCCTTTGAAAGGCTTTTTCTGCTGACCTGGTCAGGAGCCCCTGAATCCGGCGTTTACCGCCGTGTTATCTGGGCTACCTTCTTTATTTCGACGCTTGTTTTTGTTGCGTCGTAGTTTACCATTGCCATCCCTAACTTCAGATGTGCTTGGGTTGTTCGTGCTGCTACGGGCCAACCAGCTGTCCTTGCCTGCACAAATGCGGGTCGTGAGGCTTGTTAGGGCTGCCATTGTTCTTGGTTTTTCTTGACCGAGGTGTCTGGCGAGCCATTCGTCTCGGACGCTGTGTTTAAAAGCTACTAAGGCTTTGGCGTCCGGACAGTCGACGATTTGGTTCTTCTTGGTGAGGAACCTGTTCCAAAGCTTTCGGGTGGACTCTCCAAACTGTTGGATTATGTGACTTAAATCGTCTGCATCCGGAGGTCGGACATAAGTCCCTTGAAAATTGGCCCGAAAAGCGTCCTCGAGCTCCTCCCAACTTCCAATTGAGTTTTTGGGGAGGCTTTTCAGCCAGTAATGAGCTGGCCCTTTAAGCTTGAGGGGCAAGTATTTAATGGGATGGAGATCGTCTCCACGAACCATATGTATATGGAGGATGAAGTCCTCTATCCAGACTCCGGGGTCTGTGGTTCAGTCGTACGCCTCTATGTTCACCGGTTTGAATCCCTCTGGGAATTCGTGATCCAACACCTCATCAGTGAAACATAAGGGGTGTGCGGCACCCCTGTATTGGGATGCGCCATGGTATTCGGATGGTTGTAGTATTCGGTGTTGGTTTTGTACCGTAGCGCGTTTCCTAGATCCATGGATAGATCTGGTCGCGCCGGATTTTTGACGCAAGTTCTCACGTAGATCATGTGTTGACTTATGCGCGACTTTGTTAGCCGCTCTATCGCGTTCACAAGGTGGTGGATCCGGCCGGTTGGCCATATCACTCTTCGGCTGTATGGGCTCCAAGGCCTCATCGTCGAATTTTGGTAATAGCTTGCGCTTTGGATAGCTATTTTTATGGTAACTTCCACCATACTTTGTTACTTTGTTCCACTTGCTGTTGAGCGTATCTTGTCCGACCTTGAGCCTTTGCTTCTGTTTCTTTAGGCTCCTTGCTGTGGCAATAAGCCTTTTGCAGAGGTTCTCTTGCTCCAGGTGCGTTTTCGGGATGATGTGTGCATCTTCGTCCGGACTGCTTTCTTCCCCAGACGGGGTTTGATGAGGCTTATCCTTGGCGTCGTCGTGTTCGGACATCGGATCCGTACTATGTTTGTAGTTTGCATCTTGATCGTTTTCTGCCACCGGGGTGGTGCAGTTGCCGTTTCTTCCAGAGTCGAGTGGACTATTATTTCCTCTTGCGCTGTTATCGCTGTTTTTGCTATGGCGGGACTTAGAGTGGCGCCGCTGACGTCGGCGCTTGGGTTGCTTCTTGGAGGGGTCATCCTCTGTTGTTTCGTCGCCATTGCCTTCTTTGGGGGTGTCCACCATGTATATATCATATGATGAGGTGGCGGTCTAGCCCTGAGGGCGGTGGTTCCTGTTTTTCTCCGGCTTCGTCGTCCATACCGTCGAAGTCTTCGGAGTCGAAGTTGAGCATGTCGGTTAAGTAGTCGACAGTGGCTACTAAGTGGGTGGTGGGTGGGCGGCGAATTTCTTCATCGTCCGCATCCCATTCTAGCCGGACATAGTTCGGCCAAGGTTCTCCTGACAGGGAGAGAGACCTTAATGAATTTAGCACATCTCCGAAAGGTGAGTGCGGAAAGATATCCGCAGAGGTGAACTCCATGATCGGCGCCCAGTCAGACTCGACGGGCACGGATGTGAGCGGCTTGGAGTCCATGGCCGGGGATAAATCCAGTGGTTCGGCGACGCAGCTCTCGAAATGGGTGAAGTCAGTATCTGGCTCTATCGCCACTGAGAGTGCGGCCTCCATGGCGGGGTCTATCCCTCCGCTCTCGGATGGCGTGATTTGCTCCGGGTTAACGGCCGGAGTAGTTGCGGATGCGATCTCCCAAACACTATCTGACGGCAGAGTTACGTCTTGCTCGTCGCGACTGTGCGGCGCGTCCGGCATGGGCTCGAATCCGTCGAAGATCAAGTCTCCGCAGATGTCGGCCGTGTACTTCAAGTTTCCAAATCTGACCTGATGGCCAGGGGCGTAGCTTTCGATCTGCTCTAGATGGCCAAGCGAATTGGCCCGCAGTGCGAAGCCGCCGAATACAAAGATCTGTCTGGGAAGGAAAGCCTCACCCTGGACCGCATCGCTAGCGATGATCGAAGGAGCCATCAAGCCTTATTGTGACGACATAGTGGAACTCTCAATGAAAGCACCAATGTCGGTGTCAAAACCGGCGGATCTTGGGTAGGGGGTCCCGAACTGTGCGTCTAAGGCGGATGGTAACAGGAGGCAGGGGACACGATGTTTACCCAGGTATGGGCCCTCTTGATGGAGGTAATACCCTACGTCCTGCTTGATTGTTCTTGATGATATGAGTAGTACAAGAGTTGATCTACCACAAGATCAAAGAGGCTAAACCCTAGAAGCTAACCTATGGTATGATTGTATGTTGTCCTACGGACTAAAACCCTCCGGTTTATATAGACACCGGAGGGGGCTATGGTTACACAAGGTCGGTTACAAAGGAGGAGATATACATATCCGTATTGCCTAGCTTGCCTTCCACGCCAAGTAGAGTCCCATCCGGACACGGGACGAAGTCTTCAATCTCGTATCTTCATAGTCCAACAGTCCGGCCAAAGGATATAGTCCGGCTGTCTGGAGACCCCCTAATCCAGGACTCCCTCAACACCTAAAAGCCGAAGCTTGGGGATGCCCCGGAAGGCATCCCCTCTTTCGTCTACTTCTATCGGTAACTTTACTTGGAGCTATATTTTTATTCACCACATGATATGTGCTTTGTTTGGAGCGTCTTGTATGATTTGAGTCTTTATTTGTTAGTTTACCACAATCATCCTTGCTGTACACACCTTTTGAGAGAGCCGTACATGATTTGTGTCGGTGTCAAAACCGGCGGATCTCGGGTAGGGGGTCCCGAACTGTGCGTCTAGGCGGATGGTAATAGGAGGCAGGGGACACGATGTTTTACCCAAGTTCGGGCCCTCTTGATGGAGGTAAAACCGTACGTCCTTCCTTATTTATTCTTGATGATGTGAGTATTACAAGAGTTGATCTATCACGAGATCGGAGAGGCTAAACCCTAGAAGCTAGCCTATGGTATGATTGTATGTTATTGTGTCCTATGGACTAAAACCCTCCGGTTTATATAGACACCGGAGGGGGCTAGGGTTACACAAGGTCGGTTACAAAGGAGGAGATATACACATCTGTATTGCCTAGCTTGCCTTCCACGCCAAGTAGAGTCCCATCCGGACACGAGACGAAGTCTTCAATCTTGTATCTTCATAGTCCAATAGTCCGGCCAAAGGATCTAATCCGGTTGTCCGTATACCCCCTAATCCAAGAGTCCCTCAGTAGCCCCCAAACCAGGCTTCAATGACGACGAGTCCGGCACGCAGTATTGTCTTTGGCATTGCAAGGCGGGTTCTTCTCCATCTTTCGAACGTTTGTAAAGCAGTGTCCGGTCCCATAAATGTTTGGACCTCTTGGCTTCTGTGCCCAATAAGGGCTCTCTCCCACGCGTCGAATGAATACGAGGCGCCAGGGAGTTTTTACATTCGCCCCCCTAGCCAGATAAATAAATTGTCTATTAAAGGGATGGGGATCCTTAGATCTGATCCATACCATCCTCCCCCAGCGGGAGTCCATCAGAGCGCGTTCCGGAAAGATCCATTCCAACATGGCCGACCTCCGCAACTCCTCCTCCTGCCCCGGAATCCCTAAGCCCGGTGATTGGGAAAGGTGTTCATTCCCGCATAGTCGTTTAGTCGAACTGCAGACTAAGGGATTTCTCCCTCTGGCGTACATGGTGCCCGTTCGAGCCGAGCTTGCCACCTATAATGGCGGGGAGCAAGCGGAGAGCTTTCCCTGTCCCTCTATGGGGGAACGGGTCTGCCTTGTTCCCTATCTATTAAGGGGCTCGGATTTCCAATTCATCCATTCCTCCGCGGGCTCCAGGAGTTCTACGGCCTCCAATTACGCAATTTCACCCCCACCTCCATCCTACATATCGCCGGCTATGTGGCTCTCTGCGAGTTGTTCCTGGGCTATGAGGCTCACTTCGAGCTGTGGAAAAGGCTATTTTGCCTCGTCCCTTGCACACAGAGGGGGTCACTTTATCAAGTGGGCGGAGCCGAAATATGGCGCATCGCCGATACTAGATACCTATCCGGTACTCCGAAGAAGTCGCTCGAAGACTGGCCTTCAGAATGGTTTTATATGGAGGACGTTCCCCTTCCGGACCCTGTTCGGCGGGGTCTTCCCGAGTTCAACAATGCTCCTCTGAAGAAACGCCGAAGTTGGCGCCCACGGAGCCTCCAGGTGGAAGACAACAGAGAAGTCCTCTATCTGATGAACCGGATCAAAGCTCTGGCTTAATCAGGATTGACAATAACCGAAGTTATGTCGATTTGCATAATGCGGGGAGTGCAACCACTTCAATATCGTGGGCACCCCTTGTGGTGTTATAACGGGGCGGATGACGCCACCCGCTGCGGGCGTAAGGGTCCGGACAATGCCGCCGCTTTAGTGAAAATTCTGTCCGAATTGTTCAAGGGTGAGGAAGAGGAGTTCACCCGCATCAAGCCACGGGATGGATTCTCCATGTACAATCCTCCAAGTTGGGTAAGTTATATCTCCCTGCTCCCATTTTTCTCGCATTCTTTGTCGTAAGTATTCACCTTGCCACTTTGCGGCAGGAACTGCGAAAAGCCATAAAGGAGGTCAGCAGCCCTTCTCCACAACCAGAGGACCCTGACCGGGCCCTCGACTCTGGACTCGAAGAAGATTCGCTTATATCCGTGGAGCTGATAGACCGGCAGTTCTATCAGTTAAGCTGAGACGATGCCATGGTGGACATTACAGCCGACAATCCCGGACTGCTCCCTGCATCGCACATAAGAAAAACCAAAAATCCCAACTCCAAAACTAGGATCCCCTTTTAAACACTTCACCCACCATATACACATGGCATTTTACAGGGAAGGCATTCGGGATGCCCTGTCGAACCCGCAGCAATGCGCCAACAGGAGCTACTGATGCCGGGTAGGCCAAAAAGGAAGGCGGTCAGGACAGAGATGCCAGCGCAAAGGTATAACAAACCCCGCTCCGTGGTTGTCGTCTTTCTCAAAATATAATGACGCCCGTGTTTCTTTAACAGAAAAAACGCTCGCCGGAATATGTCCGGCGATGTGACTAATCATGCTTCCACCAGCCGGGTGCCAGGCTGGACATAGAGGTGGAAGCCGATATGGGGCAGGCGCCGGATAATCCCCCTACAGAGGATGAAGATAGATTATCCGCTACTAACTCAGAAGTGGAAAGCGCCATGAACCATAGGCGCCGCCGGGCCGTACTTCGGGACGCTTGTCTCTCACCAGAGGCATTTGATGCCTTTAATTCCGAAGAGGCGTACCTCCGTGCTGCTCAGGATGGTCTAGCCAGAGCCACGGATCAGTATGTAAAGGATGTACGGGTAAGTAAATCTGGTGATTTATATGTATCAGTATTCCCTGAGATTTGAAACAGTTAGCAGAACTGATTTAAGGATCATCTTTGTTATGCAGGTTCTTACAGAGAAGAATACGAGGCTGTCCCAGGAGCTGGGGGAGTGTAAGACCCAACTGCAGGCCGCTGTTGCCGCATTGCGGGAAAGCCTCCCGCTGGTAACATTTACTTTTAAAGAATGATGGTTACCATATATTGTGCGGCGTGGCTGCAGATCTAACAATAGATGTTGCAGATGAATCCGGAGAAAATCCGGAGGACCAGCATGTTATGCAACAGCTAGAGGCTGGCAAACGCGTGCTGGCTGAGGTTAGGCGGGAGAAAAACAATCTCCAAGACGCCAATATTAAGCTAAGCGTGGAACTAAAAGACGTTCGGGGCCAGCTTGCAGACTCTGAGAAGGAGAATAAGCGGCTTCGGCGCGGCATTTTCAGTAAGTGCTTGAACGAATCCTTTTAAAGGAGTTCGGCGAAGAAGCCAACTAACAGTGTTATGTCTGTAGGTATGCTGACGGGTCGTCCCGCGGAGGAAATGCCCGGGTCTGCGAGTGATCTTCTGTTCGAGCTGTCACATCTGCACGAACAAGTTCGACAGGTGATGTAGGGTGTTGCCCAGGCCTTGTAGCCGTCCGTCTCCCTGCCAGAGGGCGTTGCAGAGCTTGTGGAGAGGCTCAAGGGAGCACAGCGCCGCTTCCGATTATGGAAGATATCAGCCTGCCGACAGGGTGCTAGAGAAGCCTGGGCCATGGTGAAGACGCGGTATACCAAGGCAGACCCAAATCACATGGCCGAGGTCGGACCTGTGGGGCCCGACGGGAAAGAGATCCCCGTTAGCTTAGTTTATGGGCAAGTAGAATTAGCGCAAAGTATTCCCAACGGGATTGTTGGCTAGACCGCCTGTTGGATGGTATAGAGGAGGAATTTAGTCAATCTGCAGGACTATGTAATTAAAGTGACATGTATAATGCCTTCTAGCCGGATTGTAGATCATTTGTCATGGCGGACCTTTTCGCTTCAACCTCGGAACCCGATAGTCCGGAGTGTATCCGAATACCCACTCAGTTATATAAGAACTGGGGTATGCGTGGAGACCAGGCGTAGGGGTCATTGGTGCTTGAACAGACAAGTGCCCAACTAGTTATGTTATATTACATGGGTAGTAAGAAACATCTTCCAGGGAGAATAGTTCCGTTAAGGGTTCCTTTCCCTGGGTAAGCATGCCCTAAAGTGCATGTCCGGACTGCGATAGGAAACGCAGGAAAAAACATTTGGGGGCAGATATGGAAAAGAAATAAAAATCATCTTTTGTTCGCCGACCGAATATTCCCTTAAGAATGCTAGCTTTCGGCTTCACCCAGTCTGAGGTACACATCCGGCTGACCCGGCAGTAACAATCGCAGAGTTGCTCCCCTTATACCCTAGCCAAATTAACGGGAACGTAAGGCATAAATACAAGAGCCAAGCAACCCAGCTTGGCCAAAACTTAAGTCATATCGATGCATATCATGGCGAAAAAGGTACACGTGGAAGCATAACACATGTGCGGGGCACGAGGCCCAAATA
This sequence comes from Triticum dicoccoides, assembly GCF_002162155.2. Taxonomy (NCBI): domain Eukaryota; kingdom Viridiplantae; phylum Streptophyta; class Magnoliopsida; order Poales; family Poaceae; genus Triticum; species Triticum dicoccoides. Next base: position 401,490,689 of record NC_041388.1, on the reverse strand, counting down.
AATAATCAAGCTGTGAAAGAAGCCCCCAGGTATGATGAATGCGGCTAGCGCATATGTAATGTGCAAATGAGGCGCAAGTCGGCCTTTGAAGGCCTGGAGAAAGAATAAAAGAAAGAAAGAAAAACAGGACAGATAATAAATAAAAATGGACAGAGGAAGGGGACGAACACATGGTCCGGCGCTAGGCGTAGAATCTTCGGAGCCTGGCCGCGTTCCATGGGTTCGGCTCGAGTCGATTAGTCGATGCATCCCGCAGTCGGTACGCTCCACCGGTCAGAACTTGGTCAATAATGAAGGGACCTTCCCATTTGGGCTCGAGCTTGTTCTTTTTCTTATCCGGCAGGCGTAGAACTAGTTCACCAACGTTATAAGTTTTGGCACATACTTCTCTGCTTCGGTATCTGCGAGCCTGTTGCTGATAAAATGCGGAACGGGCTTTTGCTATGTCGCGCTCCTCCTCCAGGGTGTCCAGACTGTCCTGCCGATCGAGCTCGGCTTCTCTTTCTTCGTACATGCGCACTCGAGGTGAGTCATGAATTATGTCATAGGGCAAGACTGCCTTTGCGTCGTACACCATGAAGAAGGGTGTATATCCGGTACTACGATTTGGCGTGGTCCGCAGCCCCCAGAGTACATAGTCGAGCTCCTCTACCCAGTGCGTGTTAGACTCCGTTAAGGAGCGCACTAATCTAGGTTTAATGCCGCTCATTATAAGACCGTTTGCTCGCTCGACTTGACCGTTGGTTTGTGGGTGATAGACTGAAGCATAATCGAGTTTGATGCCCATTTTGCTGCACCAGAGTTTTACCTCATTGGCTGTGAAGTTCGTGCCGTTGTCAGTGATGATGCTATGGGGGACGCCATAACGGTGTACGACCCCGGATATAAAGTCTATCACCGGTCCGGAATCGACTGTTTTAACAGGTTTGGCCTCTATCCATTTGGTGAATTTATCCACCATGACCAGTAAGTATTTTTTCTTGTGGGTTCCCCCTTTAAGGGGTCCAACCATGTCAAGCCCCCAGACCGCAAAGGGCCACGTAGTGGGGATTGTTTGGAGGGTGGTGGGTGGCATGTGGCTTTGATTTGCAAAGAGCTGGCAACCGGCACAACATTGGACCAAGTCCTGTGCATTTTCCTGGGCCGTTGGCCAATAGAATCCTGTATGGAAGGCCTTGCTTACAAGAGCCCGGGTTGCGGCATGGTGACCGCCGAGTCCGGCATGAATTTCAGCCAGGAGCTTCCGCCCTTCCTCTTCGGAGATGCACCTTTGAAGGACTCCGGTTGTGCTTTTCTTATAAAGCTCTCCCTCATGGACCTTATAGGCTTTAGATCGCCGCACTATGTAGTGTGCCTCATTTTGGTCCTCGGGGAGTTCCTGCCTAGTTAGGTAGGCTAGGAATAGTTCTGTCCACGGGGCAATGGCGGCCATTATAACATGGGCTGAAGATGTTATTTTGGTGGCAGAGCCTCCGATTACGTCAGAGTGTTTGGTATCGGGCATTGCGGTTGGGTCCGGGCTGTTATTGCTGGGTTCCCCTTCCCATGCTACAGATGGCTTTAACAACCTCTCCAAAAAGATGTTGGGGGGACTACATCGCGTCTTGGACCGATGCGTGCGAGGACATCTGCCGCCTGATTGTTTTTTCGGACTACATGGTGAAATTCGAGCCCCTCGAACCGAACTGACATTTTTAGGATGGTGTTGCGATAGGCCGCCGTTTTCGGTTCCTTGGCATCAAAGTCTCCATTTATTTGGGATATTGCGAGGTTCGAATCCCCCCGCACCTCTAGGCGTTGAATGCCCATGGATACTACCATCCGGAGACCATGTAAAAGGGCCTCATATTCGGCTGCGTTGTTGGAGTCCGTATACATTATCTGGAGAATGTATTGAACTGTATCTCTGGTTGGGGATGTCAAAACGATGCCAGCCCCCAGACCAGCCAACATTTTGGAGCCGTCGAAGTGCATGATCCAGTTGGAATACGCACCGTACTCTTTTGGGAGTTCGTCTTCCGTCCATTCGGCGACAAAGTCGGCCAGTACTTGCGATTTAATGGCTCGCCGTGGTTTGTATGTTATGTCGAACGGGAGGAGCTCGATGGCCCATTTGGCAATCCGGCCCGTAGCATCGCGGTTGTTTATAATATCATTAAGTGGCACTTCCGAGGCTACTGTTATCGAACACTCTTGAAAGTAGTGTCGCAGCTTCCGGGATGCCATGAATACCGCATAGGCTATCTTTTGATAATGTGGGTACCGTGATTTGCATGGAGTGAGGACAGTGGATACATAGTACACCGGCTTTTGAAGAGGTAATTTATGTCCGTCTGCTTCCCGTTCGACAACGAGCACTGCGCTGACAACTTGATGAGTTGCCACAATGTACAACAGCATTGGTTCGCCGATGTTTGGCGTGGCTAGGATTGGGTTAGTTGCCAAAATGGCCTTTATTTCTTCCAATCCGGCTGTGGCCGCGTCCGTCCACTCAAAGTGTTCGGTGCGCCGAAGGAGGCGATAAAGGGGTAAAGCCTTTTCTCCTAAGCGGGAGATAAAGCGGCTTAGAGCCGCCACGCATCCAGTTAACTTCTAGATTTGTTTGAGGTCTGTCAGGGTAGCCAACTGTGACAAAGCTCGGATTTTGGCCACATTAGCTTCAATACCTCTACTGGAAACAATGAAACCCAGGAGCTTTACGGCTGGTACGCCGAAAACGCATTTTTCTGGATTGAGCTTGATGTCGTATGTTCGAAGGTTGTCGAATGTGAGCCTCAAGTTGTCTATCAAAGAGTCGACGTGTTTGGTTTTGATGACCACATCGTCTATGTATGCCTCTACTGTTTTGCCGATTTGTTTCTCCAGACATGTCTGAATCATGCGCTGATATGTTGCGCCGGCGTTTTTGAGCCCAAAAGGCATTGTGTTAAAACAAAAGGGACTGTATGGTGTGATGAATGCCATTGCGGCTTGGTCGGACTCCGCCATCTTGATTTGGTGGTAACCGGAGTATGCGTCGAGGAAACAGAATGACTCATGTCCTGCGGTAGCATCAATAATTTGATCGATGCGGGGGAAGGGGAAGGGATCCTTTGGGCAAGCTTTATTGAGGTCCTTGAAATCGACACAAAGGCGCCAGGATTTATCCTTCTTTGGTACCATCACCAGGTTTGCTAGCCAGTCCGGGTGTTTTATTTCTCTGATGAATCTAGCCTCCAATAACTTGGCTAGTTCCTCTCCCATGGCCTATCTCTTAGGTTCAGAGAAACGCCGAAGAGCTTGCTTGACCGGCTTGAATCCCTTTAGGATATTGAGGCTATGCTCGGCCAGCCTGCGTGGGATTCCTGGCATGTCTGAGGGATGCCAGGCGAATATGTCCCAATTCTCGCGCAGGAACTCTCGTAGTGCGGCATCCACGGCAGGGTTTAACTGTGCCCCGATGGAGGCTGTTTTTGTAGGGTCCGTTGGATGGATTTGGAATTTGACTATTTCATCCGCTGGTTTGAAAGATGTGGACTTGGATCTCTAATCGAGTATCACGTCGTCCCTGTCCACTGTGGAGCGTAGCGTGGTTAATTCCTCAGCCGCTAGGGCTTCAGATAATGCTTCGAGGGCCAGTGCGGCTGTCTTGTTTTCGGCGCGGAGTGCTGTGTCCGGATCACTAGCAAGAGTGATAATTCCGTTGGGCCCGGGCATTTTGAGCTTCATGTACCCATAATGGGGTATGGCTTGGAGATTGTGAACGCCTCCCACCCTAACAGGGCGTGGTAACCGCTACTGAACGGGGCCACTTGGAACATAATCTCTTCGGACCTATAGTTCTCTGGCGTGCCGAACACCACATCTATTGTGATTTTGCCTGTACAACGCGCTTCCCGATTGGGGATTATTCCTCTAAAGGTTGTGCTGCTTCGCTCGATGCGGTTCCAGTCTATTTCCATTTTTTCAAGGGTTTCCTCATAGATGAGGTTTAATCCACTGCCGCCGTCCATGAGTACCTTGGTGAGTCGAAGGCCATCCACAATTGGACTGAGGACCAGTGCGGCTGGTGCTCGGGCTGTTCGGGATTTAGGTTCATCACTGGCATTGAAGGTAATAGCCGTGTCGCTCCATGGATTTATTGCTGCTATGTGGAAGATTTCGGCCATGCTGCGGAGTGTTCGCTTGCGCCTATTATTTGACGCAAATGTCTCAAAGACTGTTAACACCGTATTGTTATCCACAGGATGGTGCTCTGTGGCATTTGGGATAAGAAGATCCTCACCACTTTTGGCCACCTGCCGGAGTATCCAACATGCTCTAAGGCTATGCATTGGTATTGTATCCGCTGTACTATGAATTTTGCAGGGTCCATTGAGCCATCCGTCCAGTACGGTTCCGTGCCCTATAGAGGGTTTTGCTTTTTGGTAGTTGACCCGGGTGTCTTTTGATAGTGCACCCTTTTATTTCGGACTGGGTTTGTATTTAGGGCCGGATTATCCCAAAAGTTTGTTTCGGTTTTCCAGGCACTTTCCATCGCACAGTACTTTCGTACTATGGATGCCAAGTCAGCGAAGCGTGATATCTCACGGCGATTTATGGCGTTAAGGATTCCCTTGTCTATGCAATTATTGCAGAAAAATAAGATTGCGTCTTCCTCGCGACAGTCCTTAATCTTGTGCATCGCAAGGAGGAATCTGGCCCAATAGTGATGTACTGTTTCCTGGGGCCCTTGCCTGATGTGGGAAAGATTGCTTATGTTTGGGTGGGTGGGTGGATTTAAATCCGAACCCTTACCCGATCTGGGATCCAGGGGTCGAGGAATTTCCAATTTTGGAAATTCTGGTTCCGGGGTGTTGCCCGATAATCCTGGCCCGCTGCCTGACTCTAAGTTCAGGGATTGGGTGCAGTCCTCCCGCGAACGGGTATCCGGCTCGGAGAGCTCGGGAATCCGGACATAGTTGGTCCTCAATATGGAGGAGAGGTCGCCGCATTGTTCCTCCACCACTGCAATATGATGGGTGACCGGCGGGGAGTTAATCTCCCTTTGATCAGGTTTAAGCCCAATCCGATCATAGTTTGTAGCGACTCCCAAGGCGGCGATGCGATCCAAGAGCTCGTTTAGAGAGGCGAGCTCCATTGGATCCATCCGTTTGGCGAGTGCCGTTTGACGTGGAGGCTGTTTTTGATGACCCGAGAAGTCATCGTCGGCGCGGCGGCCGAACAGGCGGTCATGATGAAACCGCCTAGCCGGAGAGTTTGCCGACAGCCAAAGCTCCCCCAACAGTAGTACCGTCTTTAAAGACGAGACGAGACATCCTTCCTTCTGGCGACGGCACAGTGGAACTCTCAATGAAAGCACCAATGTCGGTGTCAAAACCGGCGGATGTCGGGTAGGGGGTCCCGAACTGTGCGTCTAGGCAGATGGTAACAGGAGGCAAGGGACACGATGTTTTACCCAGGTTCGGGCCCTCTTGATGGAGGTAAAACCCTACGTCATGCTTGATTTATTCTTGATGATTTGAGTATTACAAGAGTTGATCTACCATGAGATCGGAGAGGCTAAACCCTAGAAGCTAGCCTATGGTATGATTATATGTTATTGTGTCCTACAGACTAAAACCCTCCGGTTTATATAGACACCGGAGGGGGCTAGGGTTACACAAGGTCGGTTACAAAGGAGGAGATATACATATCCGTATTGCCTAGCTTGCCTTCCACGCCAAGTAGAGTCTCATCCGGACACGAGACGAAGTCTTCAATCTTGTATCTTCATAGTCCAACAGTCCGGCCAAAGATATAATCCGGTTGTCCGGATACCCCCTAATCCAGGACTCCCTCAATTTGGAATTTGTTAGAATACTCTATGTGCTTCGCTTATATCATTTGAGTTATATAGTTTTCCTCTAGTACTTCACTTATATCTTTTAGAGCACGGTGGTGGAATTGTTTTATAGAAACTATTGATCTTTCATGCTTCACTTAGATTATTTTGAGAGCCTTAAATAGCATGGTAATTTGCTTAAATAATCCTAATATGCTTGGTATTCAAGAATAGTAAAAACTTTCTTATGAGTGTGTTGAATGCTATGAGAAGTTTGATGCTTGATAATGTTTTGAGATATAAAGATGGTGATATTAAAGTTGTGCTAGTTGAGTAGTTGTGAATTTGAGAAATAATTGTGTTAAAGTTTGTGATTCCCGTAGCATGCACGTATGGTGAACCATTATGTGATGAAGTCGGAGCATGATTTATTTATTGATGGTCTTCCTTATGAGTGGCGGTCGGGGACGAGCGATGGTCTTTCCCTACCAATCTATCCCCCTAGGAGCATGCGCGTTATACTTTGTTTCGATAACTAATATATTTTTTGTAATAAGTATGTGAGTTATTTATGAGTAATGTTGAGTCCATGGATTATACGCACTTTTCTTCCTTCCACCATTGCTAGCCTCTCTAAAATACCGCGCACCTTTCGCCGGTATCATACACCCACCATATACCTTCCTTAAAACAGCCACCATACCTACCTATTATGGCATTTCAATAGCCATTCCGAGATATATTGTCATGCAACTTTCCACCGTTCCGTTTATTATGACACACTCCATCATTGTCATATTGCTTAGCATGATCATGTAGTTGACATCGTATTTGTGGCAAAGCCACCATTCATAATTATTTCATACATGTCACTCTTGACTCATTGCATATCCCGGTACACCGCCGGAGGCATTCATATAGAGTCATATTTTGTTCTAAGTATCAAGTTGTAATTGTTGAGTTGTAAGAAAATAAAAGTGTGATGATCATCATTATTAGAGCATTATCCCAGTGAGGAAAGGATGATGGATACTATGATTCCCCCAAAAGTCAGGATGAGACTCCGGACAAAAAAAAAGAGGCCATAAAAAAGAGAAAAGGCCCAAATAAAAAAATGTGAGAGAAAAAGAGAGAAGGGATAATGTTACTATCCTTTACCACACTTGTGCTTCAAAGTAGCACCATGATATTCATATTAGAGAGTCTCTCATTTCATCACATTCATTTACTAGTGGGAATTTTTCATTATGGAACTTGGCTTGTATATTCCAATGATGGGCTTCCTCAAAATGCCCTAGGTCTTCATGAGCAAGCAAGTTGGATGCACACCCACTTAGTTTCTATTGTTGAGCTTTCAGCTCTAGTGCATCCGTTGCATGGCAATCCCTACTCACACACATTGATATCTATTGATGGGCATCTCCATAGCCTGTTGATACGCCTAGTTGATGTGAGACTATCTTCTCCCTTTTTGTCTTCTCCACAACCACCATTCTATTCCACTTATAGTGCTATATCCATGGCTCACGCTCATGTATTGCGCGAAGATTGAAAAAGTTTGAGAATGTCAAAAGTATGAAACAATTGCTTGGCTTGTCATCGGGGTTGTGCATGATTTAAATACTTTGTGTGATGAAGATAGAGCATAGCCAGACTATATGATTTTGAAGGGATAACTTTCTTTGGCTATGTTATTTTGAGAAGACATGATTGCTTTGTTAGTATGCTTGAAGTATTATTATTTTTATGTCAATATTAAACTTTTATCTTGAATCTTTCGGATCTGAATATTCATACCACAATTAAGAAGAATTATATTAAAATTATGCCAAGTAGCACTCCACATCAAAAATTCTGTTTTTATCATTTACCTACTCGAGGACGAGCAACAATTAAGCTTGGGGATGCTTGATACATCTCCAACGTATCTATAATTTTTGATTGCTCCATGCTATATTATCTACTGTTTTGGACATTATTGGGCTTTATTATCCACTTTTATATTATTTTTGGGACTAACCTATTAACCGGAGGCCCAGCCCAGAATTGATGTTTTTGCCTATTTTAGGGTTTCGAAGAAAAGGAATATCAAACGGAGCCAAACGGAATGAAACCTTCGGGAACGTGATTTTCTCACCGAACATGATCCAGGAGACTTGGACCCTACGTCAAGAAATAAAGGAGCAGGTGCTACATCTTGAGCTTGCGTTGGTTTTCCCCGAAGAGGAAGGGATGATGCATCAGAGTAGCGTAAGTATTTCCCTCAGTTTTTGAGAACCAAGGTATCAATCCAGTAGGAGCCCACGCTCAAGTCCCTCGTACCTGCACAAAGCGATAGCTACTCGCAACCAACGCGATTAGGGGTTGTCAAGCCCTTCACGGTCACTTACGAGAGTGAGATCTGATAGATAGAATATTTTTGGTATTTTTGATATAAAGATGCAAAGTAAAAAGTAAAGGCAAAGTAAATAGCAAAACAATATAAAAGTGATGGAGATTGATATGATGAGAATAGACCCGGGGGCCATAGGTTTCACTAGTGGCTTCTCTCAAGAGCATAAGTATTCTACGATGGGTGAACAAATTACTGTTGAGCAATTGATAGAATTGTGCATAATTATGAGAATATCTAGGCATGATCATGTATATAGGCATCACGTCTGTGACAAGTAGATCGAAACGATTCTGCATCTACTACTATTACTCCACTCATCGACCGCTATCCAGCATGCATCTAGAGTATTAAGTTAAAAATAGAGTAACGTCTTAAGCAAGATGACATGATGTAAAGAGATAAATTCATGCAATATGAAATAAACCCCATCTTGTTATCCTCGATGGCAATGATACAATACGTGCCTGGCTGCCCCTTCTGTCACTGGGTAAAGACACCGCAAGATCGAACCCAAAGCTAAGCACTTCTCCCATGGCAAGAACTACCAATCTAGTTGGCCAAACCAAACGGATAATTCGAAGAGACTTGCAAAGATAACCAATCATACATAAAAGAATTCAGAGAAGATTCAAATATTATTCATAGATAGACTTGATCATAGACCCACAATTCATCGGTCTCAACAAACACACCGCAAAAAGAAGATTACATCGAATAGATCTCCACGAGAGAGGGGGAGAACTTTGTATTGAGATTCAAAGAGAGAGAAGAAGCCATCTAGCTACTAACTATGGACCCGAAGGTCTGAGGTAAACTACTCACACTTCATCGGAGAGGCTATGATGATGTAGAAGCCCTCTGTGATGACGGCCCTCTTCCGGCGGAGCTCCGGAACAGGCCCCAAGATGGGATCTCGTGGATACATAAAGTTGCGGTGGTGGAATTAGGTTTTTGGCTCCTGTTCTGATCGTTTGGGGGTACGTGTGTATATATAGGAGGAAGAAGTACGCCGGAGGAGCAACAAGGGGCCCACGAGGCAGGGGCGCGCCCTAGGGGGGCGCGCCCCCCACCCTCGTGACCGCCTATTTTGTTCCTTGGAGCAGGGTCCAAGTCTCCTGGATCACGTTCGGTGAGAAAATCACGTTCCCGAAGATTTTATTCCATTTGGACTCCGTTTGATATTCTGTTTCTTCGAACACTGAAATAGGCAAAAAACAGCAATTCTGGGTTGGGCCTCTGGTTAATAGGTTAGTCCCAAAAATAATATAAAAGTGGAAAATAAAGCCCAATATAGTCCAAAACAGTAGATAATATAGCATGGAGCAATCAAAAATTATAGATACGTTGGAGACGTATCAGGCATCCCCAAGCTTAATTCCTGCTCGTCCTCGAGTAGGTAAATGATAAAAAGAGAATTTTTGATGCGGAGTGCTACTTGGCATAATTACAATGCAAATATTCTTAATTGTGGTATGAATATTTAGATTAGAAAGATTCAAGACAAAGGTTTATATTGACATAGAAAATAATAATACTTCAAGCATACTAACAAAGCAATTATGTCTTCTCAAAATAACATGGCTAAAGAAAGTTATCCCTACAAAATCATATAGTCTGGCTATGCTCCATCTTCCCCACACAAAGTATTTAAATCATGCACACCCCCGATGACAAGCCAAGCAATTGTTTCATACTCTAACTTTTTCAAAACTTTTTCAATCTTCACGCAATACATGAGTGTGAGCCATGGATATAGCACTATAGGTGGAATAGAATAGTGGTTGTGGAGAAGACAAAAAGGGAGAAGATAGTCTCACATAAACTAGGCGTATCAACGGGCTATGGAGATGCCCATTAATAGATATCAATGTGAGTGAGTAGGGATTGCCATGCAACGGATGCACTAGAGCTATAAGTATATGAAAGCTCAACAAAAGAAACTAGTGGGTGTGCATCCAACTTGCTTGCTCATGAAGACCTAGAGAAATTTGAGGAAGCCCATCATTGGAATATACAAGCCAAGTTCTATAATGAAAGATTCCCACTAGTAGATGAAAGTGATAACATGAGATACTCTCTACTATGAAGATCATGGTGCTATTTTGAAGCACAAGTGTGGTAAAAGGATAGTAACATTGTCCCTTCTCTCTTTTTCTCTCATTTTTTATATATATTTTTATTTTTATTGGCCTTTCTCTTTTTTATGGCCTTTCTCTTTTTTTATTTGGGCTTCTTTGGCCTCTCTTTTTTTCGTCCGGAGTCTCATCCCGACTTGTGGGGGAATCATAGTCTCCATCATTCTTTCCTCACCGGGACAATGCTCTAATAATGATGATCATCACACTTTTATTTTTCTTACAACTCAACAATTACAACTCGATACTTAGAACAAAATATGATTCTATGTGAATGCATCCGGCGGTGTACCGGGATATGCAATATGACAATGATGGATGTGTCATGATGAACTAGATGGTGAAAAGTTGCATGGCAATATATCTCAGAATGGCTATGGAAATGCCATAATAGGTAGGTATGGTGGCTGTTTTGAGGAAGGTATATGGTAGGTGTATGATACCGGCGAAAGGCACGCGGTATTAGAGAGGCTAGCAAGGGTAGAAGGGTGAGAGTGCATATAATCCATGGACTCAACATTAGTCATAAAGAACTCATATACTTATTGCAAAAATCTAGAAGTTATCAAAGCAAAGTACTACGCACATGCTCCTAGGGGGATAGATTGGTAGGAAAAGACCATCGCTCGTCCCCGACCGCCACTCATAAGGAAGACAATCAATAAATAAATCATGCTCCGACTTCATCACATAACGGTTCACCATACGTGCATGCTACGGGAATCACAAACTTCAACGCAAGTATTCTTTAAATTCATAACTACTCAACTAGCATGACTTCAATATTATCACCTCCATATCTCAAAACAATTATCATGCTTCAATCTTTTCTTAGTATTCAACACACTCAAAAGAAAGTTTCACAAATCTTGAATACCAAGTATATTATTATTATGCAAATTACCATGCTATTAAGATACTCTCAAATTAATTTAAGTGAAGCATGAGAGATCAATAGTTTCTTTAAAACGAATTCACCACCGTGCTCTAAAAGATCTAAGTGAAGCACATAGATCAAAGTTATCTAGCTCAAAGGATATAAGTGAAGCACATAGAGTATTATTATCTAGCTCAAAAAGATATAGGTGAAGCACATAGAGCAAAATTATCTAGCTCAAAAGATATAAGTGAAGCACATAGAGTATTCTATCAAATTTTAATTCATGTATGGATCTCTCAAAAGGTGTTTACAGAAAGGATGATTGTGGTATACTAGAAAACAAAGACACAAATAATACAAGACGCTCCAAGCAAAACACATATCATGTTGGTGAATAAAAATATAGCTCCAAGTAAATTACCGATGGAAGTGGACGAAAAGAGGGGATGCCTTCCGGGGCATCCCCAAGATTTAACCTTTTGGTGTCCTTGGATTATCTTGGGGGTGCCATGGGAATCCCCAAGCTTAGGCTCTTACCACTCCTTGTTCCATGATCCATCAAAAGAATTCACCCAAAACTTGAAAACTTCACAACACAAAACTCAAAATAGAAAACTCGTGAGCTCCGTTAGCGAAAGAAAACAAAAGACCACTTCAATGTACTGTAATGAACTCATTCTTTAATTATTTTGGTGTTAAACCTACTGTATTCCAACTTCTCTATGTATTATAAACTATTTTACTAGCCATAGATTCATCAAAATAAGCAAACAATACACGAAAAACAGAATCTGTCAAAAACAGAACAGTCTGTAGTAATCTGTAGCTAGAGCAAGATCTGGAACCCCAAAAATTCTAAAATAAATTGCTGGACGTGAGTAATTTATCTATTAATCATCTTCAAAAATAATTAACTAAATATCACTCTTCAAATAAAAATGACAGCAGTTCTTGTGAGTGCTAAAGTTTCTGTTTTTTACAGCAAGTTCAACAAGACTTTCCCCAAGTCTTCCCAACGGTTCTACTTGGCACAAACACTAATTAAACACAAAAAAACACAACCTAAATAGAGGCTAAATAATTTATTTATTACTAAACAGGAGAAAATAACAAGGAATAAAAATAAAATTGGGTTGCCTCCCAACAAGCGCTATCGTTTAACGCCCTTAGCTAGGCATAACATGCAAGGATAGATCTAGGTATTTCCATATTTGGTAGGCAATCCATAAGTTGCTCTCATGATAGTTTCATATGGTAATTTTATTTTCTTTCTTGGAAAGTGTTCCATGCCCTTTTTTAATGGAAATTTAAATCTAATATTCCCTTCCTTCATATCAATAATCGCACCAACCATTCTAAGGAAAGGTCTACCAAGAATAATAGGGCAAGAAGGATTGCAATCTATATCAAGAACAATGAAATCTACAGGCACATAATTCCTATTTTCAACAATAAGAACATCATTAATTCTTCCCATAGGTTTCTTAATAGTGGAATCCGCAAGATGCAAGTTTAGAGAGCAATCATCAAAATTACGGAAGTCTAGTAAATCACACAAAGTCTTGGGAATAGTAGAGACACTAGCACCCAAATCACACAAAGCATAAAACTCATAATCTTTAATTTTAATTTTAATAGTTGGTTCCCACTCATCATAGAGTTTTCTAGGGATAGAAACTTTCAACTCAAGTTTTTCCTCATAAGATTGCATCAAGGCATCAACAATATGTTCGGTAAAGGCTTTATTTTGACTATAAGCATGTGGAGAATTTAGCACGGATTGCAACAAGGAAATACAATCAATCAAAGAGCAATTTTCATAATTAAATTCCTTGATATCCAATATAGTGGGTTTAGCAACATCTAGATATTTATTTCTTTCCATCCCACTTTCATCAATTTCATCATTAAGATCTAAATACTCCAAATTTTTAGAACGCCTTCTAGGTAAAGGAAGATCATATTCAGTTTCATCAAGATTCATATTGCAAAACAAAGATTTAATTGGAGACACATCAATAACTTTTAGATCTTCATCGTTACTTTCATAGGAATTGGAAGAACACGCTTTAATAAAGGCATCTTTGGAAGCACGCATCCTAGCAGTTCTTTCTTTACACTCAACAATTGAAATTCTCATGGCTTTAAGAGACTCATTAATATCATGCTTAGGTGGAATAGATCTAAGTTTCAAAGCATCAACATCAAGAGCAATTCTGTCAATGTTCCTAGCCAAATCATCAATCTTAAGCAATTTTTCTTCAATCATAGCATTAAAATTATTTTGCAAAGAAATAAATTCTTTAATATTAGATTCAAAATCAGAGGGTATCTCATTATAATTTCCATAAGAGTTGTTGTAGGAATTCCCATAATTATTAGAAGGATTACTAGGATATGGCCTAGGATTAAAATTCCCTCTATAAGCGTTGTTACCAAAATTATTCCTACAACAAAATTCACATCCATAGATTCCTTGTTATTCTCAATCAAAGTAGACAAAGGCATATCATTAGGATCAGAAGAAACACTCTTAGAAGCAAATAATTTCATAAGTTCATCCATCTTTCCACTCAACACATTAATTTCTTCTATCGCATGCACTTTTTTATTGGAAGTTCTTTCAGTATGCCATTGAGAACAATTAACCATAATATTATCTAGGAGTTTAGTAGCATCTCCTAAAGTGATTTCCATAAAAGTGCCTCCCGCGGACGAATCTAAAAGATTTCTAGAAGAAAAATTCAATCCGGCATAATTTTTTTGTATAATCATCCACAAATTCAAACCATGAGTAGGGCAATTATGTATCATTAATTTCATTCTCTCCCAAGCTTACATGTTCATGATCAAGTTGTTTAAAGTTCATAATATCGTTTCTAAGAGAGATGATCTTAGCGGGAGGAAAATACTTAGAGATAAAAGCATCTTTGCACTTGTTCCATGAATCAATACTATTCTTAGGCAAGACGAAAACCAAGCTTTAGCACGATCTCTAAGCGAAAAAGGGAGTAGCTTCAATTTAACGACATCATTATTGACATCTTTTTTCTTTTGCATATCACATAAATCAACGAAGCTATTCAGATGAGTAGCGGCATCTTCACTAGGAAGGCCGGCGAATTGATCTTTCATAACAAGATTCAACAAGGCAGTATTAATTTCACAAAATTCAGGATCGGTAAGAGGAGAAATCGGAGTGCTAAGGAAATCATTATTATTGGTATTGGTGAAGTCACACAATTTGGTAGTATCTTGAGCCATTGCGACAAACAAGCAATCTAACACACGAGCAAACAAAAAGCATGCGGACAAAAAGAGGCAAATAGAGAGGGAGGATAGAGAGAGAGGGCAAATAAAATGGCAAGGGTGAATTGGGGGGAGAGGAAAACAAGAGGCAAATGGCAAATAATGTAATGCGAGAGATAGGGATTCTGATGGGTACTTGGTATGTTGACTTTTTGCGTAGACTCCCCGGCAACGGCGCCAGAAATCCTTCTTGCTACATCTTGAGCTTGTGTTGGTTTTCCCCAAAGAGGAAGGGATGATGCAACAGAGTAGCGTAAGTATTTCCCTCAGTTTTTGAGAACCAAGGTATCAATCCAGTAGGAGCCCACGCTCAAGTCCCTCATACCTGCACAAAGCGATAGCTACTCGCAACCAACGCGATTAGGGGTTGTCAAGCCCTTCACGGTCACTTATGAGAGTGAGATATGATAGATAGAATATTTTTGGTATTTTTGATATAAGATGCAAAGTAAAAAGTAAAGGCAAAGTAAATAGCAAAACAATATAAAAGTGATGGAGATTGATATGATGAGAATAGACCCGGGGGCCATAGGTTTCACTAGTGGCTTCTCTCAAGAGCATAAGTATTATACGGTGGGTGAACAAATTACTGTTGAGCAATTGATAGAATTGTGCATAATTATGAGAATATCTAGGCATGATCATGTATATAGGCATCACGTCCGTGACAAGTAGATCGAAACGATTCTGCATCTACTACTATTACTCCACTCATCGACCGCTATCCAGCATGCATCTAGAGTATTAAGTTAAAAATAGAGTAACGCCTTAAGCAAGATGACATGATGTAGAGAGATAAATTCATGCAATATGAAATAAACCCCATCTTGTTATCCTGGATGGCAATGATACAATACGTGCCTGGCTGCCCCTTCTGTCACTGGGTAAAGACACCGCAAGATCGAACCCAAAGCTAAGCACTTCTCCCATGGCAAGAACTACCAATCTAGTTGGTCAAACCAAACGGATAATTCGAAGAGACTTGCAAAGATAACCAATCATACATAAAAGAATTCAGAGAAGATTCAAATATTATTCATAGATAGACTTGATCATAAACCCACAATTCATCGGTCTCAACAAACACACCGCAAAAAGAAGATTACATCGAATAGATCTCCACGAGAGAGGGGGAGAACTTTGTATTGAGATTCAAAGAGAGAGAAGAAGCCATCTAGCTACTAACTATGGACCCGAAGGTCTGAGGTAAACTACTCACACTTCATCGGAGAGACTATGATGATGTAGAAGCCCTCCGTGATGACGGCCCTCTTCCGGCGGAGCTCCGGAACAGGCCCCAAGATGGGATCTCGTGGATACATAAAGTTGCGGTGGTGGAATTAGGTTTTTGGCTCCTGTTCTGATCGTTTGGGGCTACGTGTGTATATATAGGAGGAAGAAGTACGCCGGAGGAGCAACAAGGGGCCCACGAGGCAGGGGCGCGCCCTAGGGGGGGCGCGCCCCCCACCCTCGTGACCGCCTATTTTGTTCCTTGGAGCAGGGTCCAAGTCTCCTGGATCATGTTCGGTGAGAAAATCATGTTCCCGAAGATTTTATTCCGTTTGGACTCCGTTTGATATTCTGTTTCTTCGAACACTGAAATAGGTAAAAAACAGCAATTCTGGGCTGGGCCTCTGGTTAATAGGTTAGTCCCAAAAATAATATAAAAGTGGAAAATAAAGCCCAATATAGTCCAAAACAGTAGATAATATAGCATGGAGCAATCAAAAATTATAGATACGTTGGAGACGTATCAGCGAGCCACGAGGTAGGGGGGCGCGCCTACCCCCAGGCACACCCTCCACCCTCGTGGGCCCCATGTTGCTCCACTGACATACTCCTTCCTCCTATATATACCTACGTACCCCCGAACGATCAGATACGGAGCCAAAACCCTAATTCCACTCGCCGTAACTTCCTGTATCCATGAGATCCCATCTTGGGGCCTGTTCCGGAGCTCTGCCGGAGGGGGCATCCATCACGGAGGGCTTCTACATCAACACCATAGCCTCTCCGATGAAGTGTGAGTAGTTTACCTCAGACCTTTGGGTCCATAGTTATTAGCTAGATGGCTTCTTCTCTCTTTTTGGATCTCAATACAATGTTCTCCCCCTCTCTTGTGGAGATCTATTCGATGTAATCTTCTTTTTGCGGTGTGTTTGTTGAGACCAATGAATTGTGGGTTTATGATCAAGATTATCTATGAACAATATTTGAATCTTCTCTGAATTCTTTTATGTATGATTGGTTATCTTTGCAAGTCTCTTCAAATTATCAGTTTGGTTTGGCCTACTAGATTGATCTTTCTTGCAATGGGAGAAGTGCTTAGCTTTGGGTTCAATCTTGCGGTGTCCTTTCCCAGTGACATTAGGGGCAGCAAGACACGTATTGTATTGTTGCCATCGAGGATAACAAGATGGTTTTTTATCATATTGCATGAATTTATCCCTCTACATCATGTCATCTTGCTTAAGGCGTTACTCTATTTTCATGAACGTAATACTCTAGATGCATGGTGGATAGCGGTCGATGAGTGGAGTAATAGTATTAGATGCAGGCAGGAGTGGGTCTACTTGTCTCGGACGTGATGCCTATATACATGATCATACCTAGATATTCTCATAACTATGCTCAATTCTGTCAATTGCTCAACAGTAATTCGTTCACCCACCGTAAAATACTTATGCTCTTGAGAGAAGCCACTAGTGAAACCTATGGCCCCCGGGTCTATCTTCATCATATTAATCTTCCAATACTTAGTTATTTCCTTTGCTTTTTTCCTTTGCTTTTATTTTACTTTGCATCTTTATCACAAAAATACCAAAAATATTATCTTATCATATCTATCAGATCTCACTCTCGTAAGTAACCGTGAAGGGATTGGCAAACCCTTATCATGTTGGTTGCGGGGAGTTATTTGCTTTGTGCAGGTACGAGGGACTCGCGCGTATCCTCCTACTAGATTGATACCTTGGTTATCAAAAACTGAGGGAAATACTTACGCTACTTTGCTGCATCATCCTTTCCTCTTCAAGGAAATCCAACATAGTGCTCAAGAGGTAGCAAGAGACTCCTACACCGATTAGTGAGGAAGCTAATGATCATGATCATGAAACTTTAGATCAAGTTACTACCGAGCCTCGTAGGTCAACCAGAGTGAGATCCGCACCAGAGTGGTACGGTAATCCTGTTCTGGAAGTCATGTTACTAGACCATGACAAACCTACAAACTGTGTGGAAGCGATGATGAGCCCAGATTCCGCAAAATGGCTTGAGGCCATGAAATCTGAGATGGGACCCATGTATGAGAACAAAGTGTGGACTTTGGTTGACTTGCCCAATGATCGGTAAGCCATCGAGAATGAATGGATCTTCAAGAAGAAGACAGACGCTGACGGTAATGTTACTGTCTACAAAGCTCGACTTGTTGCAAAAGGTTTTCGACAAGTTCAAGGAGTTGACTTTGATGAGACCTTCTCACCCGTAGCGATGCTTAAGTCCGTCCGAATCATGTTAGCAATTGCCGCATTTTGTGATTATGAAATTTGGCAAACGGATGTAAAGACTACATTCCTGAATGAATTTCTGGAAGAAGAGTTGTATATGATGCGACCTGAAGGTTTTATTGATCCAAAGGGTGCTAACAAAGTGTGCAAGCTCCAGCGATCCATTTATGGACTGGTGCAAGCCTCTCGGAGTTGGAATAAATGCTTTGATAGTGTGATCAAAGCATATGGTTTTATACAGACTTTTGGAGAAGCCTGTATTTACAAGAAAGTGAGTGGGAGCTCTGTAGCATTTCTAATCTTATATGTGGATGACATATTGTTGATCGGAAATGATATAGAATTTCTGGATAGCATAAAAGGATACTTGAATAAGAGTTTTTCAATGAAAGACCTCGGTGAAGCTGCTTACATATTGGGCATCAAGATCTATAGAGATAAATCAAGATGCTTAATTGGACTTTCACAAAGCACATACCTTGACAAAGTTTTGAAGAAGTTCAAAATGGATCAAGCAAAGAAAGGGTTCTTGCCTGTACTACAAGGTGTGAATTGAGTAAGACTCAATGCCCGACCACTGTAGAAGATAGAGAGAAAATGAAAGATGTTCCCTATGCTTCAGCCATAGGCTCCATCATGTATGCAATGCTGTGTACCAGACCTGATGTGTGCCTTTCTATTAGTTTAGCAGGGAGGTACCAAAGTAATCCAGGAGTGGATCACTGGACAGCGGTCAAGAACATCCTGAAATACCTGAAAAGGACTAAGGATATGTTTCTCTTTTATGGAGGTGACAAAGAGCTCATCATAAATGGTTACATTGATGCAAGCTTTGACACTGATCCGGACGATTCTAAATCACAAACCGGATATGTTTTTATATTAAATGGTGGAGCTGTCAGTTGGAGCAGTTCTAAACAAAGCGTCATGGCGGAATCTATGTGTGAAGCAGAGTACATTGCTGCTTCTGAAGCAGCAAATGAAGGAGTCTGGATGAAGGAGTTCATATCCGATCTAGGTGTCATAGCTAGTGCATCGGGACCAATGAAAATCTTTTGTGACAATACTGGTGCAATTGCCTTGGCAAAGGAATCCATATTTCACAAGAGAACCAAGCACATCAAGAGACACTTCAACTCCATTCGAGATCAAGTCCAGGTGGGAGACATAGAGATTTGCAAGATACACACGGATCTGAATGTTGCAGACCCATTGACTAAGCCTCTCTTACGAGCAAAACATGATCAACACCAAGACTCTATGGGTGTTAGAATCATTACTGTGTAATCTAGATTATCGACTCTAGTGCAAGTGGGAGACTGAAGGAAATATGCCCTAGAGGCAATAATAAAGTTATTATTTATTTCCTTATATCATGATAAATGTTTATTATTCATGCTAGAATTGTATTAACCGGAAACATGATACATGTGTGAATACATAGACAAACAGAGTGTCACTAGTATGCCTCTACTTGACTAGCTCGTTAATCAAAGATGGTTATGTTTCCTAGACATAGACATGAGTTGTCATTTGATCAATGGGATCACATCATTAGGAGAATGATGTGATTGACTTGACCCATTCCGTTAGCTTAGCACTTGATCGTTTAGTATGTTGCTTTTGCTTTCTTCATGACTTATACATGTTCCTATGACTATGAGGTTATGCAACTCTTGTTTACCGGAGGAACACTTTGTGTGCTACCAAACATCACAACGTAATTGGGTGATTATAAAGGTGCTCTACAGGTGTCTCCGAAGGTACTTGTTGGGTTGGCGTATTTCGAGATTAGGATTTGTCACTCCGATTGTTGGAGAGATATCTCTGGGCCCACTCGGTAATGCACGTCACTATAAGCCTTGCAAGCATTGTAACTAATGAGTTATTTGTGGGATGATGTATTACATAACGAGTAAAGAGACTTGCCGGTAACGAGATTGAACTAGGTATTGAGATACCGACGATCGAATCTCGGGCAAGTAACATACCGATGACAAAGGGAAGAACGTATGTTGTTATGCGGTTTGACCGATAAAGATCTTCGTAGAATATGTAGGAGCCAATATGAGCATCCAGGTTCCGCTATTGGTTATTGACCGGAGACATATCTTGGTCATGTCTACATAGTTCTCAAACCCGTAGGGTCCGCACGCTTAAAGTTTCGGTGGCTATTGTATTATGAGTTTTTGTGTTTTGATGTACCAAAGGTAGTTCGGAGTCCCGGATATGATCATGGACATAATGAGGAGTCTCGAAATGGTCGAGACATAAAGATCGATATATTGGACGACTATGTTCGAACACCGGAATAGTTTCGGCGAGTTTCAGACATATACCGGAGTACCGGGGGGTTACCGGAACCCCCCGGGGAGTTTAATGGGCCAAGATGGGCCTTAGTGGAGAAGAGGAGGGGCGGCTAGGGCAGGCCGCGCGCCCCCTCCCCCTCTAGTCTGAATTGGACAAGGAGGGGGGCGGCGCCCCCTTTTCCTTCCTCTCTCTCCTTCCCTTCCTTTCCCCCTCCTACTCCAACTAGGAAAAGAGGGAGTTGGACTCCTCCCTGGCACGCCTTCCCCTGGCCGACCGCCTCCTCCCCCTGGTCCTTTATATACGGGGGCAGGGGGCACCTCTAGACACAACAATTGATCTCTTGATCTCTTAGCCGTGTGCGGTGCCCCCCTCCACCATATTTCACCTCGATTGTATCATAGCGGTTCTTAGGCGAAGCCCAGCGTCGGTAACAACATCATCACCGTCACCACGCCGTCGTGCTGACGGAACTCTCCCATGAAGCTCTGCTGGATCGGAGTTCACGGGACGTCATCGAGCTGAACGTGTGCTGAACTCGGAGGTGCCGTACGTTCGGTACTTGGATCGGTCGGATCATGAAGACGTACGACTACATCATCTGCGTTGTGCTAACGCTTCCGCTTTCGGTCTATGAGGGTATGTAGACAACACTCTGTCCTCTCGTTGCTATACATCACCATGATCTTCCATGTGCGTAGGAAGATTTTTGAAATTACTACATTCCCCAGCAATCGGATGACTCGCACTCCCATTCTCCGTCCCGCTCTCCTTCGCCTCCGGCTGCGGGTGGGCATGGGCGCCAGGCCGCTCCTGACCTACTCCTAGATGCTCCATCCGACCCGGTGGCCGAGTCTTCCGAGTCCAGTGACACGTCCAGTGTGGTCCTGGTCGTATGTCCTACCTCCTCCCCGCGCTCCCCCGTGCCCCCTGCTCCCGTCGGGCCAGTCCTGGAGACGGGGCTGCCGCCGGCTGCGTCGCTGTCCCCCGGCTTGCCCCCGCCGATCACCGCGAGGGAGACGGCCACTCCGGCTCCCCTCTGGGCGCTTCGCTCATGGCTTTCAGCGCCTCTCCACCGGCGGCGAGCCTCGTTGCTGTCGTGCCGACCCCGGCTGCGGCAATCCCTTCGGCGGCACCCCCCGTGGCCGTCCTGCCACCTCCGGTGGAGACCCCGCCACCGCCCCTGTTGCCGCTGGTGGTTCGGTCTCCGCTCGTCGCCGCCCCTGCTCCGCCTCCGACGTGTTCGACTCCGACTCCGTCTTCGATACTCCTCGGCTGCGCTGGGCCAGCTCTCCTGCCCCCTCCCGCGGCGGACCTCGGCACAGATGGGGAGACCCGGGTGACCACCCCCATGGCCGCCCAGCGTCCCCCTCCGCGGTCCGCGGCCTACTCCCACCGTGGCCGGTCAGCCTCCTCTCTGGTGAAAGCCTCCCGCCAGAGCGCTCAGCTTGACGCTGCACGCCCCGAGGGAAGCTCGGCACTGCCCATCCATGAGCGGGCGGAGCTCCGTGTAGCTGCCCGGAACCTGGAGCTAGGTACACCGACAGTCCCCCCTTGGCATCTACTTTGTTCCTTCTCTACTCTTGAGTCGGCTCCGCTTGGTCACCTTGCGAAGATCGCGACAGACTCCGCGATCATCTTCAGGGGGGAGGTTGTTCCCCCCTTAGTCCAAATCGAGGCCATTAGGGCCCGCGAGATTCTCGACAGTAGGCTTGCGGAGGCCCGTACAGCTTTTCTATCGCCTCCCGCCCCGTTGACCGCTTCGGAGGATGCCAACCCGCCTCCTCCTCGGAGGGCCGGTGGCATCCTTCCCCCGATCACCGCCGAGCTCCGTGGCCGCACCCATTCTCGGACTGCCGCTCTCTGCGCCCAAAGCGCGTCCCGTGTCCTGGGGTTAAGCAGCCCCT
Source organism: Triticum dicoccoides (assembly GCF_002162155.2). Lineage (NCBI taxonomy): Eukaryota > Viridiplantae > Streptophyta > Magnoliopsida > Poales > Poaceae > Triticum > Triticum dicoccoides. Next base: position 401,468,447 of record NC_041388.1, on the reverse strand, counting down.
CAATGGATGCGTAATGCGTGCCCTCTTATGGAACATCCGCGGCTTCGGCCATGATGGCCGCCACCGCTAACTAATTGAGTACATGTGAGATGAACACATTGACATTATCGGCATTCAAGAAACCATGTGCACGGAATTCTCCCTCCCAGAACTCGACCGCCTTAGCTCCCACCTCTTTGCATGGCATTGGCTCCCTTCTAGTGGGAGCATTGGCCATTCCGGTGGCATCCTGTTAGGAGTGAAGGATGCCACCTTCGAGGTGGGCAGTATGGACCAGGGCCAATTCTATGTTAGAATGTAACTTTTGAAACGCGTGATGTCTACTACACAACCTTCTTCTTGTAGACGTTGTTGGGCCTCCAAGTTGTTGGGCCTCCAAGTGCAGAGGTTTGTAGGACAGTAGCAAATTTCCCTCAAGTGGATGACCTAAGGTTTATCAATCCGCGGGAGGCGTAGGATGAAGATGGTCTCTCTCAAGCAACCCTGCAACCAAATAACAAAGATTCTCTTGTGTCCCCAACACACCCAATAAAATGGTAAATTGCATAGGTGCACTAGTTCGGCGAAGAGATGGTGATACAAGTGGTATATGGATGGTAGATAAAGGTTTTTGTAATCTGAAAATATAAAAACAGCAAGGTAACTAATGATAAAAGTGAGCACAAATGATATTGCAATGCGTTGAAACAAGGCCTAGGGTTCATACTTTCACTAGTGCAAGTTCTCTCAACAATAATAACATAATTGGATTATATAACTATCCCTCAACATGCAACAAAGAGTCACTCCAAAGTCACTAATAGCGGAGAACAAACAAAGAGATTATGGTAGGGTACGAAACCACCTCAAAGTTATCCTTTCTGATCGATCTATTCAAGAGTCCGTAGTAAAATAACATGAAGCTATTCTTTCCGTTCAATCTATCATAGAGTTCGTAGTAGAATAACACCTTAAGACACAAATAAACCAAAACCCTAATGTCACCTAGATACTCCAATGTCACCTCAAGTATCCGTGGGTATGATTATAGATATGCATCACACAATCTCAGATTCATCTATTCAAACCAATACAAAGTACTTCAAAGAGTGCCCCAAATATTCTACCGGAGAGTCAAGACAAAAACGTGTGCCAACCCCTATGCATAGGTTCATGGGCGGAACCCGCAGGTTGATCACCAAAACATACATCAAGTGGATCAACAGAATACCCCATTGTCACCACGGGTATCCCACACAAGACATACATCAAGTGTTCTCAAATCCTTAGACTCAATCCGATAAGATAACTTCAAAGGGAAAACTCAATCCATTACAAGAGAGTAGAGGGGGAGATACATCATAAGATCCAACTACAATAGCAAAGCTCGCGATACATCAAGATCGTATCACCTCAAGAACACGAGAGAGAGAGAGATCAAACACATAGCTACTGGTACATACCCTTAGCCCCAAGGGTGAACTACTCTCTCCTCGTCATGGAGAGCGCTGGGATGATGAAGATGGCCACCGTAGAGGGATTCCCCCCTCCGATAGGGTGTCAGAACGGGTCTAGATTGGTTTTCAATGGCTACGGAGGCTTCTGGCGGCGGAACTCCCGATCTACTCTGCTCCTTGAAGTTTTTAGGGTATATGGGTATATATAGGAGGAAGAAGTACGTCGGTGGATCTCCGGGCTGTCTATGAGGCAGGGGGCGCGCCCAGGGGGGTGGGCACGCCCCCCACCCTCATGGGCAGCCCGGGACTCTCCTGGTCCATCTTCGATACTCCGTGGGCTTCTTCTGGTCCAAAAATAAGTTCCGTGAAGTTTTAGGTCAATTGGACTCCGTTTGATTTTCCTTTTCTGCGATACTCTAAAACAAGGAAAAACAGAAACTGGCACTGGGCTCTAGGTTAATAGGTTAGTCCCAAAAACATATAAAATAGCATATAACTGCATATAAAACATCCAAGGTTGATAATATAATAGCATGGAACAATAAAAAATTATAGATACGTTGGAGACTTATCTGCATCCCCAAGCTTAATTCCTGCTCGTCCTCGAGTAGGTAAATGATAAAAACAGAATTTTTGATGTGGAATGCTACCTAACATATTTATCCATGTAATTCTCTTTATTGTGGCAAGAATATTTAGATCCATAAGATTGAATACAAAAGTTTAATATTGCCATAGAAATAATAATACTTCAAGCATACTAACTAAGCAATTATGTCTTCTCAAAATAACATGGCCAAAGAAAGTTATCCCTACAAAATCATATAGTCTGGCTATGCTCCATCTTCACCACACAAAGTATTTAAATCATGCACAACCCCGATGACAATCCAAGCAATTGTTTCATACTTTTGGTGTTCTCAAACTTTTTATATTTTCACGCAATACATGAGCGTGAGCCATGGACATAGCACTATATGTGGAATAGAATGGTGGCTGTGGAGAAGACAAAAAGGGAGAAGATAGTCTCACATCAACTAGGCGTATCAACGGGCTATGGAGATGCCCATTAATAGATATCAATGTGAGTGAGTAGGGATTGCCATGCAACGGATGCACTAGAGCTATAAGTATATCAAAGCTCAACAAAAAGAACTAAGTGGGTGTGCATCCAACTTGCTTGCTCACGAAGACCTAGGGCATTTTGAGGAATCCCATCATTGGAATATACAAGCCAAGTTCTATAATGAAAAATTCCCACTAGTATATGAAAGTGATAACATAGGAGACTCTCTATCATGAACATCATGGTGCTACTTTGAAGCACAAGTGTGGTAAAATGATAGTAGCATTGTCCATTCTCTCTTTTTCTCTCATTTTTTTTTATTTGGGCCTTTTCTCCTCTTTTTTTATGGCCTTTTTTTAGTCCAGAGTCTCATCACTACTTGTGGGGGAATCATAGTCTCCATCATCCTTTCCTCACATGGGACAATGCTCTAATAATGATGATCATCACACTTCTTTTTACTTACAACTCGATACTTAGAGCAAAATATGACTCTATATGAATGCCTCCGGCGGTGTACCGGGATGTGGAATGACTCATGAGTGACATGTATGCAAGAATTATGAATGGTGGCTTTGCCACAAATAAGATGTCAACTACATGATCATGCATAGCAATATGACAATGATGGAGCGTGTCATAATAAGCGGAATGGTCGAAAGTTGCATGGCAATATATCTCGGAATGGCTATGGAAATGCCATAATAGGTAGGCATGGTGGCTGTTTTTAGGAAGGTATATGGTTTGTTTATGGTACCAGCGAAAATTGCGCGATACTAGAGAGGCTAGCAATGGTGGAAGGGTGAGAGTGCGTATAATCCATGGACTCAACATTAGTCATAAAGAACTCACATACTTATTACAAAAAATATATTAGTTATCGAAACAAAGTATAACGTGCATACTCCTAGGGGGATAGATTGGTAGGGAAAGACCATCGCTCGTCCCCGACCGCCACTCATAAGGAAGACAATCAATAAATAAATCATGCTCCGACTTCATCACATAACGGTTCACCATACGTGCATGCTACGGGAATCACAAACTTCAACACAAGTATTTCTCAAATTCACAACTACTCAACTAGCATGACTCTAGTATCACCATCTCCATATTTCAAAACAATCATCAAGTATCAAACTTCTCATAGTATTCAATGCACTTTATATGAACGTTTTTATTATATCCCTCTTGGATGCCCATCATATTAGCACTAGTTTCATAACCAAAGCAAATTACCATGCTGTTCTAAAGACTCTCAAAATGATATAAGTGAAGCATGGGAGTTCATTAATTTCTATAAAATAAAACCACCACCGTGCTCTAAAAAGATATAAGTGAAGCACTAGAGCAACAACAAACTACTCCGAAAGATATAAGTGAAGATCAATGAGTAGTCGAATAATTATGCAACTATATGAAGACTCTCTAACATTTAATAATTTCAGATCTTGGTATTTTATTCAAACATCAAGCAAAGCAAAATAAAATAAAATGACGCTCCAAGAAAAACACATATCATGTGGTAAATAAAAATATAGCTCCAAGTAAAGTTACCGATGAACGAAGACGAAAGAGGGGATGCCTTCCGGGGCATCCCCAAGCTTAGGATCTTGGTTGTAATTGAATATTTCCTTGGGGTGCCTTGGGAATCCCCAAGATTAGGCTATTGCCACTCCTTATTCCATAATCCATCGAATCTTTACCCAAAACTTGAAAACTTCACAACACAAAACTCAAAATAGAAAATCTCGTGAGCTCCATTAGCGAAAGAAAACAAAACACCACTTCAAGGTACTGTAATGAACTCATTCTTGATTTATATTGGTGTTCAACCTACTGTATTCCAACTTCTCTATGGTTTATAAACTCTTTTACTAGCCATAGATTCATCAAAATAAGTAAACAACACATAGAAAGCAGAATCTGTCAAAAACAGAACAGTCTGTAGTAATATGGATCAAACGTATACTTATGGAACCCCAAAATTATAAAATAAATTTCTGGACCTGAGGAATTTATTTATTAATCATCTGCAAAAACAATTAACTAAATAGCACTCCCCAATAAAAAATGGCAGCAATTCTCGTGAGCGCTAAAGTTTCTGTTTTTTACAGCAAGATCAACAAGACTTTCCCCAAGTCTTCCCAATGGTTCTACTTGGCACAAACACTAATTAAAACATAAAAACTCAATCATAACAGAGACTAGATAAATTATTTATTACTAAACAGGAGCAAATAACAAGGAATAAAAATAAAGTTGGGTTGCCTCCCAACAAGCGCTATCGTTTAACGCCCCTAACTAGGCATGATGATTTCAATGATGCTCACATAAAAGATAAGAATTGTAACATAAAGAGAGCATCTTGAAGAATATGACTAGCACATTTAAGTCTAACCCACTTCCTATGCATAGGTATTTTGTGAACAAACAACTTATGGGAGCAATAATCAACTAGCATAGGAAGGCAAAACAAGCATAACTTCAAGATTTTCAACACATAAAGAGGAAACTTGATATTATTGCAGTTCATACAAGAATATGTTCCTCCCTCATAATAATTTTCAGTAGCATCATGAATGAATTCAACAATATAACTATCACATAAAGCATTCTTTTCATGTCTACAAACATATAAATTTTATTACTCTCCACATAATCGAATTTCTTCTCATGAATAGTAGTGGGAGCAAACTCAACAAAATAACTATCATGGGATTGAAAATTGAAATCAAGATGGCAAGTTTCATTGTTATCATTATTCTTTAAAGCATACGTGTCATCACAATAATCATCATAGATAGGAGGCATGCTTTCATCATAATAAATTTGCACATCAAAACTTGGGAGACTACAAATATCATCTTCATTAAACATAGCTTCCCCAAGCTTGTGGCTTTGCATATCATTAGCATCATAGATATTCAGGGAATTCATACTAACAACATTGCAACCATGCTCATCATTCAAAGATTTAGTGCCGAACATTCTAATGCATTCTTCCTCTAGCACTTAAGCACAATTATTGGAATCCTTATTTTTCATGATAGATATTAAAAAGATGAAGCATATGAGGTACCCTTAGTTCCTTTTTTTTATAATTTTGTTTTATAGACTAAACTAGTGATAAAATAAGAAACAAAAAGATTCAATTGCAAGATCTAAAGATATACCTTCAAGCGCTAACCTCCCCATCAACGGCACCAGAAAAGAACTTGATGTCTACTACACAACCTTCTTCTTGTAGATGTTGTTGGGCCTCCAAGTGCAGAGGTTTGTAGGACAGTAGAAAATTTCCCTCAAGTGGATGACCTAAGGTTTATCAATCCGTGGGAGGCATAGGATGAATATGGTTTCTCTCAAGCAACCCTGCAACCAAATAACAAAGAATCTCTGGTGTCCCCAACACACCCAATACAATGGTAAATTGCATAGGTGCACTAGTTCGGCGAAGAGATGGTGATACAAGTGGTATATGGATGGTAGATAAAGGTTTTGTAATCTCAAAATATAAAAACAGCAAGGTAACTAATGATAAAAGTGAGCACAAACGGTATTGCAATGCGTTGAAACAAGGCCTAGGGTTCATACTTTCACTAGTGCAAGTTTTCTCAACAATAATAACATAATTGGATCATATAACTATCCCTCAACATGCAACAAAGAGTCACTCCAAAGTCACTAATAGCAGAGAACAAACGAAGAGATTATGGTAGGGTACGAAACCACCTCAAAGTTATCCTTTCTGATCGATCTATTCAAGAGTTCGTAGTAAAATAACATGAAGCTATTCTTTCCGTTCAATCTATCATAGAGTTTGTACTAGAATAACATCTTAAGACACAAATCAACCAAAACCCTAATGTCACCTAGATACTCCAATGTCACCTCAAGTATCCGTGGGTATGATTATACGATATGCATCACACAATCTCAGATTCATCTATTCAAACCAACACAAAGTACTTCAAAGAGTGCCCCAAAGATTCTACCGGAGAGTCAAGACGAAAACATGTGCCAACCCCTATGCATAAGTTCATGGGCGGAACCCGCAAGTTGATCACCAAAACATACATCAAGTGGATCAATAGAATACCCCATTGTCACCACGGGTATCCCACGCAAGACATACATTCAAGTGTTCTCAAATCCTTAAAGACTCAATCCGATAAGATAACTTCAAAGGGAAAACTCAATCCATTACAAGAGAGTAGAGGGGGAGAAACATCATAAGATCCAACTATAATAGCAAAGCTCGTAATACATCAAGATCGTATCACCTCAAGAACACGAGAGAGAGAGATCAAACACATAGCTACTGGTACATACCCTCAGCCTCGAGGGTGAACTACTCCCTCCTCGTCATGGAGAGCGCCAGGATGATGAAGATGGCCACCGGAGAGGGATTCCCCCCTCCAGCAGGGTGCCGAAACGGGTCTAGATTGGTTTTCGTGGCTACGGAGGCTTCTGGCAGCGAAACTCCCGATCTATTCTGCTCCCCGAAGTTTTTAGGGTATATGGGTATATATAGGAGGAAGAAGTACGTCGGTGGATCTCCGGGATGTCCACGAGGCAGGGGGATTGCCCCCCACCCTTGTGGGCAGTCCGGGCCTCTCCTGGTCCATCTTCGATACTCCGTGGGCTTCTTCTGGTCCAAAAATAAGTTCCGTAAAGTTTCAGGTTAATTGTACTCCATTTGATTTTCCTTTTCTGCGATACTCTAAAACAAGGAAAAAACAGAAACGGGCACCGGGTTCTAGGTTAATAGGTTAGTCCCAAAAATCATATAAAATAGCATATAAATGCATATAAAACATCCAATGTTAATAATATAATAGCATGGAACAATAAAAAATTATAGATACGTTGGAGACGTATCAACGCGCTATGAACTTCAAGTGGGAGGTTATTATTGTCTACGGCCCTGCAGACCATAGTCGGTCTGCCTCCTTCCTCGAGGAGCTCCACCTGAAGGTTTCGGCTGCCTCGCTTCCGATGGTATTTTGGGGGTGATTTTAACCTCCTTCGGTTCGCGGAAGACAAGAGCAATTCGCACGTCAACTTTGCACGTATGCAAATGTTGAATGACTGCATTGCTGACCTTGGTCTCCGCGAAATAGATAGGATTGGGGCAAGGTTCACCTAGACCAACCATCAAACTTCCCCGACCCAGTCCGTCCTGGATCGGGTCCGAGTCTCCTTGGAATGGGACCTCCCGTTGCTCGTTAGCCTCCCTTCGGGCTATTACTCGGATCGGTTCTGACCACGTCCCGCCTCCTATCCTCCGCCAACGAGCGCCCTCCGATCCCTCACCGATTTCGGTTTGAGACATTCTAGTTGTCACAAACTGGCTTCGTCGAGGCTGTTGGCGCCCGTTGGGTGGAGGCCCGCGCCTAACCTCTGTCTCAGTCTCGTCCCCCCTCCGCCATTGACTCGTGGCATTTCTGTGCCAAGCGAGGCCGGCAGTTCATGAAGGGATGGGGCGCCAACCTGGGATGTGACCTTCGCGAGCGCAAGAAGGCCCTGCTCTCCAATATCCAGGCCCTGGACCTACGCGCCGATGCGACTGGCCTCTCTCCTGAGGAGTGGCTTTCCCGTTAGGATTTGGAGGACCAACTTTCGATCATCGACTCCGATGAGGAGGCCTATTGGCGTTTATGTGGTGCGCAGAAATGGGTGTTGAAGGGCGATGCGAACACGACATACTTCCAGGCCATTGCAAATGGTCACCATAGATGCAACACCATCCCCCTCCTTTGGGATGGCCTGACCCTCCTGCAGTCCCCGCGCGACATTAGAACCCATGTCGACGGGTTCTATAGATCCTTGTTTGAAGCCGCTCCTCAGAGCGGCTTATCTCTGGCCCAGGACTGTTGGACCGGCCACCAGCTTGTCACCATTGAGGAGAACGCGGCCCTTACGGCCCCCTTCTCCGAGGGCGAGGTCTGGGACGCCATCAAAGGCATGAACCCTGCCTCAGCCCCGGGTCCGTATGGTCTCCCGGTTAAATTCTTCCAAGCCTTTTGGAATGTGATCAAACCAGAGGTCATGGCCATCTTTGACGAGTTCTACGTTGGGTCCATTGACCTTGGGTGCCTCAACTTTGGGATTATTTCGCTTATCCTCAAGGTCCCTGGGGCATCCGACATCCGCCAGTTTCGCCGATCACGGTGATAAATGTGATCTTCCGGATTCTGGCAAAAGGGTACGCCAATAGCGTGACCCTGCTTGTTGACCACATTACCCACCCCAACCAATCTGCCTTCATCCAAGGCCAATATATTCTGGATGGGGTGCTAGTCCATCATGAATTCCTCCATGAGGTCCGCTCCAAACACCTCAAGACGGTCTTCCTGAAGATCGATTTCCATAAGGCCTATGACACTGTTAGCTGGCCCTTCCTTTGGGAAGTTCTGCTCCAGAAAGGCTTCGATGACCGTTGGATCACCAGAGTGATGCAAATGGTTTCTTGTGGTTGCACTGCTATGCACATCAATGGGGAGATTGGCCCCTACTTCCCCACTCTTTGTGGGGTGAGACAAGGCGACCCTTTCTCCCCATTCTTTTTCAATATGGTGGTGGACGCGCTTGCTGCCATCCTTGACAAGGCTAAGGTTGTGGGCCATATTCGTGGGATCACTCCCCACCTGGCCGGTGACTCCGGCATATCACTACTCTAGTACGCCGACGACACCATCATCATGATCGAAGGCTCGGATGCAGACATCGCTAACCTTAAGTTTCTCCTCCTCTGCTTCCAACAAATGTCTGGCATCAAGATCAACTTTGACAAAAGTGATGTGATGGTGATGGGCTACTCTCTGGCTGAGGCCCTCGACATGGCCAAGCGCCTTAAATGCCGTCTGGGCTCCTTCCCCACAACTTACTTGGGAACGCCCATCGGTGACTCTCGGCTTACCGTTGTTGACTTGCGTCCGTCCGTGGACAAGTTGCAAACGCGCGTTGAGCCTTGGGAGGGTAGGTGGCCATCAAAGGCGGCTCGGACGATTCTCATCAACTCCTCCCTCTCTAGCCTCCTCTTGTTCCTCATGAGCTTCTATAGCCTACACGAGACTCTCCACCATGAGATCGCCAAAGTCCAATCTCTCTTCTATTGGGCCGGTGACAACAATAAACAGAAGTACCACATGGTTGGTTGGCCCGACATCTGCAAGCCCCGGGAACAAGGAGGCCTCGGCATCATGTGCTCGAAGCGCATGAATATTGCCCTCCATTCTCGCTGGCTCTCGCACATATCGCATGGGCACAACGGTCTTTGGTTAGACATCATCCGGAACAAGTACCTGCGTGGCCAACCGTTGGCCTTCTGTCAACGGTCCAGCGGATCCCAGTTCTGGCAGTCAGTCATTCAACTGCTCCCTGTTCTCCGCATTGGGACTTCCATATCGGTCGGATCGGGTTCTGCGACTCTGTTCTGGTTTGAACGATGGGCGGGAGACACCCCCTTCGCGGCTCGTTTCCCCGACCTCTTCTCCATCGCTGTCGTCCCCTCGATCTCAGCTGAAAGGCCCCTTATTGACCTAGGGCACCTTGCGTTCCGGAGGCCATTTGGACCTCCGGAAGCCGCTTCCTGGCAGGAGCTGCTTGATTGCGTCGCTCTCCACGAGCCGGTTGTTGATGTTGGTCCGGATGAGGTCCGGTGGCGTCTTGAGCCATCTGACCAATTCTCCACCAAGTCCCTCTATTTGGCCATTGCCCCCTCCTCCGCCCCTCCCCCCTCCCGGCAGTGTGGTCCATTCGCCTGCCTCTGAAAATCTGGATCTTCATGTGGCTATGGATCCGTGGTCGGCTTCCGTCTGGGGTGGAGGTCCGCAAGCGCAATGGTCCTGGCTCCGGCCTTTGCCCGCTCTGTGGTACCCCCGAAGATTCGAACCACATCTTCTTCTCCTGCGTGTCCGCTCAATTCGTTTGGAGCTGCTTTAGAGAGGTTGTGGGAGGTGGTTGGTGCCACACCAACTTCCCCGACCTCTTCGCCGAACTCCAGACCTCCCCCCTGCCCTCTCGCCACATTAGGTGGCTTGAGATTGGGGCACTCGTGTGGACCCTCTAGACGATTCGCAATAAGCTTGTGATTCAGCGCACTCCTCTTCAACGAGCTACTGACGCTCTGTTCAAACTTTCTGGTTACTTACAGCTTTGGCGGCCGCTTAGCGCCCTTGGGACCGGGACGCCATCTTCGCCTTCATCGCCGACCTTCGCTCAATGGCCGTTCGTCTGTTGCCGCCGCCCCCGCCGCCTCCTCTGGAGCCAGATTAGATGCCTGACATGCTCTCCGGCTTTGGCCTTTCCTTTTTTTGTTGTTTTTTTGGGCTTGTTGAGTTGTGCCCTCAGCAGAACCTTGTACCTCTTATTGTGTGACTTGGGTGTGTGTGTCCTGGACTAGTCCGTGTATGTGTTCTATTGGCGGTTTGCTTTATTTATAAAGCGGGGCGAAAGCCTTTTTCAGTAATGAACATTGTCCGTGAACAATGACCGCTAATTAAATACAATAGGATCCACACTTAAACAGTAGTCCTAACTATGAACAGTGAGTGCGGTTAAACAATACTTGGCATGAACATTATTTCCGAAAATAATGCAAACATACTTAAAATATGGTAAATGGTAATTACCTCTGGAGATAGTATTTTTCATATGAACAGTATTTCCAGGAATAAAAATATAATCAATTAAAAAACAAAAAATTCCTACATCAAAGGCAAGAGAGCCTTCAGCTAGGTATGTGCAATTTTCACGCTAAGATGACATCCAAGAAGCTCAGTACGAAAATATAAAAAAAATCACAGCTCGAATTAGCTTTCTCTTTTTTCCTTTTTTCCCATTTTTTCTCTCATGAATGATTTATGTTAGAATGACACATGTTTATTCAGGTGACCATCGCTTTGAATAAGTCTTCACAAACTATTCCTTGTACATGGTTTATTCTTTTTTGAATTTGTTTAGGCTTCAAAGACACGTCCTTCAACACATGGTCCAGCTGCGCCACTTTGACTAGCTTGATATTTCTCTTTCCCTGCGACTTTTTGATCTCTCCACCGCTCGCCACAACCACTTCTTCCCTACCCGTCACTCACTGCCCTAGTACATGCCCCAGCTCCCGCCACCTTCATGTTCTCCTCTATCTCGGTCTAGCGCCATGGTAGACAAACAACGCTTTTCTCGAAGTTGTTGCCCTACGACTCCCAACATCAGTCAATGGGAGGCTGCCTCCTTGTGCTCGCATCGGCCCCGCTATAGGTCGGCGCCGACTACTCGGCCTGCATCGAGGGAAGTTGCCGCATGAATAGACCATCGCACAGGAGCTTGTCTCCTTGCAGCCGGAGAAGGAGGATGCGGGGATGGGGAGACGCGTATGAGAGGCTGCGGTGGTGAGGGACATGATTTTGTTGAGTAATTTAGCAACATGAATTATATGAAACGCTGCCATTTATATTGGATGCCAATATCTATCCCTGAAACATACCTGTCTTCTCAACAAGAATAATTGATATGTTTCAGTCAAAATCTTTCTTTAGAACACAAATCTCCAATGATTTGAGTCAGCCTCCGACGATTGAGCATTCTATTTTTATTTAATAATAAGTGTTTGTTTCGATATAGTACTTTATAGGTAAAACACTAAGCATAATATTGCTGGCCACGTTAACTTTGCATGCGTCTTTTGTTTTTCCAACAGGTGGTATGGATGAAGTAGAAGTGTATATGGCTGCTACTTTTAGAGAATGGTGGAAAGAACCCGGTGTTTAATCTGTAGAAATCATAGTTGATCGAGATCATTAGAGATCCTTTCATTTGTGTTGCAAGCTTGACTAATTTTCAGATAACTAAGACTTATTTTCCCCTCTTAATACATGACAGTGACAGCTTTGCCCCTTTCCTATTAGTGTGATCTTGCAAGCTAACTGATGTGTGCCAGTTAAGTAATAATGTACTATGCTTTAGTTATGTCAAAGGCACACCCCAACTCCCTAAGTGAGGCATGCCACCCACATTGTTTGTACATGTCTGAGGCCACTACAAACACGTAGGAACCAGCTAGCACTTTCCACGTGTTAATTCATCGGCGATACAAACAGTGTAGGTGGGCGCACAACTCACCCTCCATTGATAAAAATCCCTCAACATTGATGTGCATCAAGCTAGTGTTCTGTTCAGATGTCCACGTCAACCTAATCCAACAAGTTTACAGAGACCACCAATGTAGACCAGGCAGCATTTTTTCGAAAAGAGGGTTGAATCCCCAGCCTCTGCATCCGACCGATGCATATGGCCATATTATTAATAATCCAAAGGTTCAACAATATTCATCAGGTCTCAAAACAAAGCGGAAAAAAGGCTCACTAAGAGCAAACAAAAAACAGGAAGCCACAACCCGCTGGCATAAAAAAGATAGGAACACTAAATGCCTATCTTATTACATGACCGCCATCCAAACCGGTTGAAGATAGCCCGTGCTACCGTATCCCATCGGATAGATCCAGTAACCAAACGCTCCCTGGCCTCTGTCGGAGTGAGTACCGACCACATACGGATCAGTGTCGTGGCTCGGAAAATAACCTGCAAGAAATGAATATTTGTTGTTCTGTTAAAAACCAAATCCTTTCTGCAGTTTCAGACTGCCCATAATAAAGCACATACTCCTACACGAATATGTCTCGTTGTGTCTGAATCTATCCCGTCAAGCCACGTCCCAAATACCATGTTGATAGAATTCGGAGGAGTAATATTAAAGGCTATGTGAACCGACCGCCACAATTTTTTTGCCAAAGGACAATCAAGAAAGAGGTGTTTGATGGATTTATCACAATCACAGAAACTACATCTTGTAGATCCTGTCTAGTTACGTTTTGCCAAATTATCCTTAGTTAAAATGACTTGTTTATGGACAACCCACATAAACACTTTAATTTTCAAAGGTACCTTGACTTTACAAACATGTTTAGAGCTAGGAATAGAGCTAGCGTTGATAATATCCAAATACATGGATTTAACCAAAAACTCTCCCTTCTTAGTTAGTTTCCGGCACAACTGATCCGGCTGTTGAGAAAGTTGAACATCCATCAACCTTCTCACTAGATGGAGCCAGGCTTCCCTGCGGTTTCCCGCTAGCGTCCTCCTAATCTGAATATTGAGAGGGGTGTACTGAAGTACTGTTGCAACGTAAGCGTCTCTTCGCTGAACAATACTATAGAGAGAGGGATATTGGATTGCAAGGGGTGACTCCCCTAGCCACACGTATCCTCCCAGAATCTCCTGGTAGTACCATTTCCAACGATACCGAAAAAGTCTTTCGCCCCGCTTTATAAATAAAGCAAACTGCAAGGAGCACACAACAAGGACTAGTTCAACACACACACACACACACAGTCCACATAACAAGAGTACAAAGGTTCTGCTGAGGGCACAGCTCAACAAGCCCAAAACACAAGAAGAAAAGGAGGCCACAGCCGGCGACGACGATGCTCGGCATCTAATCAGGCTCTGGAGGTGGCGGAGGAAGCGGTGGTGATAAGGGGACGACCATCAAGCAGAGTTCGACAATGAAGGTGGAGATGGCGTCCCGATCCTAAGGCCGGCTAAGCGGCCGCCAGAGCTGCAAGAAACTAGACAATTTAAAGAGAGCGTTAGTGGCACATTGGAGAGGAATGCACTGAATCACAAGCCTATTGCGGATCGTCTAGAGGGTCCATGCGAGTGCCCCAATCTCGAGCCACCTAATGTGGCGAGAGGGCACGAGGGAGTTCTGGAGTTCGGCAAAGAGGTCAAGGAAGTTGGTGTGGCACCAATCCCCTCCCACCACTTCTCTAGAGCAGCTCCAAACAAATGGAGTGGACACACAGGAGAAGAAGATGTGATTAGAGTCTTCTGGAGTCCCACACAGCGGGCAGAGGCCAGTCCCAGGGCCATTGCGCTTGCGAACCTCCACCACGGACGGGAGCCGATCGCAGATCCATTGCCACATGAATATCCGAATTTTCAATGGCAAGCGGATGGACCACACCGCTGAGAGGGGGGCGGGCGGCGGAAGGGGCTATGGCCAGATAAAGGGACTTGGTGGAGAATTGGCCAGAGGGCTCAAGGCGCCACCGCACCTCGTCCGGGCCAGCATCCACAACTGGTTCGTGGAGAGCAACGTAGTCAAGCAGCTCTTGCCACGCGGCCACCTCCAGAGGCCCAAATGGCCGAGACGCCCTAAGTCAATATATAAGGGCCCTCTCTACAGAGATCGAGAGGTCGACGGCTATGGAGAAGAGGTCGGGGAAGCGAGCAGCGAAGGGGGGGGGGTCACCCGCCCAACGGTCAAACCAGAACAAATCCACCGCCCCCAAACCCATGGAGATGGAGGTTCTGATGCGGAGGACAGGGAGCAGTTGGATAACCGACTGCCAAAACTAGGACCCCCCAGACCTTGGACAGAAGGCTAGGGGTTGTCCACGCAGGTACTTGTTCTAGATGATGTCTAACCAGAGGTTGCCGTGCCCTTGCGAAATGCGCCAAAGCCAGCGGGAAAGGAGGGCAATATTCAAGCGCTTAGAGCACATGATAACAATGCCTCGTTGATCACAGGGCTTGCAGATGTCAGGACAGCTAACCATATGGTACTTCTGCTTATTGTTATCGCCATCCCAATAAAACCGAGATTGGATTTTGGCGATCTCATGATGAAGAGTCTCATGAAGACTGTAGAAGCTCATGAGGAACAAGAGGAGGCTAGAGAGTGAGGAGTTGATGACAATCGTCCGAGCAACCTTCGACAGCCATCTACCCTGCCACGGCTCAATGCGAGTCTGCAGCTTGGCCACGGTCGGGCGCAAGTCTATGATAGTAAGCCGAGAGTCGCTAATGGGGGTGCCCAGGTAGGTAGCGGGGAAGGAGCCTAGATGTCAGTTGAGGCGGTTGGCAATGCAGAAGGCCTCTGCCGGGGAGTAACCCAGAACCATCACATCAATCTTGTCGAAGTTGATCTTGAGGCCAGACATTTGTTGGAACAGAGGAGGAGGAATTTCAGATTAGCGATGTCCGCGTCCGAGCCTTCGACCATGATGATGGTGTCGTCGGCATATTGGAGCAAGGAAACTTTGTCCTATTGAAAAATACTAATTTAACTGAGGGAGTCCTGGATTAGGGGGTCTCTGGACAGCCGGACTATATCCTTTGGCCGGACTGTTGGACTATGAAGATACGAGATTGAAGACTTCGTCCCGTGTCCGGATGGGACTCTACTTGGCGTGGAAGGCAAGCTAGGCAATACGGATATGTATATCTCCTCCTTTGTAACCGACCTTGTGTAACCCTAGCCCCCTCCGATGTCTATATAAACCGGAGGGTTTTAGTCGGTAGGACAACATACAATCATACCATAGGCTAGCTTCTAGGGTTTAGCCTCTCCGATCTCATGGTAGATCAACTCTTGTACTACTCATATTATCAAGAATAAATCAAGCAGGACGTAGGGTTTTACCTCCATCAGGAGGGCCCGAACCTAGGTAAAACATCGTGTCCCCTGCCTCCTGTTATCATCCACCTTAGACGCACAGTTCGGGACCCCCTACCCGAGATCTGCCGGTTTTGACACCGACATTGGTGCTTTCATTGAGAGTTCATCTGTGTCGTCATCATTAGGCTTGATGGCTCCCTCAATCATCAATAGCGATGCAGTCCAGGGTGGGACTTTTCTTCCCGGACAGATCTTTGTATTCGGCGGCTTCACACTGCGGGCCAACTCGCTTGGCCATCTGGAGCAGATCGAGAGTTACGCCCCTGGCCACCAGGTCAGGTTTGGAAGCTTAAACTACACGGTCGATATCCGCGGAGACTTGATCTTCGACAGATTCGAGCTCCTGCCACCGGACAGTGTTCAGGAGATCGCGCCGGCAACCGCTCCGACCCTCAATTCGGAGCCAGCTGCGCCATCCATGGACGGGTGGATAGACCCCGCCACGGAGGCCGTATCCTCAGCGGCGATCGAGCCGAGTATCGACCTTACCCTTCACGAGAGCCGTGATGCCAAGCTACCGGATCCTTCCCCGGCCACGGACTCCGAACCTCCCGCGCCCGTGCCTATCGAATCCGATTGGGCGCCTATCATGGAGTTTACCTCCGCGGATATCTTTCAGAACTCGCCCTTTGGCGACATACTGAACTCGTTAAGGTCTCTCTCCTTGTCAGGAGAGTCCTGGCCGAACTATGTCCGGCAGGATTGGGATGCGGATGACGAAGAAATTCGCGGCCTACCCACCACCCACTTAGTAGCCACTGTCGACGATTTGACCGACATGCTCGACTTCGACTCCGAAGACATCGACGGCATGGACGACGATGCAGGAGGCGAACAAGAACCACTGCCCACAGGGCACTGGACAGCCACCTCGTCATATGAGATATATATGGTGGACACACCCAAAGAAGGCAATGGCGACGGGACAACGGAGGATGACCCCTCCAAGAAGCAACCCAAGCGCCGACATCAGCGGCGCCGCTGTAAGTCTCGCCAAAGCAAAAGCAGTGACACCGGCACAGGAGATAATAGCACTCCGGACAATGTCGAAGACGACAACAATCCCCTCCAGCAAGATTTAGGGCAGGAGGATGGAGAAGCCAGCCCTCCCGAGAGAGCGGCAGATGGAGAGGCGGAGGATGATAATTACATGCCTCCCTCCGAAGATGAGGCAAGCCTCGACGATGACGAATTCGTCGTGCCTGAGGATCCCGTCGAACAAGAGCACTTCAAGCGCCGACTTATAGCCATGGCAAATAGCCTTAAGAAAAAGCAACAACAACTTCAAGATGATCAGGATTTGCTAGCTGACAGATGGACTGAAGTCCTTGCGGCCGAGGAATATAAACTCGAACGTCCCTCCAAGAGCTACCCAAAGCGCAGGTTGCTACCCCGAATGGAGGAGGAAGCACCAAAACCTACATCTCCAGCATATGACGCGGCTGATCGGCCACCTCGTGGTCGCGACAGAGAGGCATTTCAGCCAAAAGCTCAGCCCGCACCCCGACATCACTCAAATAAAAATGTCAAGGCATGGGAAATACGTTAGACCTGCGAGACATATTGGAGGACAAAGCAAAACATGCAAGATCGATCTACGGATCACGAGGGCGCGCCACTACGCGAGACGATAACCGTCACGCCGGATATAGTAAAAGTAAGTCCAGCCGGGCCGAACACAGCGGACAAGACCCATTTGAGCTGCGTCGCGATATAGCCCAGTACAGAGGCGCTGCACACCCCCTATGCTTCATAGACGAAGTAATGGATCACCAAACCTAGAGGGTTTCAAACCCGTAAATATCGAATCATACGACGGCACAACAGATCCTGCGGTATGGATCGAGGACTTCCTCCTGCACATCCACATGGCCCGCGGTGACGATCTACACGCCATCAAATACCTCCCACTCAAACTCAAAGGACCAGCTCGGCATTGGCTCAACAGCCTGCCAGCAGAATCCAGTGGCTATTGGGAAGACCTGGAAGCCGCATTCCTCGACAACTTCCAGGGCACTTATGTGCGACCACCAGATGCCGATGACTTGAGCCACATAATTCAGCAGCCAGAGGAATCGGCCAGGAAATTCTGGACACGGCTCCTAACAAAGAAAAATCAAATCATCGACTGTCCGGATGTAGAGGCCCTAGCAGCTTTTAAGCACAACATCCGCGATGAGTGGCTCGCCCGGCACCTTGGCCAGGAAAATCCGAAATCTATGGCAGCCCTTACGACATTCATGACCCGCTTTTGCGCGGGAGAAGACAGCTGGCTGACTTGCACCAATAACATATCAAAGAACCATGGTACTTTGGATACAAAGGATGGCACTCGCAGGTCACGTCACAACAAACACAAGCGCCGCATCAACAACGACAATACCGAGGATACGGCAGTCAATGCCAGATTCAATGGCTCTAAACCCGGTCAGCGAAAAAAGCCATTCAAAAGAAGCACTCCGGGCCCGTCCAGTTTGGACCGAATACTCGATCGCTCGTGCCAAATACATGGCACCCCCGATAAGCCAGCCAACCACACCAACAGGGATTGTTGGGTGTTCAAGCAGGCCGGCAAGTTAAATGCCGAAAACAAAGATAAGGGATCACATAGAGATGACGAGGAGGAGCCCCGGCAGCCGAACACCGGAGGACAGAAGAGGTTCCCCCACAAGTGCGGACGGTGAACATGATATACGCAACCCACATCCCCAAGAGGGAGCGGAAGCGTGCGTTAAGGGACGTATATGCGTTGGAGCCAGTCGCCCCAAAGTTCAGCCCATGGTCCTCTTGTCCGATCACCTTCAATCGCAGGGACCACCCCACTAGTATCCATCATGGCGGATTCGTCGCACTAGTCCTAGACCCAATCATTGACGGATTTCACCTCACTCGAGTCCTTATGGATGGCGGCAGCAGCCTGAACCTGCTTTATCAGGACATAGTGCGCAAAATGGGTATAGACCCCTCAAGGATCAAACCCACAAAAACGACCTTCAAAGGCGTCATACCAGGTGTAGAGGCCCATTGCACAGGCTCAGTCACACTGTAAGTGGTCTTCGGATCTCCGAATAACTTCCGAAGCGAGGAGTTAATCTTCGATATAGTCCCGTTCTGCAGCGGCTATCATGCACTGCTCGGGCGAACCGCATTTGCGAGATTCAATGCGGTACCGCATTATGCATACCTCAAGCTCAAGATGCCAGGACCTCGGGGGGTCATCACAGTCAATGGAAACACAGAGCGCTCTCTCCGCACGGACGAGCACACTGCGACCCTCGCAGCAGAAGCGCAAAGCAGCCTCTTAAGGCAATCCACCAGTTCGGCGATTAAAGACCCGGACACCTTCAAGCGCACCCGGAGTAATCGGCAACAAGACCGCCTGGCACGTTCCGAGCTCGCATAGCAATGCGTCCCCCGCCCCAGTCCCAGCCAAACGGCGAAATCCGTGCCACGCGTACACAATTACGCATTGAAAATACCATGGGCACAGGTGGGGAGGGGGGCACGACTACGACACGCCCCAAAACGCGGCTCAACTGCACTAGGGGCTTCCCGCTTTGTTATTTTTCTCTCTTTCAGGACTTTAATCTCTGGAAACCATGTCCGGCAGTATGATTGACGGACACATGATGCAGCAACCAAGGAGGCAGAAAGCTACGTCGCACCACGGAACTCCCAGGTGGATTCCGATAACGAGTGAAATACTTGCTTTATATACCATTCCTCAGCTTGCCCTTGGAGGGGACATGTCAAATAGTCCTACTTTTTGATTATCGCACTACTTGTATCATTCTGCTTTAACGCACCTTTTTGAATAAACAATGCATAGCACTAGACTATTATCGCATTCTCTATTCTTCTTTATATATATATATATATATATATATATATATATATATATATATATATATATATATATGTTCATTCATGACATCCAGCACCCACACACTCTGGTACGGCCAATATGCTAGGGGCTTAAGCATACCCCATAATACGGGTGAGAAGTCCGAACACTTTTGACAGTGCGGCACCCCGAACTTATAGCATTATATGCATCAGCTCTGAATCATGTCTTGGGTCAATAGTTGGGTTTGCCCGGCTCCCATGTTTTGGTACCTTACGTTCTGCTATATCGGCTAAGGTAGCACTGGGAGAACTACTGCGATTGTGCCCCGGTTCAGCTGGGCTAAGCACCTCGGTAGAGAAAGCTAAAACTGACCATCATGATAAGGCGAGAGCTGGTCGCTATTCGAGAGGTCTGGAGTCCCTAAAGACTTATGCCGCTTAGAGCGAGGAGTCGGCTTTGTCTGGCTTAAGGTGTGTATAGCGCCCCGAATTCGGCCTTCCGAATACTCGGGGATTCGGGGCCAGATCACACGACGATGAACGCCGAGATGTTGAGGATGAAATTCGGGGCCATATCATGAAACTCCAGCCCATAATAGAACATGAGGCCGCGGACGAATGGATGGAGGGGAACCCCAATCCACGGACGAAATGGGGGAGAAAAACCACCCTTTCGTGAGGTTCCGGGGTAGGGACGATCTGCCCCGCGGCTGGCAGCCGGTGCGCGATATCCGCGGCTAAGTATCCGGCTCCACATAGCTTTTTGATGTGTCCCTCCGTGACGGAGGAGGCCATCCACTTGCCTCCCGCTCCGGACATGGTTGGAGAGAGTTGAGGAGAAGGAAGCAGACTTGGGCGCTGGAGCTCGAGTGTGCGAGAATGGATGAGCAAGGAGGAAGAAGGCGCGGGTAGAAAAAGGTGAGACCTTATCCCTTTATAAGGGCGGACGAAACTATGCGCCCCCCACTAGCCTGATAAAAGTCGCTTAATTGTCCCCCAAGCGCCGTAATTGGTGGCGCGGTTGGGTTACCCACGCTCGTATTGATGAGAATCCCGTGATAAGGGGGACACGATCTCTGCTTTGACAAGACGTGTCAAGAAACCGCCTCGCGTTAAGTGCGGGGCTGGTTAAAGAAAAACGGTTCGAATAATTACCGGGCCATGGCATGATGTCATGCTACCAAAACGTGTCAGCAAATTAGATTTGTGGAAATATTATTCTCTCTATGGTGGTATGTGGAACTTATTTTGCAAGGTCGGACACTATCCTTGTATTCAAACTCTTCTGTGGTGTATTCGGAGGAGGAACCCGCCTTGCAATGCTACAACACTGCATGCCGGACTCATTGTCATTGAAGCCTGGTTCAGGGGCTACAGAGGGAGTCCTGGATTAGGGGGTCTCCGGACAGCCGGACTATATCCTTTGGCCGGACTGTTGGACTATGAAGATACGAGATTGAAGACTTCGTCCCGTGTTCGGATGGGACTCTACTTGGCTTGGAAGGCAAGCTAGGCAATACGGATATGTATATCTCCTCCTTTGTAACCGACCTTGTGTAACCCTAGCCCCCTCCGGTGTCTATATAAACAGGAGGGTTTTAGTCCGTAGGACAACATACAATCATACCATAGGCTAGCTTCTAGGGTTCAGCCTCTCCGATCTCGTGGTAGATCAACTCTTGTACTACTCATATTATCAAGAATAATCAAGCAGGACGTAGGGTTTTACCTCCATCAAGAGGGACCGAACCTGGGTAAAACATCGTGTCCCCTGCCTCCTGTTACCATCCACCTTAGACGCACAGTTCGGGACCCCCTACCCGAGATCCGCCGGTTTTGACACCGACATCCCCCCTTTTATATACGTGGGTGGGGGCACCCCAAATGCACACCAAAGTTTCTCTTAGGCATGTGCGGTGCCCCCCTCCACAGTTACACACCTCGGTCATATCATCGTAGTGCTTAGGTGAAGCCCTACACCGGTAAACTTCATCATCACCGTCACCACGCCATCGTGCTGACGGAACTCTCCCTCGGCCTACGAGGGTACGTAGACACACTCTCCCCTCTCGTTGTTATGCATATCCTAGATATATCTTGTGTGATCGTAGGTATTCTTTTGAAATACTGTGTTCCCCAACAGTGGCATCCGAGCCAGGTCTATGCGTAGATGTTATATGCACGAGTAGAACACAAAGAGTTGTGGGCGATAATTGTCATACTGCTTACCAGTAATGTCTTACTTTGATTCTGCGGTATTGTTGGGTGAAGCGGCCCAGACCAACATTACATGACCGCGTTCATGAGACTGGTTCTACCGACGTGCTTCGCACACAGGTGGCTAGTGGGTGTCTGTTTCTCCAACTTTAGTTTAATCAGTTTGACTACACCTGGTCCTTGTTGAAGGTTAAAACAGCACACTTGACGAAAAATTGTTGTGGTTTTGATGCGTAGGTAAGAACGGTTCTTGCTAGAAGCCCGTAGCAGCCACGTAAAACTTACAAAATCAAAGTAGAGGACGTCTAACTTGTTTTTGCAGGGCATGTTGTGATGTGATATGGTCAAGAAGTGATGATATAAATTGTTGTATGAGATGATCATGTTTTGTAACAGTTATCGGCAACTGGCAGGAGCTAGATGGTTGTCGCTTTATTGTATGAAATGCAATCGCCATGTAATTGGTTTACTTTATCACTAAGCGCTAGCGATAGTCATAGAAGCAATAGTTGGCAAGACGACAACGATGCTACGATGGAGATCAAGGTGTCAAGCCGGTAATGATAGTGATCATGACGGTGCTTTGGAGATGGAGATCAACGGCACAAGATGATGATGGCCATATCATATCACTTATTTTGATTGCATGTGATGTTTATCCTTTCTGCATCTTATTTTGCTTAGTCCGACGGTAGCATTATAAGATGATCTCTCACTAAATTTCAAGGTATAAGTGTTCTCCCTGAGTATGCACCGTTGCTACAGTTTGTCGTGCCGAGACACCACGTGATGATCGGGTGTGATAAGCTCTACGTTCACATAAAACGGGTGCAAGCCAGTTTTGCACACGCAGAATACTCGGGTTAAACTTGACTAGCGTATCATATGCTGATATGGCCTCGGAACACTGAGACCGAAAGGTCGAGCGTGAATCATATAGTAGATATGATCAAACTAGTGATGTTCACCATTGAAAACTACTCCATCTCACGTGATGATCGGACATGGTTTAGTTGATATGGATCACGTGATCATTTAGATCACTAGAGAGATGTCTATCTAAGTGGGAGTTCTTAAGTAATATGATTAATTGAGCTTTAATTTATCATGAACGTAGTACCTGATAGTATTTTGCATGTCTATGTTGTTTTAGATAGATGGCCCGTGCTGTTGTTCCGTTGAATTTCAATGAGTTCCTTGAGAAAGCAAAGTTGAAAGATGGTGGTAGCAACTACACGGACTAGGTCTGTAACTTAAGGATTATCCTCATTGTTGCACAGAAGAATTACGTCCTGGAAGCACCGCTAGGTGCAAAGCCCGCTGCAGGAGCAACACCAGATGTTATGAACGTCTGGCAGAGCAAAGCTGATGACTACTCGATAGTTCAGTGTACCATGCTTTACGACTTAGAATCGGGACTTCAACGACGTTTTGAACGTCATGGAGCATATGAGATGTTCCAGGTGTTCAAGTTAATATTTCAAGCAAATGCCCGAATTGAGAGATATGAAGTCTCCAATAAGTTCTATAGCTACAAGATGGAGGAGAATAGTTCTGTCAGTGAACATATACTCAGAATGTCTGGGTACCACAACCACTTGACTCAACTGGGAGTTAATCTTCCTGATGATAGTGTCATTGACAGAGTTCTTCAATCACTGCCACCAAGCTACAAAAACTTCATGATGAACTATAATATGCAAGGGATGGATAAGACAATTCCCGAGCTCTTCGCAATGCTAAAGGCTGCAGAGGTAGAAATCAAGAAGGAGCATCAAGTGTTGATGGTCAACAAGACCACTAGTTTCAAGAAAAAGGGCAAAGGGAAGAAGGGGAACTTCAAGAAGAACGACAACCAAGTTGCTGCTCAAGTGAAGAAGCCCAAGTCTGGACCTAAGCCTGAGATTGAGTGCTTCTACTGCAAAGGGACTGGTCACTGGAAGCGGAACTGCTCCAAGTATTTGGCGGATAAGAAGGATGGCAAAGTGAAAGGTATATTTGATATACATGTTATTGATGTGTACCTTACTAATGCTCGTAGTACCACATGGGTATTTGATACTGGTTCTGTTACTCATATTTGCAACTCGAAACAGGGTTGCGGATTAAACAAAGATTGGCTAAGGACGAGGTGACGATGCGCGTGGGAAATGGTTCCAAAGTCGATGTGATAGCCGTCAGCACGCTACCTCTACATCTACCTTCAGGATTAGTATTATACCTGAATAATTGTTATTTGGTGCCAGCGTCAAGCATGAACATTATATCTGGATCTTGTTTGATGCGAGACGGTTATTCATTTAAATCAGAGAATAATGGTTGTTCTATTTATATGAGTAATATCTTTTATGGTCATGTACCCTTGATGAGTGGTCTATTTTTATTGAATATCGATAGTAGTGATACACATATTCATAGTATTGAAGCCAAAAGATATAAGTTTAATAATGATAGTGCAACTTATTTGTGGCACTACCGTTTAGGTCATATTGGTGTAAAGCGCATGAAGAAACTCCATGCCGATAGGCTTTTGGAATCACTTGATTATGAATCACTTGATGCTTGCGAACCATGCCTCATGGGCAAGATGACTAAGACTCCATTCTCCGGAACAATGAAGCGAGCAATAGACTTATTATAAATAATACATACTAATGTATGTGGTCCGATGAGTGTTGATGCTCGCGGCGGGTATCGTTATTTTCTAAGCTTCACAGATGATGTGAGCAGATATGGGAATATCTACTTAATGAAACATAAGTCTGAAACATTTGAAAAGTTCAAAGAATTCCAGAGTGAAGTGGAAAATCATCATAACAAGAAAATTAAGTTTCTATGATCTGATCGTGGAGGTGAATATTTGAGTTATGAGTTTGGTCTTCATTTGAAACAATGTGGAATAGTTTAGCAACTCACGCCACCTGGAACACCATAGCATAATGGTGTGTCCGAACGTCGTAACCGCACTTTATTAGATATGATGCGATCTATGATGTCTCTTACTGATTTACCGCTACCGTTTTGGGGTTATGCTTTAGAGACGACTGCATTCACATTAAATAGGGCACCATCGAAATCCATTGAGACGACACCATATGAACTGTGGTTTGACAAGAAACCCAAGTTGTCATTTCTTAAAGTTTGGGGCTGCGATTCTCATGTGAAAAAGCGTCAGCTTGATAAGCTCGAACCCAAATCGGAGAAATGTGTCTTCATAGGATACCCAAAGGAGACTGTTGGGTACACCTTCTATCACATATCCGAAGGCAAGATATTCGTTGCTAAGAATGGATCCTTTCTAGAGAAGGAGTTTCTCACGAAAGAAATGAGTGGGAGGAAAGTAGAACTTGATGAGGTAACTGTACCTTCTCCCTTATTGGAAAGTAGTTCATCACATAAATCAGTTCCAGTGATTGCTACACCAATTAGTGAGGAAGCTAATGATGATGATCATGAAACTTCTGATCAAGTTACTACCGAACCTCGTAGGTCAACCAGAGCAAGATCCGCACCAGAGTGGTACGGTAATCCTGTTCTGGAGGTCATGTTACTTGACCATGACGAACCTACGAACTATGATGAAGCGATGATGAGCCCAGATTCCGCAAAATGGCTTGAGGCCATGAAATTTGAGATGGGATCCATGTATGAGAACAAAGTATGGACTTTGGTTGACTTGCCCGATGATTGGCAAGCAATAGAGAATAAATGGATTTTCAAGAAGAAGACTGACGCTGATGGTAATGTTACTGTCTACAAAGCTCGACTTGCTGTGGAAGGTTTTCGACAAGTTCAAGGAGTTGACTACGATGAGACCTTCTCACCCGTAGCGATGCTTAAGTCTGTCCGAATCATGTTATCAATTGCCGCATTTTATGATTATGAAATTTGGCAAATGGATGTCAAAACCGCATTCCTTAATGGATATCTCAAAGAAGAGTTGTATATGATGCAACCAGAAGGTTTTATCTATCCAAAAGGTGCTAACAAAGTATGCAAGCTCCAACGATCCGTTTATGGACTGGTGCAAGCCTCTCGGAGTTGGAATATACGCTTTGATAGTGTGATCAAAGCATATGGTTTTATACAGACTTTTGGAGAAGCATGTATTTACAAGGAAGTGACATATGCCATGCTATTAGTTTAGCGGGGAGGTACCAAACTAATCCAAGAGTGGATCACTGGACAACGGTCAAGAACATCCTGAAATACCTGAAAAGGACTAAGGATATGTTTGTTGTTTATGAAGGTGACAAAGAGCTCGTCGTAAACGGTTACGTCGATGCAAGCGTTGACACTGATTCGGATGACTCTAAGTCACAAACCGGATACGTATTTTTTTGAATGGTGGAGCTGTCAGTTGGTGCAGTTCTAAGCAGACCGTCATGGCGGGATCTACGTGTGAAGCGGAGTACATAGCTGCTTCGGAATCAGCAAATGAAGGAGTCTGGATGAAGGAGTTCATATCCGATCTAGGTGTAATACCTAGTGCATCGGGTCCAATGAAAATCTTTTATGACAATACTGGTGCAATTGCCTTGGCAAAGGAACCCAGATTTCACAAGAGAACCAAGCACATCAAGAGACGCTTCAATTCCATCTGCGATCAAGTCAAGGAGGGAGACATAGAGATTTGCAAGATACATACGGATCTGAATGTTGCAGACTCGTTGACTAAGCCTCTCTCGCGAGCAAAACATGATCAGCACCAAGACTCCATGGGTTTTAGAATCATTACTATGTAATCTAGATTATTGACTCTAGTGCAAGTGGGAGACTGAAGGAAATATGCCCTAGAGGCAATAATAAAGTTGTTATTTATATTTCCTCATATCATGATAAATGTTTATTATCGTGCTAGAATTGTATTAACCGGAAACTTAGTACATGTGTGGATACATAGACAAATAGAGTGTCCCTAGTATGCCTCTACTTGACTAGCTCGTTAATCAAAGACGGTTAAGATTCCTAGCCATAGACATGTGTTGTCATTTTATGAACGGGATCACATCATTAGAGAATGATGTGATGGACAAGACCCATCCGTTAGCTTAGCATAATGATCATTTAGTTTTTCTGCTATTGCTTTCTTCATGACTTATACATGTTCCTCAGACTATGAGATTATGCAACTCCAGAATACCGGAAGAACACATTGTGTGCTATCAAACATCACAACATAACTGGGTGATTATAAATATGCTCTACAGGTGTCTCCGATGGTATTTGTTGAGTTGGCAAAGATCGAGATTAGGATTTGTCACTCTGTGTATCGGAGAGGTATCTTTGGGCCCTCTCGGTAATGCACATCACTATGGGCCATGCAAGCAATGTGTCTAATGAGTTAGCCACAGGATGATGCATTACGGAACGAGTAAAGAGACTTGTCGGTGACGAGATTGAACTAGGTATGATGATACCGACGATCGAATCTCGGGCAAGTAATAACATACCAATGACAAAGGGAACAACGTATGTTGTTATGCGGTTTGACCGATAAAGATCTTCGTAGAATATGTAGGAGCCAATATGAGCATCTAGGTTCCGCTATTGGTTATTGACCAAAGATATGTCTTGTTCATGTCTTCATTGTTCTCGAACCCGTAGGCTCTGCGCGCTTAATGTTCGATGACGATTTGTATTATGAGTTTCGTGTTTTGATGAACCGAAGTTTGTTCGGAGTCCCGGATGAGATCACGGACATGACGAGGAGTCTCAAAATGGTCGAGACATAAATATTCATATATTGGAAGGCAACATTCGGACACCGGAATGGTTCGAGTCGTTTCGGATAAGTTTCGGAGTACCGGGGGTTACTGGAACCCCCCCGGAAGTTAATGGACCACAATGGGCCTTAGTGGAGAAGAGAGAGGGCCGGCCAGAGGTGGCGCACGCCCCCCTCTTGCCCAGTCCGAATTGGACAAGGGGAAGGGGCGGCGCCCCCCTCCTTCCTTCTCTTCTCTCCTACTTCCCTTCTTCTCCTACTTGGACTAGGAAAGGGGACGAATCCTACTTGGACTGGGAGTCCAAGTAGGACTCCCCCATTGCGCACACCCTCCTAGGGCCGGCCACCTCTCATCCCCCCTTTATAAACATGGGAGGGGTCACCCCAAAGGCACACCAAACTTTCTCTTAGCCGTGTGCGGTGCCCCCCTCCACAGTTACACACCTCGGTCATATCGTCGTAGTGCTTAGGCAAAGCCTTGCGCTGGTAAACTTCATCATCACCATCACAATGTCGTCGTGCTGAGGAACTCTCCCTCTGCCTCAACTGGATCAAGAGTTCGAGGGACGTCATCGAGCTGAATGTGTGCTGATCGCAGAGGTGCCATACGTTCGGTACTTGGATCGGTTGGATCGCGAAGACGTTTGACTACATCAACCATGTTACTAAACGCTTCTGCTTTCGGTCTACGAGGGTACGTAGGCACACTCTCCCCTCTCGTTTCTATGCATCTCCTAGATAGATCTTGCGTGATCATAGGATTTTTTTTGAAATATTGCGTTCCCCAACAGCATCCGTCTCTACAGATAGCTTATACAGCCACTTGCTGAGAAGACATCTTTTCTTTACCTCTAAATTTTCGATACCAAGGCCCCCTTGGTCTTTTGGCCTACACCACTTAGCGAGTCTGTACTTTCGTTTGAGTTCATCGCTCTGCCAGAAGAAGCGTGATCGATATAAATCAAGCCTTTTCCAGACACCAACTGGTACCTCAAAAAAGGACAAGAGAAACATAGGCATACTCGTGAGAACCGAGTTAATAAGAATTAGTCGGCCTCCATATGACATAAGCTTGCCCTTCCAGCAGCTTAGTTTTTTTCTCAAATCGATCCTCAATGCACTTCCATTCTCTATTTGTAAGCTTGCGATGGTGCATTGGTATGCCCAAGTACGTGAAGGGTAAAGCTCCCAATTCGCACCCGAACAATTGTTTGTAAGCGTCTTGTTCATCTTTAGCTCTATTGAAGCAAAACAAATCGCTTTTATGGAAGTTAATCTTTAACCTGGTCAATTGTTTGAACAAGCATAATACCAGCTTCATGTTCCTTGCTTTTGCCAAGTCATGCTCCATGAAGATGGTAGTATCATCAGCCTACTGTAGGATGGACACACCTCCGTCAACTAAATGCGAAACGAGGCCACCTACCTGGCCAGCATCCTTAGCCCTTCCTATTAAAATTCTCAACATATCGACCACTATGTTGAACAGGATAGTGGACATCGGATCTCCTTGCCTGAGACCTTTGTGTGTCCGGAAGTAATGACCTATGTCATCATTCACTTTAATTCCAACACTTACTATTTGCGTGAACGATTCCACCTGGTTTCTCCATGCCAGATCGAAACCCTTCATATGCAAGGCTTGTTTAAGAAATGACCATTTGACCTTATCGTACGCTTTCTCAAAATCCACTTTGAAAACTACCCCTTCTAGTTTTTTCCTATGAATTTCATGGAGTGTTTCATGTAGGACCACAACCCCTTCTAGGATGTTTCTATCCGGCATAATATAGGAGTAATATGGGAGTTGTCTTTGTACTTCAATATGCACTACCAATGCCAACAACTATGTATCAGTGATGATGTAATGGAAAAACAAGTCAATTCAAATAAGCATGTACATATGAGTCCAGTCATAAACCCTGAAGTCCACCGTACGGTAAGAAGTGACTATGATACTCTCATGGTCTAAGGAGAAAAATCTCACGTTAACACTCCGTGTTATTACAATTGATTATACACGATATAAACTTAATTAAACCAGACAAGTTTGGGTCGATTCGATATGATCGTTCTTCCAACGTCATAATCTCAATGGTTTTTAGGACTTTTGTTTAATACTTAATGAAATCCTAAGATCCAGAAAACATGATCACCAACAACACTTGAGCTAGTCCTAGAGGCAAGATTAGGAGCCTTTTATTTATCCATTTATCATTCCACACGTGAATATTAGTTTTCCACCGAATCGCATATTCTAGTATCATAACAATTATAACATAGAATATAAACTCTTTAATTATGAATATGGAAATATAATGATACAAATATTATTGCATCTATGGCATATTTCCAACAGAAGCAACCTCGCCCACTGTCAAGATCGCTGAAGAAAACCAACGCCTCAAGTTGAATCACAAGCTACGCCAGAAATTCTAGGGACATCCACTCAGCCGCAACAAGGTGTTCCTCAGGAACCAGAAGAGAGTGAATCAAAAGAAGAACCAGAGGCTCCCATGACCTCCGAAGAAGAAGAAACATAAGATACTTCCAGCGGTTCCGAAGAATATACCTCGGGTAATGCTTGAGATTCTTCTACGCCTCATGAGTGACTCCTGTGATTCAACACCTTTTTGACACCTATTCACAAAAGGGGGAGAATGACTAGAGTACTGATAGATTTTCCCATCTTTTGTTGGTTGTGTATTATCTCAAGTTTACAACACTTGATCTTAATTTGATTGTTATCGTGTTGTAAAACTCTTTCGTGAACTTTTGGTCTGTAACATTAATAACCCCTCTAGTTGAACTATATATGTCTCTCGAGAATCTGTTTTGTGGGTGGTATGTCATTTATTGGCTTTTATCTTTCAGTGTCATCCATTATGTTTGAAGATATGAAATGTCTCTCCACCAGGTCTATTCCAACATATGCAGGAAATTGTTCTCTAACCTTTTCTATCTATCCATACATTTAAGGAGAGCCCATTTTATCTACGAGATACATAACACTTGTTAATTTTCGCACGCCTCTGGTTACATATCTATCCTTACTTCGATGATTATCTGTCAATAATCATCCAAAAAGAGGGATATTGTTGGTGTAATAATTTTCATCCTTGTGTTTCGTACATTGTTGTCATAAACAACGATGGACTAATGTGTTTGCTAGTATACACAAAGATTATAAGTCATTGGAGTCAAGAGGAGTTTGGTACAAACTCCGAAGATAATCTCATGTGGTGCGACGAAGATTATCGCCGAAGATTATGTGTGACGAAGATGAGCCCCAAAAAACTTTCTGAAGTGAAGCACTTGCTTCGGTACATGGTCCGAAGAAATTAACCGCAGTCGCGAAGAATGAAGACGGAGTAAAGATGTGGTATTTTCTTCCGTAATTCATTTTCTCCTTCTTGAGTCATAGGAGCATTATACTATTAATAGGGGTATAGTGTTCGAAACTTATGTTTCTGTGATGCTAAACTAAAACCTATGAGAGTTGATAGAAATCTCTTTGTGTTCCAAAACAATACTCGCCGGCAAGAGACGTAGTTCTTCTTCGTTCCGAGATATTTTGTTCGAACCAATGAGTCAACTTACTTGTTCCACAAGTTGTCTGGCGCGTTTGAAATCCGACCGTTGGCAACGTGTCAGTTGGACATTGGCTAGCTACCATGTCTAAAATGGTTTGGAAGACAGTGACTATAAATAGCCACCCCTCTCCAGCTTGAATCATTGACTGCTCCGTGTAATTTCGAGAAGTTTGTGTGAGCAACCCCTCTCCGGAAAGATTTTAGATTAAAATCCATCAAGAGAGAAAAAACTCAAGGCCGAAAAATTAGATAGTGATTTAGCATCACTGGAATCTAAGTCTAGTACGTTCCGCCTATTACTCTTGAGAGTTGCCAACTCTCTAGAAGGTTATGTGCCAAGTTCTTCAGTGGCCAAGAGTAATTGTGGTTCATGAAGACAAAGTCTGTGAAGATTTTGAAGATCACCTCAAGTATCTACCCGAGTGATCGGCACTAATTGATGAACTAGTTGTCCAGAAGAATATGACGAAGAGAGTTAATTTTCAGCGTTCAATCACACGTCCTTCCAAAGAGACATAGCTCTTTTGGAGAAGAGTGTACTGGTCGAACAAATACCCTGTCGTCATTGAGCATCATTGGTCACTTTTGTATCTTCAGTTATTTGTCATGCATGTGATCGATGTACAGTACATGTCTGATTTCCTTTCGATAGTTTTTCTTTGTAGACTTGTTTCTATTCTGTTATTCTGTTGTCGTGTTCTGAGGGATTTGTAGACATATTTCTTCCTACAATCATGTATAGAGAACTGGACATCAAAAGATTTTTTTAGAATCATTGGACATTAATAGCTTCTTTTTTTTTTTTGAGGGAAATTGGACATTAATAGCTGGTACCGTCTCGCAGTAGGCGATCATTAGATGGCCGACCCAATATGGTTTCCAGTGAAGTGGTTCTAGGAAGCTTCTATAACCGGTTTGGACCGGTTTTAGAAGCTTGGCGTTATTTTCTTTTCTCTTTTTTCTGTGTTTCTTGAATGGGATTCTTTGTTTTCTTCAACACATGACAACTTTTTTCATACGCATTGTACATTTTTTTGTATACACTCAAACATTTTCAAATATATGATGTACATTTTCTTAAACACACGTTCTGAACATTTTATAATACTCCGAACTAGTTACAAATACACACTGATCCTTTTTAAATGGACGGAACATTTTTTTTAAAATTATGTGAGAATTTTCTTAAATTTGTGTGAATGTTTACGTAAATATGATGAAAATATTTTAGAAATGCATGATTTTTTTTTAAATATCAGGTACTTTTTTTTGTATGGCACAAAACACTTAGTACAATTTTTTCTTAAAATGTTCCGATCATATTTTTCACAAGGCATGGGAAATCATTAAATGTCATGTTTTCCAAATGTTACAAACCTTTCTATAAATTATTCTAACAATATTTAGATTGTATAAACATTTTTATAAAAATTCTTGATCATTTTTTAATGCTATCAACATTTTGAAAAAGTGGCGAGAACATCTTTTTACACTGCATGAACATTTTTCAAATGTGTGATGGACACTTTCAGAAATTTAAATAAAAAATTGGTGGAATGTGTATATCTAGAATATCTAAAATATAGACAAAGGTAAAAAAGGTAGACGAATGAAAGTAACAAATAAATGCAAAGTAAAAAAATAAAAGCAAAGTAACAGATTAGGTGCCGACTTTGTGCTCTCTCGAAGTTGATGTTTACGTCTGCCTCAATATGAGCGGTGCCAGGCCTGCTATATTTTGCTAGGCCGACCAAATAAGTGGCTTAAGTTTGCTTTGTAGCATTAGTCCTTAGTATTTTGCACTTTTCAAGAAACAAAAATCATTCTCCTTTTGCATGCTGGTTTTTCTTTGGTAAAGTGTGCTTTCTTTTCTTTTTTTCCTTCTGTTCATTTTTATTTTTTAGCTTTCATGTATTGGCCTTTCTGTTCTTTTTCTTTTTCTTCTGTTTGTCTTTTTTTCTTCTCTGCAATTCTTTATCGACGCTTCTCTGCGATTTTCCTGTATTTCTTTTTCAGTTTTATTTTCCCTTTTTTTGAAATATATGTCTACTTTCTTCAATAAAAGTTATACATTTTTAATACACATGAAACAATTTCTTATACATGGAACACATTTTTTAAATACTGGGTATGGTAGGAAACACTTTTTTTCAAACAACGCTAACAATATTTTACATTGCAAAAATTCCATTTTGTCTTATTTTAATACAAGTTCAATTATTTCAGTAAAAAATATGTTTTGTATAAACTTCAGAAAAAATGCACAGGTTGAACATTTTTCAAATACATGATGAGCATTTTTTTTCAAACACTTGATTTAAACAAAATTTTGAATATGTGTTGTAATCTTTCAACTGCAGTTGAATATTTTTTTGGATTGTTAGAAAAGTTTTTTTTAAACTACACAATTTTTTTTCATTTTTTCCTTTTCTATGTATCTAGTGCACGTCGACTTTTTCAATACACAATGTAGTTTTCAGTATACATGTTTAATACTTTTTGATACATGTCAATCATTTCTCGTATACATTATGGACTTTCTTTTAAATACATATTTGAATATTTGTTCAAATTAAATTTAAACATTTTTAAATATGCACTTTGGGCCACTTTGGTTCAATACCTGAGCTCCATACCTGGGCATATTGTGTTCTCTCAAATAATCGATGGACTATGACTCTACGGGATAACATGCAAGGAGAGGCTCGATTAGTACCCAGGCATGAGCCAGGCTACCTACTCACTACCGCTCAAAACAAAAGGCTACCTACTCGCTATGCCTGGGCCAGGCTAATAATTGTTCATGGTGCCTCGACAGGTTAATCACCATTCAGTCCAGGCTAGCGTCTCGTTTTTCAGGATATCAATCAAAAATGCACCAGGCTAGTCCCAGGCCAGGCAAAATTTTGCTAGGTCACAAACCAAACTGCCCCTTAATTTTTTTTGTAGATACAATTATTTCAAAGTGCGTGTACTTTGTAAAGTGTGCAAATGTTAATTCAATATTTTTACAAACACATTATTGAAAGGCGAGATTTTTTTTAGAGAAATGACAAGCATTTTTTGAGTGATAAGAAACATTGCTTTTCCAAATAAACTGAACATTTTTCTAAATTGTATAAGCTTTTTTTAATAATATTACAACCATGTTTTTGACATACCTGAAAATTTCTTTGAATAATGCGAAGCAGAATTTCCAAGTTACGAATTTTTTCCACACATTGTGTAAATACTTTTTTTGTAAAATTTCATGAACCTTTTTTGAACCACGTGCACTTTTTAAAAGCATCAGCATTTTTAATAGTTTCAACATTATTTTAAAAGAAGCACGGAAATTATTTTACACTACATGATTATTTTTAAATGTGCAATGAGTGCTTCTAAATATTAAAATGATTCTGAAATTTCTATATTGAGCTCTTTGAAGAAAAAAACAAAAATACACAAAAAATAATAAAGAAAATATAATATAACGGAAGAAACAAAACGAGTGAATGAACTAACGTTCATAGCAATTGACGTGCCAGGTCCAGTACCACGTCTGGCAAAGACGTCCTATTTCACGCACAGTGCGGTGTAGCTTAAAAGCGCACCCCCGCTTTGTGAATAGTGTTCAAATTCGTGAACATACTTTGAAATCCCGGATTTTTTAAAAGAAGCAAAAAAAAAGACAGGGCGCGCTGCCCCCCACATGGGACAGTCCAAAAGCGAGCGGAGGGAATAACAAAAATTAATCATAAATTTGAAAATTGTTCCCGTATTCCAGGAAATATTCTCATATTTCCAAAACATCACCATTTTAAATTTGGAAAATTATGCCTGAATTAAAAAAAATATTCATGAATTTTAAAAAATAATCACGTATTTGGGAAAACATCATGGATTCAAAAAAAGTTCACGAGTTTGAGAAAATGTTCACAAATTTTAATAAGAAAATAAAAAAGGAAAAAGGTGAAGAATAGAAAGTAAATAAAAAAATCTGATCTAAGGAGGGGAAAATCTAGAGAAAACCCGAAATGAGCCTGCCCTTAGATAGGACGGGGCACGCAGGCGTACCCTGTAGGTCGTTATCCAGTGACGTACACGCAGAATAGGACCCGCGCCCGACAGGGACACAGAAACTATATATCTCACTTATACCAAGTGTAGGTCGTTACACTCTTCGGTTTTCAATGGTAGTTTCCAGTTTTTTTTCTTTTCTGTTACCCATTTGTTTTCATCGGCTCTTTTCTCTCTCTATTCTTCCTTAGTTTTTCTTTTCTGTTTTGTTTTTATTTCCTTTTATGCTGTCTGTTTCTTCTTTTCTTTCTCGTTTTTAATCTGTTTTCTTGGTTTTCTATTTCCTTATTCCTTTTCCGTTCTTTTGATTTTCCTCTGTTTTCTATACTTCTTTCTCGATTTTTCCCTTATCAACACATATACATTTTTCCTTACATCAGGAACATCTTTTTGATGTCTACTTTTCTTTCATACACGCTATTCATTTTTCATATACTCCAGCAACATCTTTTTTTCCTTTTTTAAATTTATGTGTTTGATGAATATATTTTTTTCATACACATTGTAGACTTTTCGAAAGAACAAAAACATATTGTATACATGTTTATCTTTTCCAAATACACGATTAAAATTTAATAAAAATATTTTTGCTGACTCTTGTTTTCCTATATACCAGGAACATTTTTTGACACGTGTTTAACATTTTTGAAATGTATGATCAACATTTTTGTGATACACGGTCAACACTTTTTCAAATTTATGTTTTGATGTTCAATTTTTTATACAAGTTCTACATTTGACGTACACATCAGGAAGATTTGTTTATATAAGTTCTACATTTTATATACTTATGTTTGCTGACTATTTTTTTCCTTTCACATTATAAATTTTTCGTATATATCAGGAATATTTTTAACAGAGCTTTATCATGTTTGAAATGTACTACTAGCATTTTTGATCAAATTTGAGGTCCTTTCTACTTCCGCTGAATCTTTATATGTAATAGTTTTGACCCTTTTCACACACAAAATCTCCCATTGACCCTGCAAAAATATGATTTTATTTTGAAAATACTATTAAATTGTTAAACAGGCACAAACAAACAAGTACATATGTGCATGCATGTTCTGAGAACATCTGATTTTTTTTTTGATAAACTTGGAGAACATCTGATTTATTTCCCCTTTCGCTCGAAAATTTCTCTAGACGTGTACGTGCATACCCAGTTACGTGCTAGATACATATGTACCTGTCTGTGCACGAACACCTAGTATAATTACCGAATAACCTAACTTCTGCCTCCTTCGATGGAAAGGCACGTTTCCTCTTTGGCTAGCAACAACAAACCTAGCCGCCGCCAAGAGAGTCAACCTTCCGACACTGTTTTTCGTCGGCTCCCCTCCGCTGGCGACCTCCTGGTCTTCGATGGTGAGAGCGGTCGTCGGCCCCCGCGCGTGCTGATTGTTTTAGTTTTAGGTTTTAGAGCCCTAGTAGCTTAGGTTTTTGGATGGTCTGACGTCTTGGCTTCGGCGGCGCCGACGACGATGCTGAATAAAGAAGATCCATGTTCTCCTCTGGCGAGGCGATCGCCTCTATGGTAGGTGATGGATTTGGGCACCAGTCCGTTCAAGCGGGGATACCGTAGTGGTGACGGCATCCTTGTGTGAACTTGTGTCCTCAGGCTCCGACGTTGCGAAGGTGTCTACTCCAGCGTCGGCGTGGAGCTTAAGAGGTAGTCCATGAGCGGATGTAGAGCGTGGTCTCCATCGACGACATCTGAAAGATGGAACGTGTGTTGGGTTCATGGTTGATGGATGGCAGGTATGATTTCCTTCTTTGGCGTCTAGTCGTGGTGGGGAACTAGATCTGGAGTTCGATGGTGTGTCCGAGGTGTTGCTCCGGTCTGATTCGTTCAAAAGCAATGGTGAAAGTGCGTTATATCGACTAGAGGGGGGTGAATAGGCGAATTTTATGAATTCTTCACTGAGGAATTTGCGGGTGAGGAAATTCCTGAGTGACGAACTACTTGCAGCGGAATAAGTACTCAGAAATAAACATAACAGAACATGAGCATGGTCTTCATGATGAAATGAAAACAAGCACAGAGTACAGAAAGCGTGAGCACATGATAAACAGAATGAAGGCAAACAGACTGAAGGAATTGAGCTGAGGAAATAGAGAAGTCTACAGTCAAAGTCTTCAAACAGATACGAACAAGCACACAACACAGAGATGAGGAAATAGAAGGGGTTGAGGAATTGGAACCAGTTAGCTCGGTGAAGATAAGGATTTGGTAGACCGGTTCCAACTGATGTGACATGAAAGTGCGTTATATCGACTAGAGGGGGGGGGGGTGAATAGGCGATTTTTATGAAATTCTTCACTGAGAAATTTGCTGGTGAGGAAATTCCTTAGCGAAGAACTACTAGCAGCGGAATAAATACTCAAAAGTAAACATAACAGAATACAAGCATAGTCATCATGATGAAATGAAGACAGGCACAGAGTACAAGAAGTGTAATCACAGGATAACACAGGATGAAGACAACCAGACTGAAGAAATTAAACTGAGGAAATTGAGAAAGTCTTCAGTCAAAGTCTTCAAACACATATATGAACAAACACACAACACAGTTATGAGGAAATGAAAGAGTTGAGGAAATAGAACCGGTAAGCTTGGTGAAGACAATGATTTGGTAGACCAGTTCCAACTTCTGTCTCAGTTGTACGTCTGGTTGGAGCGGCTGAGTATTTAAATTCGAGGACACACAGTCCCAGATACCCAGTCAAGGACACTTAGTCCAAGACACCCAGTCCTCACCGTATTCTCCTTGAATTAAGGTCACACAGACCTCGTCCAATCACTCGTGGTAAGTCTTCAGGCTACTTCCAAACCTTCACAAACTTGGTCACCCGGCGATCCACAATTCCTCTTGGATGCTCTAGACCATGACGCCTAACCATCTGGAAGAAGCACAGTCTTCAAAGGTAACAAGCGTCAGATCCACTCAGGATCAATCTCTTCTGTGATGCTCAATCACTTGGGGTTTGTAGGTGTTTGGGTTTTGGATTTTTGGTTTTTCCTCACTTGATGATTTTCGCTCAAAGTCCTCGGAGGATGGGTTGCTCTCAAATGACAAGTGTCAGTTTCTCGCGGAGCAGCCAACCAGCTAGTGGCTGTAGGGGGCAGCTATTTAGAGCCCAGGGAGCAGCCCGACATGATAAGACATAAATGCCCTTCAATGATATGACCGTTAGGTGGATAGATATTTTGGGACAGCTGGCGCATAGCACAACAACGGTCGGAATTTTGAGTAGCAAAATCCTCAGGGCTATCATGTTCCTCACTGTGTAGGCAATCCGCACTGGCGAATTCCTAACTCCTCAATCAGGACAAATTCCTCAGAGACCAGAAGAACTTCGTCTCTGTCACTGAAGAAATTGACTGAACTGTATGAGATTTCCAATGGCTTCACTCGAAGGGATTGGTAGGTGTAGGATTTTGAGTTGAGCATCACATGGAAATTTTTCCTTAGTATTTCCTCGACCCCCTTTAACAGTACGGTGTTTCCTATGACTCAAGAAAGAGAAAAGCAAAACTATGAAAATTAAAGTCTTCAAGGTTCATATTCCTCGCATGAATATCAAGTCTTCACGGACACACCAATTTCTTCACTTTCAAAGTCTTCATGAAACTCTTCAGGAATACCAAAATCTTCAGTCGAAGATGTTCATTTTTAGGGGTCGACTTTTCCTCTAAATATCAAACTCCTCATAGACTTATAGACCCGTGTACACTCACACACGCATTAGTCCCTTAACCTATAAGTCTTCAATACACCAAAATCACTAAGGGGCACTAGATGCACTTACAATCTCCCCCTTTTTGGTGATTGATGACAATATAGGTTAAGTTTTCAACGGGGATAAACATATGAAGTGTAAATACTGATATTGAGGAATTTGATTTGCAAGATATAGAAGAACTCCCCCTGAAGATGTGCATAGTGAGGAATTTGCTTTTGAAGCAATGCACACTTGAAGAGTTGAATCATGGAGATCTCCCCTATATCTTGTAATTCATACACGCATTTAACATATAATATGAAGAATTTGAAATGCATGATGAAATATGGTGCCTGATGAAATTCAGCATGCGTGCAATAATATTAACGAGGAATAAGCATGCAGAATAGTGCATCAAAAGTATCAGAGCACAATGCATCAAAAGTATCAGAGAACCATTGGGTTTAAGATTACATCTCGATCCAATAAAGTTTCAGAAGAACGAGAGTTGTAACTTAACGTTATTGGGGTCGTTGGTTGATGTAGGGCCTGCCGGAGTGTCGTCCAAATTTTCATGTTCATCAGTGTCGCGCGATGAAGAATATGAGCTGGCCACCAGAGAAGGAACCTTGACCTTCTTGAATTTCTTCGGTGGAGGTGCAGACTAGTCAAAATCTTCATTAAGACCCATGTTCTTCATATCTTCTTCACCATACAGATGTGACAGGATTGCCCAGGTGCGACCGAAGACTTGATGGAGGTAGTAGTGGTTTTTCTTCACTGCATTGTGTGTGGCAGTCATGTTGTGAAGAAGTGAACCAAACTGACGCTTAACCCATTTGTGATTTCGATCCACCTTCTGGTGAAGACTAAGTAGAAGTTCACGGTCAGTCATCACACGCGGAGCAGTGGCTTGAGGAGTGGACTTGGGTGCATTGGCAGAGTCATGTGTGGCAGAGTCATCATTGGTGGAATAAGATGCAGCTTTGCGAAACTGACCATCCAATGGAAGAATGCCTTCATCAATTACAGCTGGTGCCTTGCCCTTTCCATCAACTGAGGAATATGTCTGCTTGAGGACTTCAATTGGGGGCAAGTAGCTGAGATGATTTTGGAAATCAGCTTTGTAGTTGAGTGAAGACCTTGTCCTGAGGAATCTCATGATCCAAGGTGCATAAGGCTTCAGCTCAAACGGAGATAGTGCAACATTGGCCGTAGTCCTCATGAAGAAATCGTGATAATTGACAGGAATGCCATGAACGATGTTGAATACCAGATTCTTCATGATGCCAACAATTTCCTCATCAGATGAGTCGTGGCCTTTGATAGGACTGGTTGTCCTCGTAAGAATACGATAGACAGTTCTGGGCACGTACAACAATTCCTTCATGAGGAATTTGGTTCTTGGTGCTTGACCTGGCTTCAAAGGTTTCATCAGCACTTGCATGTAATGATGTGTGAGCTCAGGTTCACTGTAGATGCAGCGAGCTTCTTCAAGGGGAGGACTGAGTGGTAGAGCACGAAGCAATTCAGAGGCTGGTGCAGTGTAGTGAGTGTTTTCAAACATCCAGTCCAGCACCCATGAATTCACATCTTCATCATCTCCGGTGATGTGCAGCGTTGCATAGAATTGAAGAATCAGTTCTTCATTCCAATCGCAGATGTCAGAGCAGAAGTTGAGCAGTCCAGTGTCGTGAAGAACACTGAGGACTGGTGCGAAGCATGGCAGAGATTCCATATCCACGTGAGGAATATGCTCATGGTAGAAAATCTTCTCCTTGTTGAACAACACTGAGGAATAGAAATTGGCTTGACTAGCAGTCCAGAAATGCCTCTTCCTAATGCGAGCAGAGTCATATGGGTTGTAATTTTCGAAGAATACGTGCTCGCCGAAGAAATCATCAGCCTTGAACTTTTCCTTGCGTGAGAATGGGTCCTTTGGCTTTGGCAGAGGAGTGTCAGTGAGTTGCATCATGACCTCAGGAATCTCAATCGCAGGTTCTTTAGGCTGAGGAATTTCTGGTTCCTCCTCAGTGGCAGTGTGCGTAGTTGGTTGTTCAGCAGCAGCAGTTTCTTCAGCGCTAGTGGCTGGAATTTCCTCATGGACAAATGCAGTGGGATGAGTTTCTTCAAAGCCCATGTGTACAGTTTGTGTGGGGGACTGAGGAATTTGCTGTAGAGGGGTGAACATTGGAGAGTTTGGATGCTGACTTTCCCAGAATTCATCACTGATTACAGGTGTGGAGTAGCCAATGTCCACATCTTCATCTTCCATTTCTTCAACGCCAGCCTCTTCAGTTGTGAACTGAGGCATAGGCAAGGAGATGATAGGTGTTGAAGGGATCGCATCCACTTCAATTTCTTCATCCAACGGTTCAGACGAAGCAGCAGAATGAGTTGCTTCATCAGATCCGCTGGGGATTACATATTCTTCATCAAAAGGAACAAGGTCCTTTGATGGCCTGGTTGAGATGAGAACAGCATCAATCGGATGTGCAAATGAACTTGTCATAGGCTTCATTTTCTTCGGAGCTGAAGAATCTGAAGCAGCTGATGCTTTCCTTTTCTTCACTGCAGCACGCTCTGCAGCCTTGGTCTTCTTCACATCTGATACAGATGGAAGGATTGGAGTTGAAGTTGGTGCAAGAGCAGCTAAGGGATCTGGTTAATTTTCTTCAGGCACAACTGATCCAGTTGCCCTGAGTTCTTCAGTTTCTTCAGGCGGACCACTAGTGGGTGCCCTGGCAATTTCTTCAATGGCTGGAATGCAGTCATCAGCCCTGAAACTCACATTTTCTTCAGCAGCCTGATTGTGATCAGCGGTGCTGGCATTTTCTTCAGTAGGCTGAGCAGATGCTTCAGCCTGAGGAATTTCCTGTTGCGTTGGGG
Source organism: Triticum dicoccoides (assembly GCF_002162155.2). NCBI lineage: Eukaryota > Viridiplantae > Streptophyta > Magnoliopsida > Poales > Poaceae > Triticum > Triticum dicoccoides. The sequence goes on along the minus strand of NC_041388.1, from coordinate 401,426,368 downwards.
CAGCAACATTTGAAGTGAACTGTTCAGTTATCTTTACAAATCTAACTTTGGCTCCTTGCCAATCAGCATAGTAGTCTTTGAAGTCATCGCTGAGGGTTTTGATTTCAGATTGGATTTTTACAAGTTCATCACTTGTCATAGTGACAATGTTGTTCTTCAGAAATTTCTCCTTCTTGTACTACACTTTCTTGATCTGCCTGGCCTTCTCAAATTTTCACTTTTCTTCTTGAATGAAGTGGGTCAGCATGTGACTTTGGCCAGGAGTCAGCTTGAAGTCAGGCAAGGGAGTGTTGGGGTCCTTGTGCCAATCATCAATGTAGTCGAGGATCAGCTTGGGATCCAAAAGCAGTGGCACCTCTGATCCTTTGGCTCTAGCGGCCCTGACTTGCCTGTCTCTGATGATTTCTGCAAGTTCATCATCATCAGCTTCGTCTTCATCGGACGACACTTGGAAAGCGACTTGCTTCTTTTGAGGACTTGGGCGTGGACCTTGTCCAGCAGTGGCCTTTGTCTTCAGCAGTGAGGGGCCAGTTGAGGAACTTGGTGCAGCTGAGGAACTAGCTGAGACACCTGAGGCAATGGAGATGCCGGCAGTCCTTTGGCACGAAGCGAGATGCACAGGTGCTAAGGATTTGGTCGGAACAGCTGAAGGCTTTGGCGGAGGAGCTGAGGACTTTGGAGGAACATGAGTAGCATGAGGAATTGGCCGTGAGGGCTTTGATGATTCTGGCCGTGAGGGCATTGCTGAGGAAGCACTTGGCTTGTGCGCAGGCTTCTTTGACATAGCCTTCTTTGGCTTGACAGCAAGGACCTCAGCAGAGGCAGCAGCAGCAGCAGAGTCTTCATTAAATTTCCTCACTGCTTCTCTGGCTTGCTTAGCTAACTTGCCTTGGCGCTTGGCCCATTCATCAGGAATTTCCTCACCTCGCTTGAGGCTGGTGGGATCAGCAATTTGGCCAGGTGCCAGTGGTGCTCTTGGGCATGGAGGATTGAGTGCGAATTTCTTCATGTACTTAGGAGTGACATATCTGTACTCCCTCCATTCTCTTGCCCATCTCCTCTCTATCTTCTGAATGCGCACTTTGCGCTCATTCTTGGTTTCCTCAGGAGGTGTGCAGTATGTCATCAGGGATTTCAAACGCTGTATTTACCTCGGGCCTCTTTCCTCCCTTCTGTGGCCTTTTACCATCAGCCATTTTCTTTAGTTGAGAATTTGAACAATTGAATTCTCTAAAGAAGTATGCAACTTTTCTTCGAGGAACGCTGCAAATGAGTTAAGTTGATGAGAACCTAGTGATTCAGCAGCTGACATGTGTACCCGTGAACAGAGTATAGTTGCGAGGAATTTGGAGAGGTCATATGCGTTCTCAGAAGGTTTTTCAAAAAGAACAAGTTTGAGGAATTTGACCAGTTGAGTCTTGAAGACTTTCACTAAGCGTTCTTTGTCTTAGGTTCCAGAGTTGTATAGATCGAAGATCCACACAATTGAGGAATCTTGAAGAAAATTGATGCTTAGAGAAATGAATCAAGAATAGATGACTTTGTGAGGTGTTCAGTGTGTGAAGATATGAAGAAAAACACTTTTGAAGATTTTGTAGATAATCATTCGAATCAACGAGGGTAGTAAAAGTAACTTTTATTTACCCTGGACGAAGAACACGACGAACTGGAGTGAGGAGATGTGAAGTTCGTCTATGCAGATCTTCCACGCCCTAACTTAGCGGAGGAAGACGGCTACTGCGGCGGCGGAATGAAGATGTCCGCGGTTGGCGCGAGTACGTTGGCGACGAGGTCGAGGAAGTGAAGCTCTTCCTCACCGGCGGCGATGAAGTAGCGGCGGCGCTAGGGTTTGAGAAGCTCGAGCTGGAGAGAGAGGTCGAGCGGAGTAAAAGAAGTGAGGAAGGGAAGGAGGGGTATTTATAGCCATGGTGAAAAATTGCTCGCCTGAAGAAATTGGACGAACGTGTCCCTGACCCTTCTCATTCGCATGACATGTATCACCCACGTAGTGAGAGGTGGAGATCGTGTTAGATCGTGGGTGAGTGGATAAGTGTATCGAGGGATGCGGAACGGTTTGAGCGGCAAAACCGAAAATTTCGATAAGATAGGTTTTAAAGTTCCTTTCGCAATTTCTCCAGCTGACAAGGACACAGTGAAGATTTTGAACGAGTTTCAAATAGAACACACATGAAGAATTTGTGAACAGATTGGGTTGAGTATAGCATAGAGGGGAAGGGTCCGATCACATTCACTTAGCAGAAAACCAACTTGAAGAAATAGCAATAAGTGAATGCTGTAGAGGACATAAACTCATATATATATATATATATATATATATATATATATATATATATATATATATATATATATATATATATAGCAAATGAAGAAAAACGACAGAACCAGTGAAGACTATGCAAAGTTGAAGAATATGAATAATTTGAGGAATTTCAACTTTTGGTGGTGGCGTGACCCACCGTATAAGAATGATGATTTCAGTCACCGCGTACAATTATCGTAGGGTTCTGAGAATCAAATTCTTCGTTAATTTCTTCACACTAAGAGTGTTATTCTTCATTGATTGAAGAAAAACGTTTCTTCATGTGTTGCACATCTAAGTCATCAATTTTGCATAAGTGTTAGGATGAGTGTCCTTTTCAAAGAACATTCGAAGACTCTAAGATATTTAGCTCACACCGCAACTTGCTAAATCTCTTCTCATCCAAGGGCTTTGTGAAGATATCGGCTAGCTATTCTTTAGCCTTCACATGCTCAATAGAAATGTCGCCCTTCGACACATGATCACGAAGAAAATGATGACGAATCTGAATGTGCTTTGTCTTCGAGTGCTGAACTGGGTTGTGAGCAATCTTGATGGCATTCTCATTATCACAAAAGAGAGGCACATTCTTCATGTTGACGCCGTAGTCCTTGAGAGTTTGCTTCATCTATAGCAATTGGGCACAACAAGAACCAGTGACAATGTACTCAGCTTCAGCAGTAGATAGTGATACGCAGTTCTGTTTCTTCGAGGACCAACAGAAGATCGTCCGAGGAAATGACATGTACCAGATGTTGACTTGCGATCCACACGATCACCAGCATAGTCAGAGTCAGAATATCCAACAAGATCAAAAGCCGAGCCCTTGGGGTACCATAATCCAAGTGTTGGTGTGTGAGCTAGATATCAAAGAATATGCTTCACAGCCTTATGGTGTGATTCCTTCGGTGCAGCTTGAAATCGGGCACACATGCAAACACTAAGCATTATATCTGGCCTAGATGCACATAAGTATAATAAGGAACCTATCATGGAGCGGTATACCTTATGATCGAAGTCAATACCATTTTCATCAGTGCACAGATGGCCATTTGTGGGCATAGGAATTTTGACGCCTTTGCAATCTTGCATGCCAAATTTCCTCAGTACATCCTTGAGGTATTTCTCCTGAGATATGAATATGGCATTTTGTTGTTGACGAATTTGAAGACCTAAGAAGAATTTCAACTCTCCCATACTAGAAATTTGATATTCTTCACTCATCATATAGGCAAATTCATCACTATAACGTTGGTCAGTACAGCCAAAAATAATATCATCAACATATACATGGCACACAAACAATTCACCATCATAAGATTTAGTGAAAAGAGTAGGGTCGATTGAACCGGGTTTGAAGCCTTTCTTCATGAAGAGTTCCTTCAAAGTATCATACCAAGCCCGTGGGGCCTGCTTGAGGCCATAGAGGGCCTTGTTGAGTCTGAAGACTTTGTCAAGATTCTTTGGATCTTCAAAACCTGGGGGTTGAGCAACATATACTTCTTCCTCAAGGTTACCATTGAGGAATGCAATTTTCACATCCATTTGATATAGAGTGATCTCATGATGGTTAGCATAAGCAAGTAATATGCGAATAGCCTCAAGTCTAGCAACAGGTGCAAAAGTTTCATCGAAATCAATTCCTTCAACCTGTGTGTAGCCTTGAGCTACAAGTCGTGCCTTATTCTTCACCACAAGGCCATTTTCATCTTGCTTGTTGCGGTAGATCCACTTTGTGCCAATGATATTGTGCTTGCAAGGATCTGGACATTTGACCAGTTCCCAGACATTGTTGAGCTGGAACTGATGTAATTCTTCTTGCATGGCCTGAATCCACTCAGGCTCCAGAAATGCTTCATCTACCTTAGTGGGCTCTGTAATAGAGACAAAAGCATACTGCCCACAAAAGTTAGACAAATGTGAAGCTTTTGAGCGTGTGAGAGGACCTGGCGCTTTGATGTCATTGATAATATTTTCAACTTGCACTTCTTTTGCAATGCGAGGATGAGCTGGTTGTCGTTGAAGAGTTTGATCAGCATTTTCTTCAGCACCATTTTCTTCAGCATTTTCTTCAGGTGCATTAGCTCGACGTTCTTCATGTTCTGGAATGAATTCTTCAGCAGATTCTTCAGTAGGAATGACATCCTCAGTAGCCTTGAACTTGATAGTTTCCTCAGGTGCTGGTTCATCTATCACAGTAGGTAGGTGCTCTCTTTGCAAGCCATTAGTTTCATCAAACCGCACATCTACAGTTTCAACAACTTTGTGAAGAACGTTGTTGAAGACTCTGTAGGTGTGCGAGTCCTTTCCGTAACCAAGCATAAAACCTTCATGTGCTTTCGGTGCAAATTTTGAGTTGTGATGAGGATCTCTAATCCAACATTTAGCACCGAAGACTTTGAAATAACTTACATTGGGTTTCTTATCAGTGAGGAGTTCATAGGCAGTCTTTTTGAAGAATTTGTGAAGATATACTCTGTTGATGATGTGGCGCACAGTATCAATTGCCTCAGTCCAGAAACGATGAGGCGTTTTGTATTCATCAAGCATAGTGCAAGCCATCTCAGCAAGAGTCCTGTTCTTGCGCTCCACGACGCCATTCTGCTGAGGAGTGTAAGGAGCAGATAACTCATGAGTGATACCAAGTTCATAAAGATAGTCATCAAGAGTAGAATTCTTGAACTCAGTGCCATTGTCACTTCTGATGTGCTTGATCTTCACACCAAAGTTGGTTGAAGCCCTCGAGAAAAATCATTTGAAGACTTCCTGCACGTCATGTTTGTAAGTAACAGGGTGTATCCATGTGTAACGAGAATAATCATCAACAATAATGAAGCCATATTGAGATGCTTCATTTGAGATAGCAAAATAATGATTGGGACCAAAGAGATCCATGTGAAGCAATTCAAATGGGCGAGTGGTGGTCATGATAGTCTTCGCTGCATGCTTGGCCTTGGTCATCTTCCCACCTTCACAGGCTCTGCATAGGTGATCCTTGAGGAATTTGACATTCTCGATGCCAATGACATGCTTTTTATTCGCAAGCATGTGCAAATTCCTCATGCCTGCATGACCAAGTCGTCGATGCCAGAGCCAACCTTCTGAAGCTTTTGCAAGTAAGCACACGGCTGGTTGTGTTCCTGTAGAGAAATCAACAATATACAGGTCTCCTCTCCTAAAGCCTTCGAAGACTTTGGAATTGTCAGCTTCCATAACCACAACACAACGGTACTTGCCGAAGACAACAACCATATCAAGATCACAAAGCATTGAGACAGACATAAGGTGGTATCCTAAGGACTCAACAAGCATGACTTTGTCCATGTGTCGATCCTTTGTAATCACAACCTTACCTAGACCCAATACCTGACTTTTGCCTTTGTTAGCAAAGATGATATGCTTCAGATGCGACGGAGATAATGGAGCATCCATCAATAGATTCTTGTCACCAGTCATGTGGTTTGTACATCCATTATCGAGGACCCACTCAGTGGCTTTGGGTTGATCATCCTGCAGATGAATTAGTGAAGCTTACAAACTCATATACTTCATCAGTGAAGAATATGACATCAATTCATCAGATCAATTTCATCAAGTAAGAGAACTAATAAAGCAATATGAGGACGTGAGAAATGAAAGTTCATTTCTTCATGATTAGCCTGCATCCTATCAGGCATGCTCAGGTCTCCAGCAAATTCTTCAGACGATTACGTGTGTCTGGAGACCTGACCCTGCAGAAGAGATTAGTTCTTTTTCTTCACCACCCACATCTGAAGGGGTGGCAAAGAGTTCATCATTCTGCGAGCTCCATACGAGAAGGATGGCATAGAAGCCAGTCCATTTCGTTTCACACAAGAGGGGTTAGAGTAAGCATAAGAGTATCCAGAGAAATTCTTCGAGGACTTATGGACATAATGATTTGAAGAATAATGCATATATCCATAATCCTTAGATCTTCCCTGTGAAACAGATGGGTTAGCACGATGATGTTCATATGAGGACTTTGATCCATATGAGGAATTTGGTCCGTATGAGGAATTTGACCTGGGGTTCCTATTCTTCATAGGTGGTGTCATGATGACATTCACCTGAAGATTTTCAAGACATCTTTTGGGAACCCAAGTTTTCTGCATAGGGAAGCCGTTCCTGCAGTTAGTGCCAACATATCTAGCAAATACTTCACCATTCTGATTTTTGAATAGCTTATAGTTGGTTTCAATTGACTCATCATCAGAGTGAGGAGATTCACATGCAAATCCAGATAAGTTAGATGGATCAACTGGAGGTCCCTTTGCAGCAACCCATGTAGTTTTGGGGTACTGCTCAGGCTTCCAATATGTACCATCAGCATTGAGTTTCCTCTCAAAGGCGATACCCTCTTTCCTAGGGTTCCTGTTGAGGATTTGCTTTTTAAGCACATCGCAAAGAGCCTGATGCCCTTTGAGGCTTTTGTACATGCATGTCGTGTACAATTCCTTCAGCCATGCATCGTCAGTGATACTAGCAATGTCCTCAGATGAGGAATTAGTGATAGCAGAGGCATGTGAAGAATTTGAAACATTAGCAGCATTTGAACATTCAGGTGAAGAATTAGCAGATTCACGTTCAATGCACTTCAAGCATGGAGGAACAAATTCTTCCTGAGATGCGCTGATTTGTTGAGCAAGTAATGAATCGCGCTCCTTCTGAAGATCTTCATAACTCACTCTTAGCTTCTCAAGGTCTTGCTTTCTTTGAAGAAATTCATAAGAAAGCTTCTCGTGATCTGATAAGAGAGTGTTATGATGACTTTGAAGTTTGTCAAGCTTGGACTGAAGTCTCTGAAGATTTTCAGTCAAAGTTTCAGTGCGATCCATTTCTTCACCCAGCATATCATCACTTTTATTTAGCATGTTTTGAACCTTTTCTAAAGCCCTTTATTGTTTTATAGCAATCTTAGCCAGTTTAGAATAGCTGAGTTTAAGGTTTTCATCAGATTCATTCTCACTTGATTCAGAGGAGGTATATTTGAGTACCTTGGCACCCTTTGCCATGAAGCAATAGGTGGGAGCGTAGTCATCATCGCCTTCATCAGCCTTGTTGGTGAGGTCATTTTCTTCAGTGTTGAAGATAGACTTGCTGACGAATGCAGTAGCGAGAGCAAGGCTTGCCACTCCGGATTCAGAATCCTCAGATGACTCCTCTTCCTCATTTTCTTCAGATTCAGCCTCAGAGTCCATTTCCTTGCCAATGAATGCCCTGGCCTTCTTGGATATGCTCTTCCTGTGATATGAAGGCTTGGAGGATTTTGATGATGAGGATTTTGTGGATTTCTTCTTTTTCTTCGCATCATCAGAACTGTAATCCTTGTATTTCTTCTTCTTTGATTCCTTTTCCCACTGAGGACAATCTTGAATGAAATGTCCAGGTTTCTTGCATTTGTGACAGAGCCTCTTCTTGTAGTCACTGGATGAGGAATCATTGCTCCTTGAGGATCTTCCAAGGCGACCATGTCTTGAGAACTTTTGGAACTTCTTCATGAGCAGAGCCAGATCATGGCTCAGTTCTTCAGGATCACCAAGGCTGCTACCAGAGTCTTCATCTTCAGACTCAGATACTGCCTTGGCCTTCAGTGCACGTGTTCTGCCATAGCTTGAACCATAGAGATCTCTCTTTTCAGCAAGTTGGAACTCATGAGTATTTAGCCTCTCGAGAATATCAGCGGGATCAAGTGACTTGTAATCAGCACGTTCTTGTATCATCAATGCCAGAGTGTCAAATGAGGAATCAAGCGATCTCAGCAATTTCTTCACCACCTCATGGTCAGTGATGTCAGTGGCACCAAGTGCTTGAAGCTCATTTGAGATGTCAGTGAGGCGATCGAAGGTTTGTTGAACATTTTCATTGTCGAGTCTTTTGAAGCGGTTGAAGAGATTGCGAAGAACATCAACTCGAGAGTCACGCTGAGTTGAGACTCCTTCATTCACTTTGGACAACCTGTCCCAGATAAGCTTCGCTGTTTCCAAATCACTCACTCTGCCATACCGTCCTTTGCTCAGATGGCCACATATGATATTCTTCGCTTGAGAGTCGAGTTGCTTGAATCTCTTCACATCGGCAGCATTCAGAGAAGGTGTGACTGAGGGAACACCATTTTCCACAACATACAAGAGATCGTTATCAATTGCTTCAAGATGCATTCGCATCTTATTCTTCCAGTAGGGGTAGTCCGTCCCATCGAAGGTAGGACACCCAGCAGAGACCTTGATCATACCTGTGGTCGACATAACTAAAACTCCAGGCGGTTAAACCAAAATCACACAGAACAAGGGAGTACCTTGCTCTAATACCAATTGAAAGTGCGTTATATCGACTAGAGGGGGGTGAATAGGCGATTTTTATGAAATTATTCACTGAGTAATTTGCTGGTGAGGAAATTCCTTAGCGAAGAACTACTAGCAGTGGAACAAATACTCAAAAGTAAGCATAATAGAATACAAGCATAGTCATCATGATGAAATGAAGACAGGCACAGAGTACAGGAAGCGTAATCACAGGATTACACAGGATGAAGATAACCAGACTGAAGAAATTGAACTGAGGAAATTGAGAAAGTCTTCAGTCAAAGTCTTCAAACACAGATATGAACAAACACACAACACAGTTATGAGGAAATGAAAGAGTTGAGGAAATAGAACCAATAAGCTTGGTGAAGACAATGATTTGGTAGACCAGTTCCAACTGTTGTCTTTGTACGTCTGGTTGGAGCGGCTGAGTATTTAAACTCGAGGACACACAGTCCCGGACACCCAGTCAAGGACACTTAGTCCAAGACACCCAGTCCTCACCGTATTCTCCTTGAACTAAGGTCACACAGACCTTGTCGTGGAATTGTCACGGCAGATGTCCTTAGTATCAGGACTTAGTCGTGAGGCCAACGCATCTATGTGGTAGCTTGAGAGGGGTTGAGCGGGACGAGAGATGCGATGTTTTTACCCAGGTTTAGCCTCTCACGATGGAGGTAAAAGCCTACATCCTGCTTCATTGATATTGATGATGATGACCACGGTTACAAGATTGCTCTATCTCGCGAGCTATTGTCTAAACCTAACTTGTCCAACTCATGGAACTTGTGAATCTTGTCCCTTTTGGGGAGCCCTGCCCCTCCTTATATATGTTGGAGGGGCGGGTTACATGTAGAGTCCTATTAGGATTAGGACTAGTCTATCTCTAATACAAACCGGATACAAGTCCAGGTCTTAACTCCTTGTAAGATAAATGTTCCTCATGCCTTTCCTCTTAAACCGGCCCACCATTATCATAAACCGGCATGTTGGGCCTTGGGCCTTGTCATCCATCTGGAACACGCGTCGGGTCACCAATAAGTCTTCAGGCTCGTGAATCGTCATACCAGTGAACCGCCAGACACGTAAACCGCCAATCCTCTGGCGGTTTACCAATGAAACGCCTAGTCCGGCCGGGTTATACTTTCGGCCGGTTTACGCCGCGGGGTATATCCCCGACATTAGCCCCCAAGTTTAGCTTGGATTTATCCATGGTAAACTTATGCTGCAAAATAAACACAAGAACAATTTTGACAAGTTGTGCTCTGGGTTAAGAATTCTTGTAAACCAGTACTTGATCACCCTTAAGTCCTTGTTATTTCCTCCTTCTGGGAAGTCCGGGTCAACAGACCAGCTTCATAATCAATTTGCCGACATTGGTTTGTCACAGAAATATTGTGAAGAATAACTCCTTTGATTCAGCTCCCAAAGCGTTGGTTTAAGAAATATGGGTCTTGAAATACTTATCTGATATTCAGCCGGTTTGAAGATGTAAAACTTGCTGGTTTGAGAATGTTAAACTGTGCCAGTTTAAGACTTGAACTTGCCGGTTTATCATTACCGGTTTACAAATATTGACGGCACCGGGTCATAATTGTTGTCGACACCGGGTCATGTAACTGATCTTCCTGATTTGCTCAAAACTGATAAAATGAAGATGTTCCTCCTTTATATGCATAATACCTGTAGCCCCCAAGTCTTAAGAGGAGAACATAGTGATAACTTAAGACTTGCTCCAATAAGTGTTTCAACCTTGAAGAAATCCGGTTTGTTCATCTAAAAACTGAATACTCCATATATGTAGCCCCCAAGTGCCGGGTTGTCATGCTTGCAGCAACTTGGGACTTGTAATTGCTTATAAAAACTTCAATCATTGTAACCCCCAAGGGCCGGGTCATTATGCAATAATGAGCAGGAACTTTGTAAATATAATTATGCAGATTTTAGCAGTGATGTGTAGCCCCCAAGGGCCGGCTTAGTAAGACAATACTGAACCGGGACTTTATATATACTTCAATGAAAATAACATCTTATAATGTAGCTTCCATCGTAGGGCTTGAACCCACGTCCACAAGGCTAAGAGCTTTGTGCTTTACCAACTGAGCAATGGATCCTTCAATATTATGGACGAATACTTGTGTACCTTGAATTGTTGACAGGAGCAATTGGTAGCCCCCGAGGGCCGGCTCATTATAATATGATGAGTCGGGTCTTCAATAATACTAGTAAAAATGACTTTGCATTAGCCCCCAAGTGTCATGATCCATGCTTGCAGCGACATGAGACTTGCATGTAATCTCAATTTGAATAATGTTGCCCCCAAGTGTCGGGTTGTAAGCCTGCAGCGACTCGGGACTATTCCTTCCATGGCAAAATAAATCATATTCATCGACAAAATAATATCCATTGCGCTAAAGCGACTTTGAAAAACCTCAATCATAATATTAATAACCATAATAAAAATCCAGCCATGTTGGCTATTTGAATATTTGAATAATATAATCCAATGATTTATGAGCGCATGATTCCAATGGCGCAATCCAAATATATATTGGCGACTTATAGTCGAAACCCAGGCCGGGTCAACAAACACTGGATATTATCTTATCTCATACTGGCGACTTATAGTCCAAAGCCAGGCCGGGTTTAATAAACGCTGGTGATTTATAATCATACTTTATTCAACCTGTTTCTGCATACAACAAGTTTAAAGTGTCCTGGCGGTTTACCGCCGGACGGGTCATAATGCCCGACATATAACCTGGGTTTATAACCGAGGCTGCACTTAAGAATAATCAAATATGAAATACATCATACCTGTGACATTGAATCACATTGTTGGTTTACCAACTTTTTGTAGTAAGAGTGATAACCCCAATCTTGAGTAATGATAACTCCTTTCATATTGTGCCGGTTTATGATAAAACCGTACCGGGTTGTGATAAACACCGGTTTAACCATATATAATACTGGCGACTCGCAGTCAAACCAGACCGGGCTGATAGTCTCCGGATTATAATTTGATCGTGTACTGACAACTTGTAGTAGAAAGCCGAGCCGGGTTGATAAACACCGGTTTACTCCACAATAGGATGGTAACAGGAAATCAAACCAGGCAGATAGCCTCCGGATTAAGATTTGACCGTGTTCAGTCAATTTGTAATTTGATAGTCGAACCGGTTTAAGAATTGTCGGTTTAAAAAAGGCAAGAAAAGAAATATTTATCAAAACAAAATTTCAAGCAAAGGCAATGATAAAACCATTTGCAAAAAGAGGCTATTGAGCCGATCAAATGGCGTTACCATGGTCGGACACGACCAAGCCCCCGATAGGCGTAGCTATGGTTCAAGTCAGCCAGGTCCCCAAATGAAACAGTGGCATTATGCCGATCAAAAGGCGTGGCAATGGTTCGGGTTCGACCAAGCCCCCAAGTGATTATGTGGCCTTAGGCCGATCAAGAGGCGTGACTATGGTTCAGACGTGACCACAAGTCCCCAAGTGATGCATTGGCATTACGCCGATCAAGAGGTGTAGCGATGGTTCGGGTTCGACCAAAGCCCCCAAGTGATGCTGTGGCACTAGGCCGATCAAGAGGCGTGACTATGGTTCAGACGTGACCACAAGTCCTCAAGTGATGTTGTGGCTTTACGCCTATCAAAAGGTGTTGCATTGGTTTAGACATGACCAAGCCCCCAAGTGATGTTGTGGCACTAGGCCGATCAAGAGGCGTGACTATGGTTCAGACGTGACCACAAGTCCCCAAGTGATCATTAATATGATACGCCAATAAGGCATGATACCCATGTTTGAACCGCGCATCATGGCAGCAGGTCCTCTTTGGCACCTTTTAACTTTTTGCAAGAGATAAATCCTTCTTGAACCGGATGTTAAACCGGATATTGAGAGCTTCAAAGCTTTGTGGGAGACATCTTTCCCTTGAACCGGATTTTAAACCGGAATCTTCATTTTCAGCCGGAAATTTTCTGACGGCCTTTAAAATTTGCACCAATATGGCGGTTTAGGGTCGTGCATTTAGATAACTTTGCAAGCCAGAGTAATTGCTCTTTCAAAGAAAGCAATATATAATGTAAATATATATTGGATGGATTTCACCTGATATGTCAGTCCAGTTGATATCCAACATGGCTGGATTATATGCCAGTACGGACAAAAAAGTCGGCCGCGACATTGCTGATGTAGTCTGGGCTGCGGGGGCGGCGGTCTGTGTTCCGGTTCACTAGTGTGATATGCACAAATGCCGGCGCAGAACAGCTATAGCGCGGAGTCCGCAGTAGGGCATCACTTTTATAGTGAGCACTTGTCCTGTATAGAAAGATATAGGCCAGAGTAATCGTTCTTGGAAAAACAATATGTATAAAAAAGAAACAGATGGAAAAGATAGCACCTGGAAATTTAATTGGCCGTGCTACCAGCGAGTAGTAGCATGCTTTTTGTCTGCATGTACCGACTGCTCCACAGTAAACCGGCCAGAACACATGCCATGGCCTGGTGACTGTTAGCACCAGGATTTGATTTTTTATGGGATATCAACCCAGTCGTCAAGACGAGGCGAGTATGAAGATGAATCATCAGGCACAATTAACTCCTACTGATTATTTTTAGCAGTCATCCGTGCGGGTCAACACCTCCTCTTATCTGGCGAGGCGGGTTACTGCTTTCGCAGTGTCATTCGGTTGCAACAGTGATTTACAGCGACGGCGGCACGCGGCTGATGAAGCGCCGGCTCTTCCGTTGCTGTCTTGGTGGCAACCAGTGGCTCAAGTGAGGGCCGCGACTTAGACGACAACGGCTATGACTCATGTCCTGGTCCTTTTGTAAATCGTGATCTCCAGACAAATCTTCAGCAGCAAATTTTGATCCGGTGGACTACTACTTGACGTAGTATTTTTCCTTCCATCACTACATTAGGAAGTAACCACAAGTACGTATACTTATACCTTGAGAGTTGAACTCGTAGCAGGATGAGTTAGCAGTGTTCCTGGGCCAGCAGTGTCTCGAGGCAGGGGGATGAGCCAGCAGTGAATCGGCCGTGAAGGTTCAGAGGTAGCAGGGTAAACCGGCCGGCGAGACGAAGTTCGCGGCGACGGAGTCCAACGGTTCAACTTGTGGCGGGTCGCAGGAGCGATGACAGTGGGGGCGGCTCGGTGGAGGCGGCCAGCATGATAGTGGCTCGAGTCGACAGAAGGCCATAGCGGGTCGACAGAGAAGTTCGGCGGCTTGCAGTGGTGGACTGGAGCACCGGTGGCGGTTCTTGGGCAGTTTGGAGCAGCGGCCATTGGAGCCCGGCCACGGGGCGGGTGAAACCGGCACAGCCACATATCTGGAGCAGGCAGAGACCGGCAGAATCCGGGCGGCTCACCGATGGTTTGGAAATGGCACGGTCGGCCGACTTTAGCTAGGCATCTTCCCGGTGGTTTGGAAACAGCATAGTTCGATCCGGCGGCACTACAGGGGACTCCGGCGAAACGTAGGTCAATAGATGGTGGCTCGGTGATGGAATGACAAGACAAAGATGCACCGGCGGCTATCGGCAGAGGTGGCCACGGCAGCGACTCTGAAACAGGCGACTTAGGCTGAATCACGGCAGCGGCTTAGCAGCTTGGCGGCAAGGCATCCACGGTGACAGAGGAGATGGCGGCCACTCGGTGAATCCGTGCTTGTGGCCACGGCAGCCCCTGGACGCAGTAGCTCAAAGCGGCCACTTGAGGCAGAGGCGAGGCCAAAACCGGGCGGCTCCGAGACGGAAGTGGCGGTTTGAACCGCAGCCAGTCAGGAGGCTTGACAGCGCAGCGGATCGGCGACGGTTCATGGCAGCTACTGGAACGATGCGTTGATCCGCCGTAGATTAATCCGACTGGTGCGTGAGACGTGGCCGAGCACAAGGGAAGCGGTGCGGGGACGACGGCTCAATACGGCTCAGGACGGCCAGCGAATGAGGGCGGCTTAGAGGTGACTGAGTCAACCGGGCCGGCTCACGGCAGCTCGGCGGTGTGGTAAGGGAGGTGAAGGTGGCATCGGCGGCGGTTCAGCAGTGGTGAGCGTCCGGCTCGACGTGGAGGTTATGGGCGACGGCGGATTCATCAGCGTTTCGGATCGGCTGCTCGACATTGACCCAAAAAAGGCGGCTCACAGACACCGGGTCAGTCGAGGTGGAGCAGCTCGGATCCGGGTTGATGAAACGGGTTGACGGAGGAGTCCGGCTCACAACAGCGGAGATTCGGAGACGGCCGCGGGTCGATGAAACGGAAATGGCCGTGAACATGGGTGGCTCATGGGTGGCGATTTGGAGCTAAAGGTGAGGCGGCGGTCTTGGCACGGACGTCCGCCGGGGCGAAGGCGCCTTGGAAGCGTGGATGGCACGAGTGCGACGGAGACGGTGTCTCAGTAGAGAGATAAAGTGAGGCCGGTAGAGGCGGCTCACGGCCGAGGCCAGCGAACCGGCGTGGCCAATCTGCAATGGCAGAAGCCGACAATAGTGAAGTTGGACGGCGAGTTACAGCCATGGAGGCCGAGTCCGTGTTGGGTCTTCCTCCGGGTCATGGCCGATTTCGAGGCTGAATCCAATTACTGTTTTTCTTTTCGTATGGAACAATCACAGCTTTTCCTTACGTGCTCCCACCATAGTATGCACAAATCAGTAGGGTTTGGTGGATTGGCACTGCTGCTTTTAATTTGACCATAAGTCGTCGGCACAGATCGGATCTGCAGTGGAAAACTCCCTATCCTCAAGAACACACTCCAAAAATTAACCTGACGCCGGATCACCAGATCGTAAGTACGTGCCACGGCACGTAATGCAACCCTAACTTTTGATGTAGATCTTTTCAGACCGGCTCTTCCTCATCCGGAAAATTGAAAGCTCCTCGATCCCTAGAAGAGATCCCTCCAAGAACTCAACACCACCGTGCGCAAGCCCCACGGTCGGCGCCAACTGTCGTGGAATTGTCACGGCAGATGTCCTTAGTGTCAGGACTTAGTCGCGAGGCCAACGCATCTATGTGGTAGCTTGAGAGGGGTTGAGCGGGATGAGAGACGCGATGCTTTTACCCAGGTTCGGCCCCTCGTGGAGGTAAAAGCCTACATCCTGCTTCATTGATATTGATGATGATGACCACGGTTACAAGATTGCTCTATCTCGCGAGCTATTGTCTAAACCTAACTTTTCCAACTCGTGGAACTTGTGAATCTTGTCCCTTTTGGGGAGCCCTGCCCCTCCTTATATATGTTGGAGGGGCGGGTTACATGTAGAGTCCTATTAGGATTAGGACTAGTCTATCTCTAATACAAACCGGATACAAGTCCAGGTCTTAACTCCTTGTAAGATAAATGTTCCTCATGCCTTTCCTCTTAAACCGGCCCACCATTATCATAAACCGGCATGTTGGGCCTTGGGCCTTGTGATCCATCTGGAACACGCGTCGGGTCACCAATGAGTCTTCAGGATCGTGAATCGTCATACCAGTGAACCGCCAGACATGTAAACCGCCAATCCTCTGGCGGTTTACCAATGAAACGCCTAGTCCGGCCGGGTTATACTTCCGGCCGGTTTACGCCGCAGGGTATATCCCCGACAGACCTCGTCCAATCACTCGTGGTAAGTCTTCAGGCTACTTCCAAACCTTCACAAACTTGGTCACCCGGCGATCCACAATTCCTCTTGGATGCTCTAGACCATGACGCCTAACCGTCTAGAAGAAGCACAGTCTTCAATGGTAACAAGCGTCGGATCCACTCAGGATCAATCTCTCCAGTGATGCTCAATCACTTGGGGTTTGTAGATGTTTGGGTTTTGGATGTTTGGTTTTTCCTCACTTGATGATTTTCGCTCAAAGTCCTTGGAGGATGGGTTGCTCTCAAATGACAAGTGCCAGTTTCTCTCGGAGCAGCCAACCAGCTAGTGGTTGTAGGGGGCGACTATTTATAGCCTAGGGAGCAGCCCGACATGATAAGACATAAATGCCCTTCAATGATATGACCGTTAGGTGGATAGATATTTTGGGACAGCTGGCGCATAGCACAGCAACGGTCGGAATTTTGAGTAGCAAAATCCTCAGGGCTATCATGTTCCTCACTGTGTAGGCAATCCACACTGGTGAATTCCTAACTCCTCAGTAAAGACAAATTCCTCAGAGACCAGAAGAACTTCGTCTCTGTCACTGAAGAAATTGACTAAACTGTATGAGATTTCCAATGGCTTCACTCGAAGGGATTGGTAGGTGTAGGATTTTGAGTTGAGCATCACATGGAAATTTTTCCTTAGTATTTCCTCGACCCCCTTTAATAGTACGGTGTTTCCTATGACTCAAGAAAGAGAAAAGCAAAACTATAAAAACGAAAGTCTTCAAGCTTCATATTCCTCACATGAATATCAAGTCTTCACGGACACACCAATTTCTTCACTTTCAAAGTCTTCATGAAAGTCTTCAGAAATACCAAAATCTTCAGTCGAAGATGTTCATTTCTAGGGGTCGACTTTTCCTGTAAATATCAAACTCCTCATAGACTTATAGACCTATGTACACCCACACACGCATTAGTCCCTTAACCTATAAGTCTTCAATACACCAAAATCACTAAGGGGCACTAGATGCACTTACATGACAGTTGTACGTCTAGTTAGGGCGGTTAGGTATTTAAACATGAGGGCACACAGTCCCGGACACCCTGTCCCGGACACCCAGCTCAGGACACTTACTCCTCACCATATTCCCCTTGAGCTAAGGTCACACAGACCTCACCCAATCACTCGTGGTAAGTCTTCAGGTGACTTCCAAACCTTCACAGACTCGGTCACTCGGCGATCCACAATTTCCTCTTGGATGCCCTAGACCATGACGCCTAACCGTCTAGAAGATGCACAGTCTTCAAAGGTAATAAGCGTCGGATCCACACAGGATCAATCTCTTCAGTGATGCTCAATCACTTTGGGTTTGTAGGTGTTTGGGTTTGGGTTTTCCTCACTTGATGATTTTCACTCAAAGTCCTCGGAGGATGAGATGCTCTCAAATGACAAGTGTCAGTTTCTCTCGGAGCATCCAACCAACTAGTGGTTGTAGGGGGCGGCTATTTATACCTAGGGAGCAACCCGACATGATAAGACATAAATGCCCTTCAATGATATGACCATTAGGTCAGTAGATATTTTGGGACAGCTAGCGCATAGCACAGCAACGGTCGGAATTTTGAGTATCAAATTCCTCAGGGCTATCATGTTCCTCACTGTGTAGGCAATCCGCACTGGCGAATTCCTAACTCCTCAGTCAGAACAAATTCCTCAGAGACCAGAAGAACTTTGTCTCTGTCACTGAAGAAATTTGACTGAACTGTATGAGATTTCCAATGGCTTCACTCGAAGGGATTGGTAGATGTAGGATTTGAGTTGAGCATCACTTGGAAAATTTTCCTTAGTATTTCCTCGACCCCGTTTAACAATACGGTGTTTCCTATGACTCAAGAAAGAGAAAATGAAACTACGAAAACAAAAGTCTTCATGCTTCATGTTCCTCGAATGAATACCAAGTCTTCAGGATCACACAAATTTCTTCACTTTCAAAGTTTTCAGAAAGTCTTCAGAAATCCAAAGTCTTCAGTCGAAGAACTTCATTTTTAGGGGTCAAGTTTCTCTGTAAATACCAAACTCCTCATAGACTTATAGACCTGTGTATACTCACAAACGCATCAGTCCCTTAACCTATAAGTCTTCATTACACCAAAATCACTAAGGGGTACTAGATGTACTTACAATCTCCCCCTTTTTGGTGATTGATGACAATATAGGTTAAGTTTTCAACGGGTATAAACATATGAAGTGTAAATACTGATATTGAGAAATTTGATTGCAAGATATAGAGGAACTCCCCCTGAAGATGTTTATAGTGAGGAATTAGCTTTTGAAGCAATGCACACTTTGAAGAGTAGAATCATGGAGATCTCCCCCTATATCTTGTAATCCATACACACATTTAACATATAATATGAAGAATTTGAAATGCATGATGAAATATGGTGACTGATGTAATTCAGCATGCATGCATTAACATTAATGAGGAATAAGCATGCAGAAAAACTCAGCAAAAGTATCAGACCACCATAGAGTTTAAGTTTACAACTCGATGGAATAAAGTCTCAGAAGAACGAGAGTTGTAACTTTGCGAAAAAACGCCCATATAGATAGACCCTCTTGAAGACTAACTCAAATTTCTCCCCCTTTGTCATCGAATGACCAAAAGGATCGAAAAAATGAGGACTAACGCCCTAAAGAATAAGCGCCAGCGAAGTTGGGGTTGTTTGTTGTTGTAGGGCCTGCCGCAGTGTCATCCAAGTCTTCATGCTCATCGGTTTCGCGTGATGAAGAATATGAGTTGGCCACCAAGGAAGGAACTTTAGTCTTCTTGAATTTCTTCGCCGATGGCGGCTGAGACCATTCAAAGTCCTGCTTGAAACCCATTTGCTTCAGATCTTCTTCACCATACAGATGTGATAAGACAGCCCAGGTGCGATCTAAGACTTCATGGGGGTAGTAATGTTTTTTCTTCACTGCATTGTGTGTAGCAGTCATGTTGTGAAGAATAGAACCAAACTGACGCTTAACCCATTTGTGGTTTCAATCCACCTTCTGGTGAAGACTAAGAAGAAGCTCATGGTCATTCATCACCCTGGGAGCTGTGGCTTGAGGATTTGGGTTTGATGCATTAGCGGCAGAATCATGAGTAGCAGAATCATCATTGGTGGAGTAAGATGCAGCTTTGCGAAACTGACCATCCAATGGACAAATGCCTTCATCAATAATAGCAATAGCATTGCCCTTTTTATCAGATGAGGAAAATGTCCTCTTGAGGACTTCAATTGGGGGCAGGTAACTGACATGATTCTGAAAATCAGCCTTGTAGTTGAGTGAAGACCTTGTTCTGAGGAATCTCATAATCCAAGGAGCATAAGGCATCAACTCAAATGGAGAGAGGGCAACATTTGCTAGAGTCCTCATGAAAAAGTCATGGTAGTTGATAGGAATGCCATGTATGATATTGAATAGCAGATTCTTCATGATGCCAACAACTTCTTCATCATTTGAATCGTGGCCTTTGATTGGACTCAATGTCTTTGTCAGAATGCGATAGACAGTTCTAGGCACAAACATCAATTCCTCCACGAGGAATTTGGTCCTTGGAGCTTGGCCGGGCTTCAGAGGCTTAATTAGCACTTGCATGTAATGGGCAGTGAGTTCAGGTTCATGATAGATGCAACGAGCGCCTTCAAGGGGAGGACTGACAGGCAGGGCATGAAGTAATTTAGAGGCCGGTGCTTTGAAATGTGTGTTTTCTGTCATCCCAATGCAATCCCCAAGTGTTCACATCATCAGCATCGCCTGTGATATGCAGAGTTGCATAGAATTGAAGAATGAGCTCTTCATTCCAATCGCAAATATCCGTGCAAAAGTTGAGCAGTCCTGCATCATGAAGCACATTGAGGACTAGCGCGAAGCAGGGCAATGATTCCATGTCCACGTGAGGAATATGCGCATGGTCGAAGACTTTGTCCTTGTTGAAGAGCGGTGAAGAATAAAAGTACTTGGCTGGCAGTCCAGAAGCGCTTCCTTCTAAGACGAGCAGAGTCATAAGGGTTATAGTCTGTGAAGAACACATGCTCGCTGAAGAAGTCATCAACGTTGAATTTATGCTTCTTCGAGAAGGGATCCTTTGGTTCGGGCTGAGGGGTATCGGTCAATTGCATCACTACCTCAGGAATCGCAATCTCAGGATCCACTGGCTGAGGAATTTCAGCTGCTTCTTCAGTGACAGCCCGAGTCCTCAATTCTTCATTAACATTTTCTTCAGCACTAGTGGCTGGAATCTCTTCATGGACAAATGGTGTGGCATGAGGTTCTTTAGATCCCATTTGAACTTCAGTGGTCACAGGGGACTGAGGAATTTGTTGAAGGGGTGTGAACAAAGGAGAATTGGGGTGCTGACTTTCCCAAAAGTCATCGTTCAACACTGGAGTTGTGCACCCAATGTCCACATCTTCTTCTTCACTCTTTTCTTCAACGCCGGCCTCTTCAGCAGTGAACTGAGGCATGGGCGATGAGACTATTGGGGTTGAAGGGATTGCATCCGCTTCAATTTCTTCATCCAACTGCTCTGAAGCAGCAACAGAAGGAATGTCATCATCAGATCCACTTGGGATCCCATATTCTTCATCAAAAGTGTAAGTGCATCTAGTGCCCCTTAGTGGTTTTGGTGTATTGAAGACTTATAGGTTAAGGGACTAATGCGTTTGTGAGTGCACACAGATCTATAAGTCTATGAGGAGTCTGATATTTACAGAGAAAGTCGACCCCTAAAAATGAAGTTCTTCGACTGAAGACTTTGGATTTCTGAAGACTTTCTGAAGACTTTGAAAGTGAAGAAATTGGTGTGACCTTAAAGACTTGGTATTCATTCGAGGAACATGAAGCGTGAAGACTTTTGTTTTCGTAGTTTCATTTTCTCTTTCTTGAGTCATAGGAAACACCGTATTGTTAAAGGGGGTTGAGGAAATACTAAGGAAAAATTTCCATGTGATGCTCAACTCAAAATCCTACACCTACCAATCCCTTCGAGTGAAGCCATTGGAAATCTCATACAGTCCAGTTATATTCTTCAGTGAAAGAGACGAAGTTCTTCTGGTCTCTGAGGAATTTGTTCTGACTGAGGAGTTAGGAATTCGCCAGTGCGGATTACCTACACAGTGAGGAACATGATAGCTCTGAGGATTTTGCTACTCAAAATTCCGACCGTTGCTGTGCTATGAGCCAGCTGTCCCAAAATATCTATCCACCTAACGGTCATATCATTGAAGGGCATTTATGTCTTATCATGTCGGGCTGCTCCCTAGGCTATAAATAGCTGCCCCCTACAACCACTAGCTGGTTGGCTGCTCCAAGAGAAACTGACACTTGTCATTTGAGAGCAACCCATCCTCCGAGGACTTTGAGTGAAAATCATCAAGTGAGGAAAAACCCAAACCCAAACACCTACAAACCCCATGTGATTGAGAATCACTGAAGAGATTGATCCTACATGGATCCGACGCTTGTTACCTTTGAAGACTGTGCTTCTTCCAGATGGTTAGGCGTCACGGTCTAGAGCATCCAAGAGGAATTGTGGATCGCCGAGTGGCCAAGTTTGTGAAGGTTCGGAAGTCACCTGAAGACTTACCACAAGTGATTGGGCGAGGTCTGTGTGACCTTAGCTCAAGGGGAATACGGTGAGGACTGAGTGTCCTGAGCTGCGTGTTCAGGACTGGGTGTCCGGGACTGTGTGTCCTCAGGTTTAAATACCTAGCCGCCCTAACCAGATGTACAACTGAGACAACAGTTGGAACTGGTCTACCAAATCATTGTCTTCACCAAGCTTACTGGTTCTATTTCCTCAACTCTTTCAGTTCCTCATAACTGTGTTGTGTGATTGTTCATATCTGTGCTTGAAGACATTGACTAAAGATTTTCTCAATTTCCTCAGTTCAATTTCTTCAGTCTGTTTGTCTTCATTATGTGATATCCTGTGCTTACGCTTTCTGTACTCTGTGCCTGTCTTCATTTCATCATGATGACTATGCTTGTGTTCTGTTATGTTTACTTTTGAGTACTTATTCCGCTGCTAGCAGTTCTTCGCTAAGGAATTTCCTCACCTGCAAATTCCTCAGTGAAGAATTCATAAAATGGCCTATTCACCCCCTCTAGTCGATATAATGCACTTTCAATTGGTATCAGAGCAATGTACTCCCTTGTTCGGTGTGATTTTGGTTTAACCGCCTGGAGTTTTAGTTATGTCGACCGCAGGTATGAAGAAAGTGACATGCCCCATCTTTGACGGTCACGAGTATCCCAAGTGGAAGGCCATGATGAAGAAACACCTCATGGCAATGAACAGCGAGCTGTGTACCATCACTGAGATTGGTCTGACCGATGTGTGCAAGATGGCGGAAGCAGATGACATTCGCAAGTACACTCTTCTCAACCCCACGGCGAAGGACGTCATCTGCTCCTGTCTGTCTCAAAATCAGTTCAAGAATATCATGCATCTCGATCATGTGAAGCTTATCTGGGACCGTCTCTCTGAGGTCTATGAAGGTCATCGTACCCGTCATGATCCTTGGTTTGAGGACTTCAAGGAATCTCTCAAAGCGATGACATTTGAACCAGAATCATCATCTCTCAAAGCTTGAGCAGTGCCCCAAAACTACATGGGTTGCTGCAAAGGGACCTCCATTTGATCCATCTAACTTATCTGGATTTGCATGTGCATCTCCTCGTTCTGACGATGAGTCATTTGACTCCAACTATAAACTGTTCAAATGTCAGAGTGGTGAAGTATTTGCTAGATATGTTGGCACTAACTGCAGGAACGGTCCCCTTATGAAGAAAATCTGGGTTCCCAAAAGGTGCCTTGAAAGTCTTCAGGTGAATGTTCTCAGGACACCACCTATGAAGAATAGGAACCCCAGATCAAATTCTTCATATGGACCAAATTCCTCAAAATGATCAAAGTCCTCACATGAATATCATCGTGCTAACAACTCTGTTTCGCAGGGAAGAGCTAAGGGCTATGAATATGAGCATTATTCTTCTAATCATCATGTTCATAAGGCCTGTAAGTGCATCTAGTGCCACCCCTAGTTGGTTTTGGAGTATTGACGACAAACCTAGTTGAGGGACTAATGTGTTTGTGAGAATTGCAGGATAACATAGGTAGAAGTCACTCATTGATTTGGTTTTCCTACCAGAGATGACCCCTAAAAATGTATGAAGACATTGAAGTCAAAGGTGGTATATGAAGATATTCACATTGAAGACTATGACAAGAGAAGACACCACATGAAGCCTATGGAGCTCGAAGACTTAGATCTTTCGTAGTTCTCTTTCTTCTATGTTGAGTCATAGGAACCACCGTACTGTTAAGTGGGGTCCAAGAGAACCAGTCAGAATGACTGAAGTGATGCTTAAACAAAACCTATGTCTTCGAGTGAAGACTTTGAGAGCGAATCTTGTCCAGAGTCGGGCAAGTCAGCTTTGCTTGAAGCCCAAGTAAAGTTGCCGTGTGAGTTTGAAATCTGACCGTTGGAACACGTGTCAGTTCCTTAGTGACCCAGGGTCATTTCGGACAAATTAGGTCGGGTTGCCAAGTGGCTATAAATATCCCACCCCCTACAACCATAAACGGTTGGCTGCTCAGATTCAGAGTACGGCTTTTGTCGTTTGAGAGCAACCCACCTCGAAGCCTTTGAGAGAGAATTCCTTGCGAGGATAAAGCCCTAACCACCCAGAGCCAAAGAGAATTAGGCATCACTTAAGTCTTCTTGTCTGTGTGATCTGAAGACTTATTACACTTGAGGACTTTGCATCCTCCAGCCGGTTAGGCGTCGCGTTTTGAGCATCCAAGAGACATTGTGGATTGCCGGTGAACGACGTCTGTGAAGGTTTGGGAGTCTACCTTGAAGACTTACCAGAGTGATTGGGCGAGGTCTGTGTGACCTTAGCTCAAGGGGAATACGGTGAGGACTGGGTGTCCTGAGCTGCGTGTTCAGGACTGGGTGTCCGGGACTGTGTGTCCTAAGGTTTAAATACCTAGCCGCCCTAACCAGACATACAATTGTCACAGCAACTGGAACTGGTCCAACAAATCATTGTCTTCAGCGAGTCACTGGTTTCATTTTCCCTTCCCTTTGCTTACTGTTACTCCTTGTGAAGTCATTGTATGTTCGCACTATCTTTTGTCTTCACTGAGTGACTGCGTGTTCTGTGTGGCTTCACAATATCTTCCTACATGATCCTTACTACATTGCTGCTATTAGTCATTGTGCTTTCACTCTATTGAATACTTGACTATGGCTTGCCTAGTGTAGTCTACCTTCCACTGCAGGGTAATAGGTTTATTTCTATCGTTTGTCTTCATAACTTCCACGTTTTGAAGACTTTCATAAAAATCGCCTATTCACCCCCCCCTCTAGTCGATATAACGCA
Organism: Triticum dicoccoides; assembly: GCF_002162155.2. Lineage (NCBI taxonomy): Eukaryota > Viridiplantae > Streptophyta > Magnoliopsida > Poales > Poaceae > Triticum > Triticum dicoccoides. The sequence continues at coordinate 401,401,704 of NC_041388.1, read as the reverse complement.
CTTTCAATTGGTATCAGAGCAAGGTGCTCCCTTGTTCTGTGTGATTCGGTTTAACCACCTGGAGTTTTAGCTATGTCGACTGCAGGGATAATTAAAGTCTCCGCTGCGTGCCCCGTCTTTGATGGAACTGAATATCCCTACTGGAAGAATAAGATGCGCATGCATCTTGAATCCATTGACGTCGACCTATGGTATGTCGTCAAGAACGGCATTCCCAAGGCTGGAGAAGGTGTCACTGCTGCTGATGTCAAGAAGTTCGTTCAATTGGACTCTACTGCCAAGAATATCATCTGTGGTCTTCTGACCAAAGGACAGTATGGCCGTGTGAGTGCTTTGGAAACATCTAAGCTGGTCTGGGACTGGCTCTCCAAGGTCAATGAAGGCATCTCAACCCAGAGAGATCAGAGAATCAGTGTCCTTCGCAACTTCTTCAACCGCTTCAAGCGAAATGACAATGAGAATGTCCGGCTCACATTTGACCGACTCACTGACATCACAAATGAGCTTCAAGCCCTCGGAGCTACTGAGATCACCAAACATGAAGTCGTCAAGACACTACTGATATCACTTGATAGTTCGTTTGACACCCTAGCCCTGATGATTCAAGAACGTCCTGATTTCAAGACACTCGATCCGTCTGACATACTTGAGAGGCTCAACACACATGAGTTTGAGCTTTCTGAGAAAAGAGATATCTACGGTCCAAACTATGGGTGAACTCGTGCCTTGAAGGCAAAAGCTGTCTCCTCATCTGAAGAAGAATCTGACAGCAGTTCGGATGATCCTGAAGACATTGGAAGGGAACTTGCTATGCTTGTGAAGAAGTTCCAAAAATTCACCAAGAATAAAGGTTTCAGAAAGTCTTCCCGATCAAGCTCAAGGAATGATGAAGCTTCTGCTCACGACTACAAGAAGAAAACATGTCACAAGTGCAAGAAACCTGGCCACTTCATCTCTGAGTGTCCACAGTGGGACAATGAGAACAAAAAGAAGAAGAAGAGCAAGGAATATGACTCTGACGACAAGAAGAAGAAGAAATACTCAAAGTCTTCTTCCAAGTCTTCCTCAAAGTCTTCATCACACAAGAAGAGCTCATCTAGCAAGGCACATGCGTTTGTTGGCAAGGAAATGGATTCAGAGGAGGAGTCCGCTTCTGAGGAGGCGGAGGTGGAGTCTGAGGAGGAGTCTGATTCAGGTGTCGCAAGTCTGGCTACAGCATACGTTGCCAAGTCCATCTTCAACACTGAAGACAATGACTTCATCACCGACACCAATGCAAATGACAAGGACTACTCCGCTTCTACCTACTGCTTCATGGCACGCGGTGCCAAGGTAAACACACGCACTACTCACTATCAAACATCTAGTGACGATGACTCTGATTGTGGTTCAAAACCCAGCTACAAAACCTTGCTAAAATTGCAACTGAACAACAGAAAGCTATGGAACATATTCAAAAACTGTTAGACATAAGCGATGATCTGTTAGGTGCTGAAATGACTCGATCTGAATCCTTAATTGAAGACATAAAAGATCTTCATGTTAAGTATGAGGAACTTGAAAGTCGTCATGAAACTCTCTCAACAACTCATGAAAAGCTTTCCTATGATTATCTTCAAAGGAAGCAAGATCTTGAGAAATTGAGAGCGGCTCATGAAGATCTTCAAAAGGAAAATGAGTCACTTCGCGCCAAACAGATCAGTTCCGCTCAGGAAGGATTTGAACCACCATGTCTTAAATGCATTGAGCGTGATAATGCTACTTCTGTTGCTGAATGTTCTACTGCTACTACTGTTGCAATATCTTCAACTGTTGATGTGGTAACTAACCCCTCTGCTGAGGATACCACTGCTATTGCTGATGAGAATGCTAGGTTGAAGACATTGCTTGAAACAGGGATGTACAAAAGTCTTAAAGGGCATCAGACACTATGTGATGTCCTCAAAAAGCAGATTCTGAACCGAAACCCGAGGAAAGAGGGTGTTGGGTTCGTAAGGAAAATGAATGCTGATGGCTCTTACTGGAAACCTGAGCAGTACCCCAAAACCACATGGGTTGCTGCAAAGGAACCTTCAGCAGATCCATCCAATCTATCTGGCTTCACTTGTGCTAACCCCATTATCATTGATGAATCCCTTGATGCAAACTATAAACTGTTTAAGAATCAGAATGGTGAAGTGTTTGCCAGGTACATTGGTACTAACTACAGGAATGGACCGCCTATGAAGAAGATCTGGGTTCCGAAAAGGTCTCTGGAGAATCTTCCTGTGAATGTCATCATGACACCTCACGTGAAGAAGACAAACCTCAGACCAAAGGCTTCATACGGTCCAAAGGCTTCATACAGACAGAGGACTCACCTGATTCGCACTAACGCAAATGTTTTGCAGGGAAACCATACTCAAGCATATGAATATGAGAGCGGTTCATCAAACTGCCATGTTCATAAGACCAAGAACTATTCTGCTTATTCTTATGAGTACTATTGTCCGCCTGCAAGACTGTTTGCTAGGGCTCCAAAGCCAAAGTTCTCAGATGCTGCACTTAGACTTATTGCTTCTAAGCCACCCTTGAAGATGTGGGTGGCTAAGAAAGCTTAACTCTCTTTTGCAGGGAAAGGTCTCCAGCAGAAAACCAAAATCGTCTGACGCTATTGCTGGGGACCTTAAACATCTTGTAGGGCGCAAGATCAAATGCCCGAATGGTCTTACTATGTACTTCGTTCCTGAATCGCTTGCTACTCTCCCTATTAGTCCTAATCTAGATCTAAGCTTTCATAACCCACTGGTTCGTCAAATGTTTTTGCTTCACAATGCTCTTCGTGAAGCCTATCCCCCTAACTGCACTGTAGGGTATGACACCAGCGTCTTCAGAATGGATTATTGACAGTGGGTGTACAAATCACATGACTGGCAAAAGAAGCCTTCTTATGGACTCAACCTTACGTCCATCCGACAAGAGCCACATCACATTTGCTGACACTGGTAAAAGTAAGGTATTGGGTCTAGGTAGAGTTGCAATCTCAAGGGATCAACACATGGATAAAGTCATGCTTGTTGAATCCCTTGGCTTCAACTTAATGTCTGTCTCAATGCTTTGCGATTTAAACATGATCGTAATATTTGGAAAATATCGTTTCCTTGTTCTAATGGAATCTGACAAGTCTCTAGTATTTGAAGGGTATCGAAAAGATGATTTGTACGTGGTAGATTTCTCAGCAGGACCACAGCTTGCCGTATGTCTTCTAGCAAAAGCTTCAGAATGCTGGCTCTGGCATCGGAGGCTTGGGCATGCTGGCATGAGGAACCTCCACACCCTGGCAAAGAAGAAGCATGTCATAGGAATTGAGGGCATCAAGTTGAAGAAAGATCACTTATGCGGTGCCTGTGAGGCAGGAAAGATGACGAGGGCCAAACATCCCTCGAAGACAATCATGACCACTACTCGACCCTTCAAACTGCTTCACATGGATCTTTTCGGTCCCACTCATTACTTAACTCTTACTACTACTGCTTGTCTCTATGGCTTTGTCATTGTTGATGATTATTCTAGATATACTTGGGTGCACATAATCCTTTACAAGACTGAAGTGCAGGATGTCTTCAGACGCTTCGCCAATCGAGCAATGAACAACTATGGCGCCAAGATAAAGCATATCAGAAGTGACAATGGCACTGAATTCAAGAACACTGGCCTTGATACATATCTTGATACCTTGGGCATCACACATGAATTCTCAGCCCCGTACACGCCACAGCAGAATGGGGTCGTCGAACGCAAGAACAGAACACTCATTGAGATGGCCAGAACGATGCTAGATGAATACAAGACTCCAAGAAAATTCTGGCCTGAAGCCATTGATACTGCATGCCATACAATCAATCGTGTTTATCTTCACAAGCTTCTGAACAAGACATCTTATGAGCTCCTTACTGGCAAGAAGCCAAATGTCAGTTACTTCAGAGTATTTGGCTCCAGGTGCTGGATCAAGGACCCACATCACACCTCAAAGTTTGCACCAAAAGCACATGAGGGTTTTATGCTTGGATATGGAAAGGATTCGCACTCCTACAGAGTCTTCAATCTCTTTCATTACAAAGTGGTTGAAACAGTGGATGCGCGGTTCCATGAGACCAACGGTTCACAAAGAGAGCAACTGCCAAATGTGCTAGATGAAGTTCCATCCAGTGAATCAATCAAGCTAATGGGAACTGGAGAAATTATACCTTCTGAAGCTCATCCTGAAGAAGAACTTATCATCTCAGCACCTGATCAACATGAAGACAATGCTCAGCCTGAAGACATTCCTTCTAACAACGACAATGATCAACAAGAGCAAAATCTTTGCCCTGTACATCCTCGCGTTGCCAATGAAGTGCAGATTGAAAGAATAATTGATAGCATCAATGCACCCGGTCCACTCACTCGTTCAAGGGCAACTCAGCTAGCAAATTTCTGTGGGCACTTCGCATTCGTCTCAATAACAGAACCCAAGAAAGTTGAAGAAGCCTTCATGGAACCTGAATGGATTCAAGCTATGCAAGACGAGCTTCAACAGTTTGAGCTGAATAATGTATGGGAACTGGTCAAGCGTCCCGATCCTCGGAAGCACAACATAATAGGCACCAACTGGATATACCGCAACAAGCAAGATGAGCATGGTCAAGTTGTCAGAAACAAAGCTCGTCTCATTGTTCAAGGATATACTCAAGTGGAAGGCATTGACTTCGATGAAACATTTGCTCCTGTGGCTAGACTTGAAGCCATACGCATACTGCTGGCCTATGCAAATCATCACAACATACTTCTTTATCAAATGGATGTGAAGAGCACCTTCCTCAATGGCAAGATTGAAGAAGAAGTGTATGTTGCACAACCTCCTGGCTTTGAAGATCCAAAACATCCTGACATGGTATACAAGCTCAACAAGGCACCGTATGGCCTCAAACAAGCCCCTCGGGCCTGGTATGACACACTCAAATACTTCCTGAAGAGCAAAGGCTTCATACCTGGTTCTCTCGACCCCACTCTCTTCACGAAGACATATGATGGTGAACTGTTTGTGTGCCAAATATATGTGGATGACATTATCTTCGGCTGCACCAATCAAAAGTACAGTGAAGAGTTTGGATATATGATGCAAGAGCAATATCAAATGTCTATGATGGGAGAGCTGAAGTTCTTTCTCGGTCTTCAAATACGACAGCAACGCAACGGCATCTTAATATCTCAAGAGAAGTATCTCAAAGATTGCCTGAAGAAGTTCGGTATGCAAGACTGCAAAGGCTTCACGACGCCAATGCCAGCCAAGCATCATCTGGGTCCTGACGACAATGGTAAAGAGTTCGATCAAAAGGTATACCGCTCCATGATTGGTTCTTTACTTTATCTATGTGCATCTAGGCCAGATATTATGCTTAGTGTTTGCATGTGTGCTCGATTTCAAGCGGCACCAAAGGAGTCACATCACTTCGCTGTGAAGCGAATTCTTCGATATTTGGCTCACACCCCAACTCTAGGATTATGGTATCCAAAGGGCTCAGAGTTTGATCTGGTTGGATTCTCGGATGCTGATTATGCTGGTGACAAAGTTGATCGCAAGTCTACATCAGGCACATGTCACTTTCTGGGACGATCACTTGTATGTTGGTCTTCAAAGAAGCAGAACCGTGTATCTCTCTCCACTGCTGAATCTGAATACATTGCTGCTGGATCTTGCTGCGCTCAGCTTCTGTGGATGAAGCAAACGCTCAAAGACTATGGCATTCATCTGAAGCAAGTGCCACTCTACTGCGACAACGAAAGCGCCATCAAGATTGCCAACAACCCAGTTCAGCACTCGAAGACAAAGCACATTGAAATTCATCATCACTTTCTCAGAGATCATGTTGTGAAGGAAGATATTAATATCATACACATCAACACTGAAGAGCAATTGACAGATATCTTCACCAAGCCCTTGGATGAGAAGAGATTTTGCAAGTTACGGTGTGAGCTAAATATCCTGGAATCCTCAAATGTCCTGTGATCAGGCACACATCCTAACCCTTATGCATATTGATGACTTAGATGTGCAACACACGAAGTAAAGTATATCTTCAATCAATGAAGACATACATTCTAAGTGTGAATACATTAATGTGGAATTTGACTTCGGAGCGCCACGATAATTGTGCGCCGTGTCTGGGTCTAATACTTCCTATACGGTGGGTAACGCCACCACCAAATGTTCTATTTTGAAGTGTTTCACTCATGGCGTTACCTTGCTATGTCTTCACATTTGGTTTGGCTTCAATCTCAACATGTCTTCATGATTATCTTCACTATGTTGATTATATATATATATATATATATACTAGTGTTCTGTCCTCTACAGCATTCACTTATAGCTATGTCTTCTTGTTGAATCTTTTGAACTAAGTTAATGTGATCGGACCCTAACCTCTCTATGCTATCTATCTCAAACTCTATCTCTCCAAATCATATGCATTCTATTGAAACTGTCGAATGTCTTCTCTGCGTCCTTGTCAGCAGAAGATACAAAGACAAACCTTAAGTCCACTTTCAATGCTCATTCCTCCACATGAAACCCGGAGAAGTAGGAACGACCACCCGACAATCCAGGCGTGCGTGGGACATGGAACAAACCCCAAAATTCTGCATGATGGCCACGTGTTCCTCAGATGCGAATCGCCAGGGGCACCTGTGTAATAACGCAGTGCCGCCCCTGTACCTATAAATACACACTTCACAGCGGTCATTATCTCTTCTTCCACTCTCGCATGAACCCTAGCGCCACCGCTAGCCCTCGACAACGCCGGCAACGAAGCGCTTCGCTGCCGCAACCTCTTCGACGCCGTCTTCACGCCGACCGCGGACATCGTCCTCTCCACCGTCGCCGTAGGTGTCCTCCGTCGCCAAGTTAGGGCACAGAAGATCGAACTGCTCGGCCCCATCTTCCACTTCGTCTAGCAGTTCTTAGTGTGGTAAATAAAACTTCCTTTTTACGGCACCGTTGATCCTATGGCTTTGTCACTTTCTACCACAAGCAGTTTCTATTCACACAAGTTAGATCTCTCTCATACTGAATCTCATAACATGCCTAGTATATTCACTTATGCTTCACAAAGTAGTTAGATTCCTCACTTGTACTGATCTCTGGATTCGTACAAATCTGGAACCAACTCCTTATCTATGAGTGAATGTCTTCGCACGATGAGGTCAATGTCTTCTAAACTGATTTATATTCAAAATCTTCTGAGAATGCATATGACCTCTTCCCCTTCCCTCGCACCTTAATGCTGTCACAGGTACATGTCCGTGGGAAAATCCCTTGGTTCTCATAGTCTGCATTCATTTGCAGAATTCTTACAGCATCATATAAATTCTCCCGAAGCAAGTTCCTGTTTGTCCAGCAAGCGAAAATCTTTGAAGCCTTTGAACGTGTTGAAGCCTTTCAGTTTAAAGTTCATGGATTCAGAGAAATCAGCAAGGAAGGGTGGCAGAAAGCGTCATGGAGAAACATCTAGAGATCTGCCAGATGACCTCTCAGAACTATACAAGACAGATCCTGAAGAGGATTCCAATCAGCGCAAGACCCGAATCCAATGGATTCGAAGATATTGTGCAGAACAATGGTTCAAATACCGATTTGTAACCCAGGAATATGCTAAGAAAAATGCCATCAAGAGACCGTGGGGAGACATCCTATACAAGAATCTTCAACCCAGGTCCAAAGATGAAGCCATTGAACAAGGCTTCTATCCCTGCATGGTCCGTGGGCCACAACCTGTTGATGCACACCCATCGTCACTACTATGGTATCATGACGACATTCTATTCAAGCGCAACTTCCAGTTTGCCCAGAACTCAGCGAAGCAAAACAAGAAGACATTGGGACTAGACTTCAACCCTGGTCCCTCAGCTCCAAGGGCTGATGGCACACGAGATGCAGAACCCAATGTCGTCGATCCTTTCTACAACCTTGAAGGCCTCATCACCCATATCTTGGTTCAAGGGACTGCAGTGAATGAGCCTGCAGCTGACGCTGAATCAGATGAAGCGCCTGCAGCGCAGAAGCCAAAGAAGTTGAAGAAGCCTAAAGCTTCAAAGCCTACCCCTTCACCAAAAATCTCACGGGCGAAGCCACTGGCAACTGCACCTCCTGAAGACAGTGTGCAGTCCGAAGATTTATCACGCATCTCCAAGCCCCAGAAGGTCAAGATGCCTCTGCCACACACCGGCCAAGAGCTAACAGCTGCTGCCATTCTGCGCAATGATGCCATTGATCTGTCAAGTGATGAAGATCTTGCAGATGACGCTCTTGAGAAACTCATCAAGAGAAAAGAAGAAGCAGAAATCTTCAATGATCTGCCTCTCTTTGATGTAACAATCATCCACAACTTCATTGATGAATGGTTTGACACGCCAAACATCAGCTTCGACGATCTCCAACTACCCATTGGCCTCAGTGTCGCCTTCCATGGCGCCATTGCTTCAGAGTTAGCTATCGCCCAGCGCATTGTTGAACTGAAGCAGAAGATTGACTTTGAGAAATCTCAGTTCAAGAAGCATATGGCCAAGCTCAGCGTGCAAGACGTGAAGAATTTCAAGATTATGCTGCACGAGCTCAAGGAAGCCTTTCTAAAGAAACGTGCAGAAGCTCAGGGTTCTCGTGAGCGCATGAAGGTCCTGGCTGATAGGTGTGTGCAAGACTACAATGAGGCTGAGAAGCGCAAGGCCCTTGGGCGTCCTAGCATCGACCCCAGGATGGCTGCCAAGAAGCATAAGAAGCCCCCTATGGCTGAACCTGAAGCACCAAGGCTGGAGGCAGATCCCCTTGTCTTCCCAACTAGCATGACTGGCCCGAAGCCAAAGGTCAGGTCAACCGCTTCAGAACTGTAGAAGACCAGGACCGCTGAGGCTGAAGCAAGGAAGAGAAAACATCCTGAAGCCTCTGCTACTGCCCCCGCCAAGAAGAAAAGAATGACCAAGAAGGAACGGGCTGCTCCCACAGAGCCCTTGATTGTTGAACCCATTTCCATGGTTCACCCCGACGCCGATCCACAAGATCGTCAACTGACTGTCCATGAGCCTGCTTTCACAGAGGCTCATGAAGCTGAAGACTTTCCAGCAGCTGATCCCATCGCTGCTGAAGACATTGGTCATCATGACCATGTTGAAGATGATGCAGCCCTTCCTCAGCTAGAACACCAATAGGTATCATCGCCTGTGCTAACGCACAGCGAACTCATCAGCATTGGTCGTCCACTGATGCCAATTGCACAGGATGCTTCATGGGCGGATCGCCCACAAGAGAATGAAGACCTTGAGGCCCAGCCAACAACAACTCCACAGGCATCACCCGCATTGCGCAGGCTTCACAAAGGTCCAAGGCCTCAAGTCTCTGCTGAAGACAATCCGGTTGCATCAGCCGCGGAAGAAGAAGTCCCACAAGTTGCCACTCCCCTGTCCCACCAAGAAGCAGTTCTCGAGGAGAACGTGATCGTGACCGATCCTCCTGCTCGTCAAGTGGAGGTTGAACATCTTGAGGCTGCCACCACCAACACCACTGAAGCCACTGACGCTGTCATGGCTGAAGCTAATGTGGAGCCCTCACCAACAAAAGCACTCGAAGTCAGCGAAGCCACTGATCCCGCCACTTCTGTTCCTGAGTCTGCTGCTGGTCCCCAGTTCGACTATCATGTTGAGCACAGGCCTCAGGTACAGAAGCCAATACCAAGATTGCCAAGGTTCCCAGGTCCTGCATCAGCACCTGGCTCCTTCAATATCAATGGCTTCAGAGCAGACAACACATTCTTCAACAGCTCCAGGAACCCCTACTCCAGGAAAAGAATATCATCTGATCAGTTCTGGAGTTATCCGCAGCAAAGCTATTACTCATGCGTTCTTTACAACCAAGGTCGCATCTTCCCACACAAGCGCCTTGACATTGAAGCAATAGCTGGTCTGCCCTGTCTGGAAGAAGCTCTGGATTGCTTCAAAGAGGTTGGACTGCTGCCGTTCGTCACTGACCAAGAGCATTGGAATGAAGAGTTGCTGCTCCAATTCTATGCCACACTTCACATCCGCGGGTATAGCAGAGATCCGAAGACTTGGGTCCTGGAGTGGATGACAGGAAATGTTCATCACGAAGCCAAAGCCTTTGACATCATTGAGCTCACTAGTTTGCCCACTCCCGGCGATCTCTACAAGCATGGCTGTCAGCTTCATAGTGAAGCTATTGAGAGCATCTTTCAAAAGACTGAACCTAACATGAGTCAGATGCTCAGTATGATGAAGCCATTGCCCCAAGATGCTGCTTATCCCACGGAGTTCTTCATTGAAGACCTTGAGTATCTGCCAAGAACCATTTATCACATCATAAGGCGAACTCTTTGGCCAATCAAAGGACATTCTCCCCATGCCAAGCTGGAAGGTGCAATGAAGAATTTGGTCTTCTACATTCTTCATGGAAAATGCTTCAATACACAGGATTTCTTCATTCGCCAACTTGCTGCATCTGGCTTGATCTGTTTGGTTTGAAGTTCTACGCCCCTTGGGTGATGCGGCTGATCAAACTTCACTCCGCTATCTCATATCAGCCCTCGGCCCGCAACCATTGGATCTTTTTGCCTGATGTGGATATGTCTATTGAAGCCATCTATCCTGAGCCTGCCAAGGAACCTCTCAGTCTTCAGAATGCAAAGCATCAAAGTTTCACTCAGAACGTTGAAGGCGTGGAAGCCGTAACTCGTGTGTATCCTTTGGCTGGCACTACACATGCACCGCATCCTGCTCTCACTGAAGCCACTGACAGTACAACTGCTCCACGACCCAAGAAGCGCACTCGTGTTCTCAACGACCGAGAGCTTCTTGTGGCTCTTCATCAGAAATAGGATAAGCATCATGACTGGCTGAAGCGTCAGATGCAAAGCCTCTTGGTGGATGTTAATCGCATTCGCAATCTTGCCACCAAGAATGCTTTTGTTGCCCATGAAACCTCTCGCCGCACATGGAAAGGGCTAACGCTGATGTGTTTTGAAGATGATCTTCAAGAGGATGGCTTCACTGAGCGATTCAAGTTTGACTCCACACCTCCTCGAAGGGCAGTGCTGCGACGAACTCCATCCCTTGAAGACTCTGAGTTCTCTTCCTCTGCTGCAACTGTGAATGCCAGAGTGATCGAGGATGAAGACGATGCTACTTCACCGCCACCTCCTTCAGCATGCTTCGACTCTGCTCCAAGCTCTTCAGCACCGCCAAACACCACCAACGACCCTGCTGCTTCACCTACTCCTCATGGAAACGAGTAGATGCTCTATGTCTTCAAACCTTTTTGGTCCTTACTGACAAAAGGGGGAGAAGCATATGAGGTTGATAGTCTTTAAGCGGGTCCATATGGGCGGGTGCTTTATATTTTGCTTCGTGCTTACAACTCTCGTTTTGCTACATTTGGTTCTTTGAGTTGTAACACTTAAACTCGATGGTCATCTGCTACTTATCTGCTACCTTGTGTTGCGATGATAAATTCCGCATGTGCGACGATGAATTCCGCACTTAGATCATTCTGCAGACGTCCATTTTCCATTATGCATGTCATTATCTTCATATACTTTCACATGCATAGTGGATTGTCATCATAAGTTGAAGTGGATCTCCACAAGTACAACCTGCCATGTGCATTTGCACTCCAAAAGCAAATTACTTATATGCACATCTTCAGGGGGAGCCCTTGCAACTTATGAAGATAATTCCTTATCCTTTACAATTTCACAGATTATATTCCCCGTTGAAAACTTCAACTAGTTTGTCATCAATCACCAAAAAGGGGGAGATTGTAAGTGCATCTAGTTCCACCCCTAGTTGGTTTTGGAGTATTGACGACAAACCTAGTTGAGGGACTAATGTGTTTGTGAGAATTGCAGGATAACACAAGTAGAAGTCCCTCATTGATTCGGTTTTCCTACCAGAGATGACCCCTAAAAATGTATGAAGACATTGAAGTCAAAGGTGGTATATGAAGATATTCACATTGAAGACTATGACAAGAGAAGACACCACATGAAGCCTATGGATCTCGAAGACTTAGATCTTGCGTAGTTCTCTTTCTTCTGTGTTGAGTCATAGGAACCAACGTACTGTTAAGTGGGGTCCAAGAGAACCAGTCAGAATGACTGAAGTGATGCTTAAACAAAACCTATGTCTTCGAGTGAAGACTTTGAGAGCGAATCTTGTCCAGAGTCGGGCAAGTCAGCTTTGCTTGAAGCCCAAGTAAAGTTGCCGTGTGAGTTTGAAATCTGACCGTTGGAACACGTGTCAGTTCCTTAGTGACCCAGGGTCATTTCGGACAAATCAGGTCGGGTTGCCAAGTGGCTATAAATAGCCCACCCCCTACAACAATAAACGGTTGGCTGCTCAGATTCAGAGTACGGCTTTTGTCGTTTGAGAGCAACCCACCTCGAAGCCTTTGAGAGAGAATTCCGTGCGAGGATAAAGCCCTAACCACCCAGAGCCAAAGAGAATTAGGCATCACTTAAGTCTTCTTGTCTGTGTGATCTGAAGACTTATTACACTTGAGGATTGTGCATCCTCCAGCCGGTTAGGCGTCGCGTTCTGAGCGTCCAAGAGACATTGTGGATTGCTGGTGAACGAAGTCTGTGAAGGTTTGGGAGTCTACCTTGAAGACTTACCAGAGTGATTGGGCGAGGTCTGTGTGACCTTAGCTCAAGGGGAATACGGTGAGGACTGGGTGTCCTGAGCTGCGTGTTCAGGACTGGGTGTCCGGGACTGTGTGTCCTAAGGTTTAAATACCTAGCCGCCCTAACCAGACGTACAGTTGTCACAGCAACTGGAACTGGTCCAACAAATCATTGTCTTCAGCGAGTCACTGGTTTCATCTTCCCTTCCCTTTGCTTATTGTTACTCCTTGTGAAGTCATTGTATGTTCGCACTATCTTTTGTCTTCACTGAGTGACTGCGTGTTCTGTGTGGCTTCACAATATCTTCCTACCTGATCCTTACTACATTGCTGCTATTAGTCATTGTGCTTTCACTCTATTGAATACTTGACTATGGCTTGCCTAGTGTAGTCTACCTTCCGCTGCAGGGTAATAGGTTTATTTCTATCGTTTGTCTTCATAACTTCCACGTTTTGAAGACTTTCATAAAAATCGCCTATTCACCCCCCCCTCTAGTCGATATAACGCACTTTCAAGTCCTCGGAGAATTTCTCGGCTTATTCATATGCTTATCCTAACCCCTCTTATGTGAAACGAAATGGACTGGCTTCTATGCCACCTTTCTCGTATGGAGCTCGCAGAGTGATGAACTCTTTGCCACCCCTTCAGATGTGGGTGATGAAGAAAAAGAACTAATCTCTTCTGCAGGGTCACGTCTCTAGAAGTACGTAATCGTCTGAAGAATTTTCTGGAGACCTGAGTATGCCTGAAAGGACGCAGGCTAATCATGAAGAAATGAACCTTCATTTCTCACGTCCTCATACTATTTTATTTGTTCTTTTGCTTGATGAAATTGATCTGATGAATTGATGTCATATTCTTCACTGATGAAGTATATGAGTTCGTAAGCTGCACTAATTCATCTGCAAGATGATCAACCCAAAGCCACTGAGTGGGTCCTCGATAGTGGATGTACAAATCACATGACTGGTGACAAGAATCTATTGATGGATGCTCCATTATCTCTGTCGCATCTGAAGCATATCATCTTTGCCGACAAAGGCAAAAGTTAGATATTGGGTCTAGGTAAGGTTGCGATATGTCACATCCCTAGTTCTGGTATGACCTAGGCTAACCCTTCATGTTTGCATCATGTTTAAATTCCATTTAAATTTGAAATGGGGATTTGTGAAACCCTCAGATTCATTTCTGAAAATGACCCAAGTAAAAATTGCTCCAAAAGGGTCCAAGAAAATGCTCATGTTGCTCTCTGAAAATATTGGACAGAGATAAAAATAAAACCAATATTTTAAAGAGCTCATAAGTATTTATTTTGGGCATTTGGAATTAATCCAGTATTTATCTGCGTTAGATAAATATTTTTATATATACAAAATATTGTCCAATAATTCTGAATTTTGGTGAGGGGCTTTGGATTAATTCCTTAGGTCCCTGCAAAATTTGACAGAATTAAATAAAATGATTTGGTATTTTTATTAAATCAAAACAAATGTCAGAAAATAGAAAACAAAAACAAAATAGAAAAAAAAGAGGAACTACCTGGACTTACCTGGGCCACTTGCTGGCCTGGCACTGCAGCCAACCGGCCCAGCTGTGCGGCCCAGCTGGCCCAGCTCGCCTCCTCCTCTGTCTTCTTCCTCGTGCCTACTGGCAGAGGCGTGTCGCCCGCACGCGCACCGGATGCCACCTCCTGCTTCCTCCCCCCCATCCTCGACCGAGCACCTGGAGACACCCCAAGCCCCCTGGTCCTTCTCCCTCACTCTCTGCTCTCCCCCTCGCCCTCTAGCCCCCTTTCCTGACCTCACCAGAGAGCGCTCCGCCGTCGCCGTGTTTCACCCGCGTGGCCACCGTCCTCCTTTCGCCGCGCCGCCGTGTCCGGCATCTCCGCTGTCGAGCACCACGTCTCCACGCCGAAGGAAACAAGCCGAAGGCCTCCGCTTCATCGCCATCGTCGTCGCCTTCGCCATCGGCCGCCGGAGATCTGCCTCGCCGCCCCACTCGCTCCGACGCTCCCCCGGCCCCGCCGTCTGCACCGGCCAACTCGCCGTGAGCCACTGACCCTCTTCCCTCCGCCTTTTCCCGTGCGCGCATCCCGTACCCGCCATTCCACAAGCTCCCAAGCTCACCGTCGGTGTCCTTGCCGCCGTCGTGGCTTGAGCTCGAGACAGCCGCGCCCTTGCACTGCATCGAGGTCCTGATGACCCCAGGGTGCCGCGGAGCCCCTTGGGTGGCCTCCCTGTGCCCCGTAGCCCGTTTTCGCCCGGAGCCGAACTCCGGCCGCCGCCTCGAGCCCCGCTCCGGTGAGCTCCGGCGCCCCCGCAGCCTCCCACCAGCTCCCCTAGATGCGGTCGACGACGGGCTACGCCCCGGTGGTCTTCGCGCGTCCAGACGCCGCTCGTAGCGCAAGTCCGGCGAGTCGCCGCCGCGCTATTGGTCGCCGCCGGCCAGAACTCCGGCGGGCTGACGTGGCATCGTAGTTAGGCACTAACTACCCCCCTAGAGACACTGACAGTGGGCCCCAGCGCCACTAATCTAAATTATATTAGAACTAACCCCTCTGTTAAACTAACTATGACACTGACGTGTGGCCCCCACATGTCAGGTTTGACCCGGGTTGACTACTGACGCAGTGCTGACCTCAAGCTGACGCAATATATCATTTTCTGGTTTTAAATAAATCAGGAAATTCCAGAAATTGTTATAAACTTCAAAAATTCATAGAAATTCAACCATAGCTCAGATTGAAATAATTTATATATGAAAAATGATCAGAAAAATTCAATGTATCCATCTGTACCATTTACATGCATGACAAACCAACCTTTACATGCTGTATATATGAAAACATATAAATGGCATATTTAAGAGCTTAATTTGGAGTTGCCTTTGAACCCTTAGTTCAAATGGACTTCAACCAAATAAATGCTAGATGCATTAACTCAAACAACATCACATACTCATGCAATGTTCATGCATCATATTGTTGCATATGCTTGTGTTTGATGGCCGACACCGTTCCTTCTTGATAGGTCCTGCTCCGGAGAGTGTTCGAGAGTACTTGTCTGAGGAGCAGTGCCCCCCTGTTGATCTACCAGGCAAGCAACCCCCCTTGTTCATTCCGATACAACCCTACTCTCTTGCGCCTGCTCTCATTTATTGCATTAGGACAAAAACGATTCAACTGTTACTTTATGCTGCGGTAGTTGAACCCATTCCTCTGCATGACCTGTCATTGCCATAGTAAATAGTTAAAACCCACTAGCATGTGTAGGAGTTGATTGAGCCATGTTGTGTTCCTACCATGCTTTGCCAGCTATTGCTTAGAGTATGTCAGGTCTGATTCATCGAGAATGAATTGGAGTGTTACGATATGATCCGGTGCTGAGAGTTAAGCGTGTGAACACGATTTGGCAAAGGTAGCAGTGAGAGGCCATGTAGGAGTACATGGTGGGTTGTCTCATTGGGACCGTCCTTAAGAACTGAGTTCTGTGTAAGTTGTCCAATGACTAGCTACTACCACACATTGGGCTCCGGGCGCTCCAAGCTCTCTCGACTTATTAACCGCCTTGATCTTTGTCTAGGAGTTGCAAATAGTTTCTGGTGTTTGTAGGTAGTGCTATTTTTCTACTGAGTGGCACCCGGCAGGGTGGACTTGGGACAGACTAGGCACATGTGGCCCGGTGTACCGAGTGGCACCCGGATGGTGGGCTCGGGAACCCTGTACACATCGTTTGGGGCCGTGAGCGAAACCCCGGCCGGATCTCCTTGCGGATGGAACCCGAATAGGCGATAAACCTGGACTAGAGTCTTGTGTGGTTAGTCAGGTCGTGGCCGACACCCTCGCCAGGCTTCCACTTGAAGGTTGCCGAGATACATGACGTGTATATGGTGATAAGTGGTGAGAGCGTGTGTGAAGAAGTACACCCCTGCAGGGTTATCATGATCTATTCGAATAGCCATGTCCTCGATTATGGACTTCTTGGATGCTTACGTGGTACATAGACAACTTTAAGTGGATACTCTAAAATGCTCAAGACAAGTGTGAGTGCTATGGATGGCCTTCTCGTAAGGAGACGAGGATGAATCCATATTAGTGTATTGATGTGGTGATTAGTGGACTCGTGTGCGCTGCCTCATCTCAAAGAAGTTTTTCTCATTGTCGTAGAACAGGATAGCCACTGAGTCAAAGCTGGCTTGCTGCAACTAAACCCCACATTACCTTCTTGATACAATGCATGTATGATAGGATCTGATGTAAGTCTTGCTGAGTACCTTTGTACTCATGTTTGCTTTTTTATGTTTTGCAGGTGAGACATCTGTCTCACTAGTAGTACCGCTTGGACTTCAACGAGTAGCTTGTTACCTCAGGTACGATCTTGTACCTTGGAGGGACTTGTAGATAGTGAGGCTTCTCCGCCTTTTTCTTTTGTAGTTGTCTGTACTCAGACATGTAATGCTTCCGTTGCTTGTATGCTCTGAATGATGGGTCATGTGACCCCTGTTTGTATTAACGCTATGTGGCTCTTCTGAGCCTTTATCTATATGAGTTTGCGTTATGTTGTGATGCCATGTTGTATAGCACATACTTGCATGTTATGCGTACGTGTGACGTGTATTGCTATGTGTGGGATCCGACAATCTAGTTGTTTATCCTTGGTAGCCTCTCTTATGGGGAAATGTAGTCTAGTGTTTCCTCGAGCCATAGTAGTCCGCTACAGCCCGATTCACCAGAGTCCTGCTAGCCCATCACTACTGCTCAGGACACTTGACTGGCCGGCATGTGTTTCACTTTGTTCCTGTGTCTGTCCCTTCGGGGAAATGTCACGCGGTGACATCTGGAGTCCTGCCTAGCCCGCTACAGCCCGGGTTCCCCGGAGTCCCGTTAGCCCATTGCTACAGCCCGGATTCACACGCTGCTGACCGACACGCTCGATGTGAATCATGTATGCCTGTCCCCATTGGTTAGTGCCGCTTTGGGTTCACGACTAGCCATTTGGGCCCGGGTTCTCTGTCATATGGATGCTAGCGACACAATCATATACGTGAGCCAAAAGGCGCAAACGGTCCCGGGCCAGGATAAGGCGACACCCGTGGGAATACCGTGCGTGAGGCCGCAAAGTGATATGAGGTGTTACCGGCTAGGTCGATGTGACTCGGAATCGGGGTCCCGACAGCTTTGGTATCAGATCCTGGCTGCCTGTAGGATTTCCAAGCCATCCTGGTCGAAGTTGAGTCTAGAAATTCTTTAGCTATATAGGGGAATTGATTATGGAAGGGAACGTAAGGCTCTTTTTACTCCTTATGCCTCATGCCTTATGATCTGAGTCATCCTATCTTTCCTACGGGGTTAAGGAACTAGGCTTCCTCTTCTGTCTATCAGGATCACGTGTTACTACTCCGTAGTCCCATAGGATTGGTTGATCAGAGTCATATTCCAGTTTTCAAGTACTTCCGGTGTAATCTGCTTAGTAATATCTCAGAACCCTGAGTGATGATGTTGAGTTTGGTGCTACCCTGTCCTTGCAGAATGTTTCATTTTGAGCATTCTACTGCCGTTATGCTGCCGAAATTGTCCTAGGAGTTCAAGAGATAGTATTTTCCTTGTACTATAATCTACATCCTTATGATGATGCTGAATCCATCCTTTGTTTCCTTGGTTGGTTATTCAGGATATCGTTAGTTAACCGAAGTTCTGTTGCTCATAGCCGGAACCACAGAGATGGTAGGGATGAGGATCCTCCCGACCAGTCTTCTTTGGCAGAGTTCATGATGGAGATGGAGAAGAACAAGCGAGATTCTAACCACTTGTTAGCACATATTGAGGAGAACACCTCCCATCAGCACAAAGAGTCAGCGACCATCTATGATTTCATTGGTCTGAAACCACCTACCTTCCATCATTCCATTGAACCACTCGATGCAGATGACTGGCTACGTAGTATCACACACAAGCTGCGTTCGGCGAACGTAGCTGAAAGTAACAAGGTCACCTACGCTGCTTATCATCTGGAAGGTCCTGCTATTATTTGGTGGCAGAACTATGAGGCTATGCTTCTAGCTGTCCAGATACCCACCTAGAGAGATTTCGCTGAGGCTTTTCGCGAGCATCACATCCCTCTGGCTCTCATCGACCGCAAGAGAGAAGAGTTTTGTAGTTTCACCCAGAGTAAGATGGCTGTTGATGCTTACAGTAGAGAGTTTGAGAACCTTGCCCGCTATGCTACAGAAGAGGTGTCCACGGACGCCAAGAAGCAGGCTAGGTTCCGGAAGGTTCTCAACCCCAAGTTGCGTCGTGATCTCCACTTGCATCATTGCAATACATTCCAGGCTCTTGTGAACAAGGCCATTAATGCAGAGACAGCTCAACTCACTTATGAGGAGTCTCGTAAGCACACCCATGGTTTGGGTTCTTCTTCCGGTTCTACTTCGCAGAAGCGCCGGATTTGGGTTCCGAACTCTGCTCTTCCACCCGGTTATACACCAAGGCCATCTTGTGTGGCACCTCACCCAGTTCAGTTACATGCTCCACCCAGGCCTATTGGTAGACCGCTTGTCAAAGCGGGTCCACGTCCTACTTCAGGGACTTGTTTCACATGCGGAGAGCCAGGACACTATGCACGTGACTGCTCTCAAACCAATTATGCTCCACCCCAGCCTGAAAAGTCTATTGGCCGTGGTAAGCCATCACGCAAGATGATCAGTGTCAAGTCAGCTCCCACTGAATGTGGATGTGTGCATCACGTCTCAGCTAAAGACGCTCATGATGATCCGGATGTCATTCTTGGTACACTCCTTATCAACTGCCATCCAGCTTCGGTTCTGTTCGATACCGGAGCATCTCACTCCTTCATCTCTGAAGGCTATGCTCGTTTGCATGACATGTCATTTTGTGACATGCCAACTCTACTTGAAATCCAAACTCCTGGGTCTAGATGGCAAACCACCAGAATAAGCCATGGTAATGAAATCCTTGTTGACAGACTTTTATTCCTTGCATCACTTATAGCCCTCAAGTCTACAGATATTAACATCATCTTGGGTATGGACAGGATGAAAGCTTATTATGCCAAGATTGATTGTTACACAAGGTCTGTTTAGCTTACACACCCATTTGGCAAGATAGTCACTGTCTCCACTAGAGTTGCAAAGCGCCAACTCTATTATCTTAATGCCAACCCTCTTCCTGACCTTGAAGATATCCCGGTAGTCCGTGACTTTCCGGGTGTCTTTCCAGAGGAACTGCCAGGTATTCCACCTGACAGAGATGTAGAGTTTGTCATAGATCTTATCCCAGGAATCGCTCCAATCTCTAGGAGACCTTACAAGATGGCACCCTTAGAACTAGCTGAGCTTAAGAAACAACTCGGTGAATCCTTGCAAAAGGGTTTCATCCGTCCTAGTTCTTCTCCCTGGGCTTGCCCCGTCCTCTTCGTCAGGAAGAAGGATGGTACGGACCGGATTGTTGTAGATTATCGTCCCGTTAATTTGGTCATGATAAAGAACAAGTATCCGCTCCCCAGGATAAACGACCTGTAAGATCAGCTCGCTGGATCCTTAGTCTTTTCCAAGATGGATTTGAGTTTAGGCTACCACCAAATCAATATCAAAAATGGGGACATTCCTAAGACGACTTTTGTCACTCGTTATGGTCAGTACGAGTACACCGTCATGTCCATTGGTCTAACCAACGCTCCAGCTACTTTCTCTCGCTTGATGAACTCGATCTTCATGGAGTACTTAGATAAGTTCGTCGTGGTTTACCTCGATGATATTCTTATTTACTCGAAGAACGAGGAAGATCACGCCGAACATCTTAGACTTGTGCTAGAAAAACTCAAAGAGCACCGCCTTTATGCCAAGTTCTCCAAGTGCGAATTTTGGTTGCCAGAAGTGACCTACCTAGGCCACGTGATATCTGGTAAGGGAATTTCCGTCAATCCCGAGAGAGTTCAGGCCGTTCTTGATTGGACTCCGCCTGAAATAGTTAAGCAAGTTAGGAGTTTCGTTGGTCTAGCCAGTTTTTGTCGCCGCTTCATTGAGAACTTCTCCAAAGTGGCCAAACCTCTCATGGAACTTCTCAAGAAAGATAAAAAGTTTGAGTGGTCCCCACAGTGTGAGCACAGTTTTCAGGAACTGAAAAGACGCCTGACTTCTGCTCCCATACTTGTGCCACCGGATTTCACTAAGGACTTTGTTATCTATTGTGATGCCTCACGACAGGGACTAGGTTGCATTCTTATGCAAGATCGCCATGTGATTGCCTATGCATCTCGACAGTTGCATCCACATGAGGAGAATTATCCTACACATGATCTAGAGCTTGCAGCCGTAGTCTATGCACTTAAGACCTGGCGGCATTACCTTCTTGGTAAGCGTTTTGAGATTTACACCAATCACCAGAGTCTCAAGTATATCTTCACCCAACCAGATTTGAACCTTAGGCAAAGACGTTGGTTGGAGTTGATCTCAGATTACGACTTAGGGATTACCTACATCCCAGGCAAGGGCAATGTCATGGCTGATGCGCTAAGTCGTAAGTCCTATTGCAACAATCTCATGTTGCAGCAGGGCCAACCACTTCTTCATGAGGAATTCTATAAGCTTAACCTTCACATTGCTCCTCATGGATTCCTTTCTACCTTGGTGGCGAAACCTACTCTTTTGGATCAGATCATCTCTGCTCAAAAGCAGGATACAGGAATTTCCCGGATCAAGAGAAACATTAACAAAGGAGTTGGTGGTAGTTTCTCTATAGACGATCGTGGTGTTGTTTTCTTTGAGAGTCCCTTGGTGGTTCCCAAGAATCAACATCTTCAACAATTAATCCTTAAGGAGGCACATGAATCTCCTCTCACGATTCATCCCGGTAGTACTAAGATGTATCAGGACCTACGCCAGAGGTTCTGGTGGACTAGGATGAAGAGAGAAATCGCTCAATTTATTGCTAACTGTGATGTTTGTCGTCGCGTGAAGGAAGAGCATCAGAGACCTCCTAGCACCCTTTAGCCTTTAGCTATTCCTGAATGGAAATGGGATAAAGTTGGTATGTACTTCATCACCGGCTTTCACAGGACCAAGAAAGGGAATAATGCTATCTTCATAGTCATTAATCGTCTTTCCAAAGTGGTGTTGGAGATATGCCCTAGAGGCAATAATAAATTAGTTATTATTATATTATATTTCATTGTTCATGATAATCGTTTATTATCCATGCTAGAATTGTATTGATAGGAAACTCAGATACATGTGTGGATACATAGACAACACCATGTCCCTAGTAAGCCTCTAGTTGACTAGCTCATTGATCAATAGATGGTTACGGTTTCCTGACCATGGACATTGGATGTCATTGATAACGGGATCACATCATTAGGAGAATGATGTGATGGACAAGACCCAATCCTAAAGCCTAGCACAAAGATCGTGTAGTTCGTATGCTAAAGCTTTTCTAAATGTCAAGTATCATTTCCTTAGACCATGAGATTGTGCAACTCCCGGATACCGTAGGAATGCTTTGGGTGTACCAAACATCACAACGTAACTAGGTGTCTATAAAGGTTCACTACAGGTATCTCCGAAAGTGTCTATTGGGTTCACGAATCGAGACTGGGATTTGTCACTCCGTGTAACGGAGAGGTATCTCTGGGCCCACTCGGTAGGACATCATCATAATGTGCACAATGTGACCAAGGAGTTGATCACGGGATGATGTGTTACGGAACGAGTAAAGAGACTTACCGATAATGAGACTGAACAAAGTATCGGGATACCGACGATCGAATCTCGGGCAAGTATCGTACCGATAGACAAAGGGAATTGTATACGGGATTGATTGAATCCTTGACATCGTGGTTCATCCGATGAGATCATCGTGGAGCATGTGGGAGCCAACATGGGTATCCAGATCTCGCTGTTGGTTATTGACCGGAGAGTTGTCTCGGCCATGTCTGCATGACTCCCGAGCCCGTAGGGTCTACACACTTAAGGTTCGATGACGCTAGGGTTATAGGGAAAGTATGTACGCGGTAACCGAATGTTGTTCGGAGTCCGGAATGAGATCCGGGACGTCACGAGGAGTTCCGGAATGGTCCGGAGGTAAAGATTTATATATAGGAAGTATGGTTTTGGCCACCGGAAGTGTTCCGGGCATCACTGGTAGTGTACCGGGACCACCGGAGGGGTCCGGGGGTCCACCAGGTTGGGCCACCAGCCCCGGAGGCCTACATGGGCCAATAGTGGGAAGGGACCAGCCCCTAGGTGGGCTGGGGCGCCTCCCACCAAGGCCCAAGGCGCCTCCTAGAGGGGAGGTGGCAAACCCTAGGGCAGATGGGCCTTAAGGCCCACCCTAGGTGCGCCTCCTCTCTCTCCCCCCTTGGCCGCAACCCTAGATGGATTTTGGGGCTGCCGCCACCCCTAGGGAGGGAACCCTAGATGAGGGTGCAGCCCCTCCCCTTCCCCTATATAAACTTGAGGTATTGGGGGCTACAACACACGCGGGATCATCTCCCTCTTGGCGCAGCCCTACCTCTCTCCCTCCTCATCTCTCATAGTGCTTGGCGAAGCCCTGCTGGAGTTCTGCGCTCCTCCATCACCACCACGCCATCGTGCTGCTGTTGGACTCTCTTCCTCAACCTCTCCTTCCTGCTTGCTGGATCAAGGCGTGGGAGACGTCTCCGTTCCGTATGTGTGTTGAACGCGGAGGTGTCGTCCGTTCGGCGCTAGGATCATCGGTGATTTGTATCATGACGAGTACGACTCCATCAACCCCGTTCACTTGAACGCTTTCGCTTAGCGATCTACAAGGGTATGTAGATGCACTCTCCTTCCCCTCGTTGCTAGATTACTCCATAGATTGATCTTGGTGATGCGTAGAAAATTTTAAATTTCTGCTACGATCCCCAACAGTGGCATCATGAGCTAGGTCTATGCGTAGTTTCTATGCACGAGTCGAACACAAAGCAGTTGTGGCCGTCGATATTGTCAATTTACTTGCCGTTTCTAGTCTTATCTTGATTCGGCGGCATCGTGGGATGAAGCGGCCCGGACCGACCTTACACGTATGCTTACGTGAGACTGGTTCCACCGACTTACATGCACTAGTTGCATAAGGTGGCTAGCGGGTGTCTGTCTCTCCCACTTTAGTCGGATCAGATTCGATGAAAAGGGTCCTTATGAAGGGTAAATAGAAATTGGCATATCACGTTGTGGTTTCGGCGTAGGTAAGAAACGTTCTTGCTAGAAACCTATAGCAGCCACGTAAAAACTTGCACCAACAATTAGAGGACGTCTAACTTGTTTTTGCAGCATATGCCTTGTGATGTGATATGGCCAAAAGGATGTGATGGATGATATATGTGATGTATGAGATTGATCATGTTCTTGTAATAGGAATCACGACTTGCATGTCGATGAGTATGACAACTGGAAGGAGCCATAGGAGTTGTCTTAATTTATCTATGACCTGCGTGTCAACATAAACGTCATGTAATTACTTTACTTTATTTCTAAAGCGTTAGCCATAGTAGTAGAAGTAATAGATGACGAGACAACTTCAAGAAGGCACGATGATGGAGATCATGATGATGGAGATAATGGTGTCATGCCGGTGACAACGATGATCATGGAGCCCCGAAGATGGAGATCAAAAGGAGCAAAATGATATTGGCCATATCATGTCACTATTTGATTGCATGTGATGTTTATCATGTTTTACATCTTATTTGCTTAGAACGATGGTAGCTTAAATAAGATGATCCCTCACTAAAATTTCAAGAAAAGTGTTCCCCCTAACTGTGCACCATTGCGAAGGTTCATTGTTTCGAAGCACCACGTGATGATCGGTGATAGATTCTAACGTTCGAATACAACGGGTGTTGACGAGCCTAGCATGTACAGACATGGCCTCGGGACACATGCGAAACACTTAGGTTGACTTGACGAGCCTAGCATGTACAGACATGGCCTCGGAACACGGAATACCGAAAGGTTGAACATGAGTCGTATAGAAGATACGATCAACATGAGATGTTCACCATTGATGACTAGTCCGTCTCACGTGATGATCGGACACGGCCTAGTCGATTCGGATCATGTTTCACTTAGATGACTAGAGGGATGTCTATCTGAGTGGGAGTTCATTAAATAATTTGATTAGATGAACTCAATTATCATGAACATAGTCTAAATTGTCTTTGCAAATATGTTGTAGATGAAGAGCTCACGTTGTAGCTCCCTGTTTCAATACGTTCCTAGAGAAATACCAAGTTGAAAGATATTGTAAGCAATGATGCGGACTAGGTCCGTAGTCCGAGGAGTGTCCTCACTGCTACACAGAAGGCTTACATCCTTGATGCACCGCTCAATGTGCAAACCCCTACAACGTCGTCTGTGGATGTTGTGAACACCTGACAGACACATCCTGATGACTACTTGATAGTTTAGTGCACCATACTTTACGGCTTAGAATCGGGATTCCAATGACGTTTTGAACGCCATAGAACATATGAGATGTTCCAAGAGATGAAATTGGGATTTCAGGCTGATGCCCGTGTTGAGAGGTGTGAGACCTCTGACAAGTTCTTTTGCCAACAAGATGGAGGAGAATAGCTCAGCTAGTGAGCATGTGCTCAGAATGTCTAGGTGCTACAATCACTTAAATCAAGTGGGAGTTAAACTTCCAGATAAGATAGTGATTGATAGAGTTCTCTAGACACTATCACTAAGCTACTAGATCTTCGTGATGAACTATGACATGCAAGGGATGGAGTTGATCCCGGAGCTGTTCGCGGTGCTTAAGACCGCAAAAGGTAGAAATCAAGAAGGAGCATCAAGTGTTGATGGTTTAACAAGACCACTGGTTTCAAGAAGGGCAAGGGCTAGAAGGGAAACTTCATGGATGGCAAACCAGTTGCCGCTCCAGTGAAGGAACCCAAGGTTGAACCCAAACCCGAGACTAAGTGCTTCTATTGTAAGGGGAACGGTCACTGATAGCGGAATTACCCCAAATGCATGGTAGATAAGAAGGTTGGAAACTTCAACAAAGTATATACGTGTTATTAATGTGTACCTCACTAGTACTCCTGGTAGCACCTGGGTATTGGATACCAGTTCAGTTGCTATCATTGATGACTTGAAGCAAAAGCTACAGACTAAACGGAGACTGGCTGAGGGCGAGGTGACGATGTGTGTTGGAAGTGTTTCCAAAGTTGATGAGATCACCATCACACGCTCCATCTGCCTTCGGGATTAGTATTGAACCTAGATAAATGTTGTCAGGTGTCTACGTTGAGCATGAATATGATTAGATCATGTTCATTGCAATACGGTTATTCATTTAAATTAGAGAATAATGGCTATTCTGTTTACATGAATAATACCTTTCATGGTCATGCACCCTATGTGAATGGTTCATTGAATCTCGGTCGTGGTAATACACATGTTCACACCAAAAGATGTAGAGTTAATAATGATAGTACCACTTTCTTGTGGCACTGCCGCTTAGGTCATATTGGCGTAAGATGCATGAAGAAACTCCATGTCGATGGATGTTTGGAGTCACTTGATTTTGAATCACTTGACACATGCGAGCCATGCCTCATGGGCAGGATGACTAAGACCCCGTTTTTAGGTACAATGAAATGGGCAAGTGACTTGTTGGAAATCATACATGCTGATGCGTGTGATCCAATGAGAATTGAAGCGTGCAGTGGATATCACTATTTTCTCATCTTCACTGACGATTTTGAGTAGATATAGGTATATTTACTTAATGAAGCACAAGTCTGAAACATTTGAAAAGTTCAAGCGATTTCAGAGTGAAGTTAAGAATCATCATAACAAGAAGGTCAAATTCCTACGATCTGATCAATGAGAATTTCTGAGTTATGAGTTTGGCAAACACTTAAGACATTGTGGAATTGTTTCACAGTTGAAGCCACCTAGAACACCATAGGGTAATGGTGTGTCCGGACGTCGTAATCGAACCTTATGAGATATGGTGCGATCTATGATCTACCTCTATTATTTTGAGGTTATGCATTAGAGACAGTTGCATTCACTTTAGATAGGACACCATATAAGTCCGTTGAGACGACGCCGTATGAACATTAGTTTGACAAGAAACCAAAGTTGTCGTTTCATAATGTTTGGGGCTGCAATGCTTAAGGCTTCAGCCGGAGAAGCTCGAACCCAAAGCGGACAAACACATCTTCATAGGATACCCAAAGGTGACAGTTGGGTATACCTTCTATCTCAGATCCGAGGGCAAATTGTTTGTCGCTAAGAACGGGTCCTTTCTCGAGAAGGAGTTTCTCTCGAAAGAATTGAGTGGGAGGAAGATAGAACTTGATGAGGTTGTCGAACCTTTACTTCAACCAGAGAGTGATGCAACACAAAAAGATGTTTTCTGTGGCGCCTACATCTGTTGAAGAGGAAGTTAATGATAGTGATCATGAAGCTTCAGATCAAGTTGCTATCGAACCTCATAGGTCGACAAGGATATGTACTACTCCTGAGTGGTACGGTAATCCTATCTTAGATATCATGTTGTTAGACAACAATGAACCTACGAGTTATGGAGAAGCGATGGTGGGCCCGTATTCCAACAAATGGTTAGAAGCCATGAAATCCGAGATAGGATCCATGTATCAGAATAAAGTATGGACTTTGGTGGACTTGCCCGATGATCGGCAAGCCATTGAGATAAATGGATCTTTAAGAAGAAGACGGACGTGGGCGGTAATGTTACCGTCTATGAAGCTCGACTTGTGGGAAAGAGTCTTTTCACAAGTTCAAGGAGTTGACTACGATGAGAATTTCTCACCCGTAGCGATGCTTAAGTCCGTCAGAATCATGTTAGCATTAGCTGTATTTTTCGATTATGAAATCTGACAGATGGATGTCAAAACGAGTTTTCTTACCAGTTTTCATAAGAAAAGTTGTATGTGATACAATAAAAGGTATTGTCGATCCTAAGGATGCTAAAAGGTATGCTGGCTCCAGCGATCCTTCTATGGACTAGAGCAAGCATCTCGGAGTCAGAATATATGCTTTGATAGAGTGATCAAAGCTTTTAGGTTTATACAATGTTTTCTAGAAACTTGTATTTACAAGAAAGTGAGTGGGAGCACTACAACATTTCTGATAAGTATATGTGGATGACATATTGTAGATCCGAAATAATGTAGAATTTCTGGAAAGCATAAACGGTTGTTTGAAGAGTGTTTTTCAAAGGAAGACCTGGATAAAGCTGCTTACATATTGGGCATCAAGATCTATAGAGCTAGATCAAAACGCCTGATGATACTTTCAAAGGACGCACACCTTGACATGTTTTTGAAGGAGTTCGAAATAGATCAGTCAAAGAAGGGGTTCTTACCTGAGTTGTAAGGTGTGAAGTTGAGTAAGACTCAAAGATTGACCACGGCAGAAGAAAGAGGAAGGACGAAGGTCATCTCCTATGCTCTTGTCATAGGCCCTATACGGTATGCCATGCTAAGTACCGCACCTGATGTGTGCCTTGCCACATGTCTGGCAAGAGGGTACAAAGGTGATCTAGGACTAGATCACCAGATAGCGGTCAAAGTTGTCCTTAGAGGAATAAGGAAATGTTTCTTGGTTATGGAGGTGATAAAGAGTTCGACGTAAAGAGTTACATCGATGCAAGATTAACACCTATCCGGATAGCTCTAAGTAGAGATACCAGATACGTATAATGGAGCAACAATTTGGAATAGCTCCAAGTGGAACGTGGTAGCAGCATCTACAATATGACATAAAGTTTTGCGAAATACATAGGGGTCTGAATATGGCAAGACCCGTTGACTACAACCTCTCTCACAAGCATAACATGATCAAACCCAGAACTCATTGAGTGTTAATCACATAGTGATGTGAACTAGATTATTGAGTCTAGTAAACTCTTTGGATGTTGGTCACATGGCGATGTGACCTATGAGTGTTAATCACATGGCGATGTGAACTAGATTATTGACTCTAGTGCAAGTGTGAGACTGTTGGAGATATGCCCTAGAGGCAATAATAAATTAGTTATTATTATATTATATTTCATTGTTCATGATAATCGTTTATTATCCATGCTAGAATTGTATTGATAGGAAACTCAGATACATGTGTGGATACATAGACAACACCATGTCCCTAGTAAGCCTCTAGTTGACTAGCTCGTTGATCAATAGATGGTTATGGTTTCCTGACCATGGACATCGGATGTCGTTGATAACGACATCACATCATTAGGAGAATGATGTGATGGACAAGACCCAATCCTAAAGCCTAGCACAAAGATCATGTAGTTCGTATGCTAAAGCTTTTCTAAATGTCAAGTATCATTTCCTTAGACCATGAGATTGTGCAACTCCCGGATACCGTAGGAATGCTTTGGGTGTACCAAACGTCACAACGTAACTGGGTGGCTATAAAGGTTCACTACAGGTATCTCCGAAAGTGTCTGTTGGGTTGGCACGAATCGAGACTGGGATTTGTCACTCCATGTAACGGAGAGGTATCTCTGGGCCCACTCGGTAGGACATCATCATAATGTGCACAATGTGACCAAGGAGTTGATCACGGGATGATGTGTTACGGAACGAGTAAAGAGACTTACCGGTAACGAGATTGAACAAAGTATCAGGATACCGATGATCGAATCTCGGGCAAGTATCGTACCGATAGACAAAGGGAATTGTATACATGATTAATTGAATCCTTGACATCGTGGTTCATCCGATGAGATCATCGTGGAGCATGTGGGAGCCAACATGGGTATCCAGATCCCGCTGTTGGTTATTGACCGGAGAGTTGTCTCGGCCATGTCTGCATGACTCCCGAGCCCGTAGGGTCTACACACTTAAGGTTCGATGACGCTAGGGTTATAGGGAAAGTATGTACGCGGTAATCGAATGTTGTTCGGAGTCCCGGATGAGATCCCAGATGTCACGAGGAGTTCCGGAATGGTCCGGAGGTAAAGATTGATATATAAGAAGTATGGTTTTGGCCACCAGAAGTGTTTCGGGCATCACCGGTAGTGTACCGGGACCACCGGAAAGGTCTGGGGGTCCACCAGGTGGGGCCACCAGCCCCGGAGGCCTACATGGGCCAATAGTGGGAAGGTACCAGCCCCTAGGTGGGCTGGGGCACCTCCCACCAAGGCCCAAGGCGCCTCCTAGAGGGGAGGGGGGCAAACCCTAGGGCAGATGGGCCTTAAGGCCCACCCTAGGTGCGCCTCCTCTCTCCCCCCCCCCTTGGCCGCAACCCTAGATGGGTTTTGGGGCTGCCGCCACCCCTAGGGGGGAACCCTAGATGGGGGCGCAGCCCCTACCCTTCCCCTATATATACTTGAGGTATTGGGGGCTGCAACACATGCGAGATCATCTCCCTCTTGGCGCAGCCCTACCTCTCTCCCTCCTCGTCTCTCGTAGTGCTTGGCGAAGCCCTGCTGGAGTTCCGCGCTCCTCCATCACCACCACGCCATCGTGATGCTGTTGGACTCTCTTCCTCAACCTCTCCTTCCTCCTTGCTGGATCAAGGCGTGGGAGACGTCTTCGTTCCGTATGTGTGTTGAACGCAGAGGTGCCGTCCGTTCGGTGCTAGGATCATCGGTGATTTGGATCACGACGAGTACGACTCCATCAACCCCGTTCACTTGAACGCTTCCGCTTAGTGATCTACAAGGGTATGTAGATGCACTCTCCTTCCCCTCGTTGCTAGATTATTCCATAGATTGATCTTGGTGATGCGTAGAAAATTTTAAATTTCTGCTACGATCCCCAACAAGTGGCTCACTTCCTACCTGTTCGGGAGAGTATCACTGCTAGTCAGCTCGCTAACTTATATATTTCTCGAATAGTGTCACTTCATGGTGTTCCACTAGAGATCAATTCAGACCGTGGTAGTCTTTTCACTTCTCATTTCTGGGAGAGTTTCCAAACTGCCATGGGCACCCATCTTTCCTTCAGTACCGCTTTCCACCCTAAATCAAGTGGTCAGG
Organism: Triticum dicoccoides; assembly: GCF_002162155.2. Classification (NCBI taxonomy): domain Eukaryota; kingdom Viridiplantae; phylum Streptophyta; class Magnoliopsida; order Poales; family Poaceae; genus Triticum; species Triticum dicoccoides. The sequence continues at coordinate 401,370,996 of NC_041388.1, read as the reverse complement.
TGGAAAGGGTCAACCAAATTCTCGAAGACATGCTTAGAGCTTGTGTTATCTCATTCGGTATGGATTGGGAGAAGTGTCTTCCCTTCGCTGAGTTTGCTTATAACAATAGCTACCAATCCAGCCTCAAGAAAGCTCCTTTTGAGGTTCTGTATGAACGAAGATGTCGAACACCTTTGAACTAGTCAGAAACCGGTGAAAGACAATTCTTTGGACCGGATATGATCCAGGAGGCAGAAGAGCAAGTTCGCATCATTCGTGAGAATTTGAAAACAGCCCAATCTCGTCAAAAGAGCCAGTATGACCGTAGTCATAAGGAAGTGGCTTATGAAATTGGCGACAAAGCTTACTTTCGGGTTACCCGTTTGAAGGGTACCCATCGATTCGGTATCAAGGGCAAGTTGGCTCCTCGTTACATTGGTCCCTTTCTCATTCTCGCTAAACGAGGAGAGGTTGCCTACCAGTTGGAACTACCCCCACATCTTTATCGAGTTCATGATGTCTTCCACGTCTCTCAACTCAGGCGTTGCTTCTCGGATCCCATCTGCGGAGTGGACCACGAAGCGCTTGATCTTCAAGATAACCTCACCTATCGAGAGTACCCTGTTCGCATCCTTGATCAAGCAGAGCGTGTCACTCGACGTCATAACATCAAGTTTCTCAAGGTTCAGTGGTCTCATCATTCCGAGAGAGAAGCTACTTGGGAGCGTGAAGATCGTCTTCGACTTGAGTACCCCACTTTCTTTCCGCCGACTCCTGAATCTCGGGACGAGATTCTTCCGAGTGGGGGCGAGTTGTCACATCCCTAGTTCTGGTATGACCTAGGCTAGCCCTTCATGTTTGCATCATGTTTAAATTCCATTTAAATTTGAAATGGGGATTTGTGAAACCCTCAGATTCATTTCTAAAAATGACCCAAGTAAAAATTGCTCCAAAAGGGTCCAAGAAAATGCTCATGTTGCTCTCTAAAAATATTGGACAAAGATAAAAATCAAACCAATATTTTAAAGAGCTCATAAGTATTTATTTTGGGCACTTGGAATTAATCCAGTATTTATCTACGTTGGATAAATATTTTTATATATACAAAATATTGTCCAATAATTCTGAATTTTGGTGAGCGGCTTTGGATTAATTCCTTAGGTCCCTGCAAAATTTGACAGAATTAAATAAAATGATTTGGTATTTTTATTAAATCAAAACAAATGTCAGAAAATAGAAAACAAAAACAAAATAGAAAAAAAGGAGGAACTACCTGGACTTACCTGGGCTACTTGCTGGCCTGGCACTGCAGCCAACCGGACAAGCTGTGCGGCCCAGCTGGCCCAGCTCGCCTCCTCCTCTGTCTTCTTCCTCGTGCCTACTGGCAGAGGCGTGTCGCCCGCACGCGCACCGGATGCCACCTCCTGCTTCCACCTCCTGCTTCCTCCCGCCCCATCCTCGACCGAGCGCCTGGAGACGCCCCAAGCCCCCTGGTCCTTCTCCCTCACTCTCTGCTCTCACCCTCGCCCTCTAGCCCCCTTCCCCGACCTCACCAGAGAGCGCTCCACCGTCGCCGTGTTTCACCCGCGTGGCCACCGTCCTCCATTCGCCGCGCCGCCGTGTCCGACATCTCCTCTGTCAAGCACCACGTCTCCATGCCGAAGGAAACAAGCCGGAGGGCTCCGCTTCATCGCCATCGTCGTCACCTTCGCCATCGGCCGCCGGAGATCTGCCTCGCCGCCCCACTCGCTTCGACGCTCCCCCGGCCCCGCCGTCTGCACCGGCCAACTCGCCGTGAGCCACTGACCCTCTTCCCTCCGCCTTTTCCCTCGCACGCATCCCGTACCCACCGTTCCGCAAGCTCCCGAGCTCACCGTCGGCGTCCTTGCCGCCGTCGTGGCTTGAGCTCGAGACAGCCGCGCCCTTGCACTGCATCGAGGTCCTGATGACCCCAGGGTGCCACGGAGCCCCTTGGGTGGTCTCCCCGTGCCCTGTAGCCCGTTTTCGCCCGGAGCCGAACTCCGGCCGCCGCCTCGAGCCCCGCTCTGGCGAGCTCCGGCGCCCCCGTAGCATCCCACCAGCTCCCCTAGATGCGGTCGATGACGGGCTACGCCCCGGTGGTCTTCGCGCGTCCAGACGCCACTCGTAGCGCAAGTCCGGCGAGTCACCGCCGCGCTATTGGTCGCCACCGGCCAGAACTCCGGCGGGCTGACGTGGCATCATAGTTAGGCACTAACTACCCACCTAGAGACACTGACAATGGGCCCCAGCGCCACTAATCTAAATTAGATTAGAACTAACCCCTCGGTTAAACTAACTATGACACTGACGTGTGGCCCCCACACGTTAGGTTTGACCCGGGTTGACTACTGACGCAGTGCTGACCTCAAGCTGACGCAATATATCATTTTCTGGTTTTAAATAAATCAGGAAATTCCAGAAATTGTTTTAAACTTCAAAAATTCATAGAAATTCAACCATAGCTCAGATTGAAATAATTTATATATGAAAAATGATCAGAAAAATTCAATCTATCCATCTGTATCATTTACATGCATGACAAACCAACCTTTACATGCTGTATATATGAAAACATATAAATGGCATATTTAAGAGCTTAATTTGGAGTTGCCTTTGAACCCTTGGTTCAAATGGACTTCAACCAAATAAATGCTAGATGCATTAACTCAAACAACATCACATACTCATTCCATGTTCATGCATCATATTGTTGCATATGCTTGATTTTTATGGCCGACACCGTTCCTTCTCGATAGGTCCTGCTCCGGAGAGTGTTCGAGAGTACCTGTCTGAGGAGCAGTGCCCCCCTGTGATCTACCAGGCAAGCAACCCCCCTTGTTCATTCCGATACAACCCTACTCTCTTGCGCCCGCTCTCATTTATTGCATTAGGACAACAACGATTCAACTGCTACTTTATGTTGCGGTAGTTGAACCCATTCCTCTGCATGACCTGTCATTGCCACAGTAAATAGTTAAAACCCACTAGCATGTGTAGGAGTTGATTGAGCCATGTTGTGTTCCTACCATGCTTTGCCAGCTATTGCTTAGAGTATGTCAGGTCTGATTCATCGGGAATGAATTGGAGTGTTACGATATGATCCGGTGCTGAGAGTTAAGCGTGTGAACACGATTTGGTAAAGGTAGCGGTGATAGGCCATGTAGGAGTACATGGTGGGTTGTCTCATTGGACCGTCCTTAAGAACTGAGTTCTGTGTAAGTTGTCCAATGACTAGCTACTACCACACATTAGGCTCCGGGCGCTCCAAGCTCTCTCGACTTATTAACCGGCTTGATCTCTGTCCAGGAGTTGCAAATAGTTTCTGGTGTTCGTACGTAGTGCTATTTTTCTACCGAGTGGCACCCGGCAGGGTGGACTTGGGACAGACTAGGCACACATGGCCCGGTGTACCGAGTGGCACCCGGATGGTGGGCTCGGGAACCCTGTACACATCGTTTGGGGCCGTGAGTGAAACCCCGGCCGGATCTCCTTGCGGATGGAACCCGAATAGGCGATAAACCTGGACTAGAGTCTTGTGTGGTTAGTCAGGTCGTGGCTGACACCCTCGCCAGGCTTCCGCTTGAAGGTTGCCGAGATACATGACATGTATATGGTGATAAGTGGTGAGAGCGTGTGTGAAGAAGTACACCCCTGCAGGGTTATCCTGATCTATTCGAATAGCCGTGTCCTCGGTTATGGACTTCTTGGATGCTTACGTGGTACATAGACAACTTTAAGTGGATACTCTAAAATTCTCAAGACAAGTGTGAGTGCTATGGATGGCCTTCTCGTAAGGAGACGATGATGAATCCATAGTAGTGTATTGATGTGGTGATTAGTGGACTCGTGTGCGCTGCCTCATCTCAAAGAAGTTTTTCTCGTTGTCGTAGAACAGGATAGCCACTGAGTCAAAGCTGGCTTGCTGCAACTAAACCCCACATTACCTTCTTGATACAATGCATGTATGATAGAATCTGATGTAAGTCTTGCTGAGTACCTTTGTACTCACGTTTGCTTTATTTATGTTTTGCAGGTGAGACATCTGTCTCACTAGTAGTACCGCTTGGACTTTGACGAGTAGCTTGTTACCTCAGCTACGATCTTGTACCTTGGAGGGACTTGTAGATAGTCAGGCTTCTTAGCCTTTTTCTTTTGTAGTTGTCTGTACTCAGACATGTAAGGCTTCTGTTGCTTGTATGCTCTGAATGATGGGTCATGTGACCCCTTTTTGTATTAACGCTATGTGGCTCTTCTGAGCCTTTATCTATATGAGTTTGCGTTATGTTGTGATGCCATGTTGTACAGCACATACTTGCATGTTATGCGTACGTGTGACGTGTATTGCTATGTGTGGGATCCGACAATCTAGTTGTTTATCCTTGGCAGCCTCTCATATGGGGAAATGTAGTCTAGTGTTTCCTCGAGCCATAGTAGTCCGCTACAGCCCGGTTCACCGGAGTCGTGCTAGCCCAGCACTACTGCTCAGGACACTTGACTGGCCGGCATGTGTTTCACTTCGTTCCTGTGTTTGTCCCTTCAGGGAAATGTCACGCGGTGACATCCGGAGTCCTGCCTAGCCCGCTACAGCCCGGGTTCCCCGGAGTCCTGTTAGCCCGGTGCTACAACCCGGATTCACACGCTGCTGAGCGACACGCTCGATGTGAATCATGTATGCCTGTCCCCATAGGTTAGTGCCGCTTTGGGTTCACGACTAGCCATGTCGGCCCAGGTTCTCTATCATATGGATGCTAGCGACACAATCATATACGTGAGCCAAAAGGCGCAAACGGTCCCGGGCCAGGGTAAGGCGACACCCGTGGGAATACCGTGCGTGAGGCTGCAAAGTGATATGAGGTGTTACCGGCTAGATCGATGTGACTTGGAATCGGGGTCCCGACATGATCACAAAGGATCGACACATGGACAAAGTCATGCTTGTCGAGTCCTTAGGATACAACCTCATGTCTGTCTCAATGCTTTGCGATCTTGATATGGTTGTTGTCTTTGGCAAGTACCGTTGTGTTGTGGTTATGGAAGCTGACAATTCCAAAGTCTTCGAAGGCTTTAGGAGAGGAGATCTGTATATTGTTGATTTCTCTACAGGACCACAACCAGCCGTGTGTCTATTTGCAAAAGCTTCAGAAGGCTGGCTCTAGCATCGATGACTTGGTCATGCAGGCATGAGGAATCTGCACACGCTTGCGAAGAAGAAGCATGTCATCGGCATCGAGAATGTCAAATTCCTCAAGGATCACCTATGTGGAGCCTGTGAAGCTGGGAAGATGACAAAGGCTAAGCATCCAGCAAAGACTATCATGACCACCACTCGTCCATTTGAATTGCTTCACATGGATCTCTTCAATCCTAATCATTATTCTGCTGTTTCAAATGATGCATCTCAATATGGCTTTGTTATTGTTGATGATTACTCTCGATACACATGGGTACATATTGTTACTTACAAACATGAAGTGCAGCAAGTTTTCAAACAATTTTGCTCGAGGGCTTCAACCAACTTTGGTGTGAAGATCAAGCACATCAGAAGTGACAATGGAACTGTTTTCAAGAATTCTGGTCTAGATGACTATCTTGATGAACTTGGTATTACTCATGAGTTATCTGCTCCTTATACTCCTCAGCAGAACGGCGTCGTGGAGCGCAAGAACATGACTCTTGCTGAGATGGCTCGCACTATGCTTGATGAATACAAAACGCCTCATTGTTTCTGGATTGAGGCAATTGATACTGCATGCCACATCATCAATAGAGTATATCTTCACAAATTCTTCAAGAAGACTGCCTATGAAATCCTCACTGATAAGAAACCCAATGTAAGTTATTTCAAAGTCTTCGGTGCTAAATGTTGGATTAGAGATCCTCATCACAACTCAAAATTTGCATCGAAAGCACATGAAGGTTTTATGCTTGGTTACGGAAAGGACTCGCACACCTACAGAGTCTTCAACAACGTTCTTCACAAGGTTGTTAAAACCGTAGATGTGCGGTTCAATGAAACTAATGGCTCGCAAAGAGAGCACCTACCTACTGTGATAGATGAACCAACACCTGAGGAAACTATCAAGTTCAAGCCTACTAAGGATGTCATTCCTACTGAAGAATCTGCTGAAGAATTCATTCCAGAACATGAAGAACATCGAGCTAATGCACCTGAAGAAAATACTGAAGATTATGGTGCTGAAGAGAATGCTGATCAAATTCCTCAATGACAACCAGCTCATCCTCGCATTGCAAAAGAAGTGCAAGTTGAAAAGATCATCAATGACATCAAAGCGCCAAGTCCTCTCACACGCTCAAAAGCTTCACATTTATCTAACTTTTGTGGGCACTATGCTTTTGTCTCTATCACAGAGCCCACTAAGGTAGATGAAGCATTTCTAGAGCCTGGGTGGATTCAGGCCATGCAAGAAGAACTACATCAGTTCGAGCTCAACAATGTCTGGGAACTAGTCAAACGTCCAGATCCTCGCAAGCACAATATCATTGGCACAAAGTGGATCTACCGCAACAAGCAATATGAAAATGGCCTTGTGGTGAGGAATAAGGCACGACTCGTAGCTCAAGGCTAAACACAGGTTGAAGGAATTGATTTCGATGAAACTTTTGCACCTGTTGCTAGACTTGAGGCTATTCACATATTACTTGCTTATGCTAACCATCATGATATTACTTTATATCAAATGAATGTGAAAAGTGCATTCCTCAATGGTAAGCTTGAGGAAGAAGTATATGTTGCTCAACCCCCAGGTTTTGAAGATCCAAAGAATCCTGACAAAGTCTTTAGAATCAACAAGGCCCTCTATGGCCTCAAGCAGGCCCCACGGGCGTGGTATGATACCTTGAAGGAATTCTTCATGAAGAAAGGCTTCAAACCCGGTTCACTCGACCCTACTCTTTTGACTAAATCTTATGATGGTGAATTGTTTGTGTGCCAAGTATATGTTGATGATATTATCATTGGCTGTACTGACCAACGTTATAGTGATGAATTTGCCTACATGATGAGTGAAGAATATCAAATGTCTATGATGGGAGGGAGAATTAGAATTCTTCTTAGGTCTTCAAATTCGTCAATAACGCAATGGCATATTCATATCTCAGGAGAAATACCTCAAGGACGTACTGAGGAAATTCGGCATGCAAGATTGCAAAGGCGTCAAAATTCCTATGCCCACAAATGGCCATCTGTGCACTGATGGAAATGGTATTGACTTCGATCATAAGGTATACCGCTCCATGATTGGTTCTTTATTGTAGTTATGTGCATCTAGGCCAGATATAATGCTTAGTGTTTGCATGTGTTCCCGATTTCAAGCTACACCGAAGGAATCACACCATAAGGTTGTGAAGCATATTCTTCGATATCTAGCTCACACACCAACACTTGGATTATGGTACCCCAAGGGCTCGGCTTTTGATCTCATTGGATATTCTGACTCTAACTTTGCTGGTGATCATGTGGACCACAAGTCAACATCTGGTACATGTCATTTCCTCGGACGATCTTTGGTCTGTTGGTCCTCGAAGAAACAGAACTGCGTATCACTATCTACTACTGAAGCTGATTATATTGCCGCTGGTTCTTGCTGTGCTCAATTGCTATGGATGAAGCAAAGTCTCAAGGACTACAGCATCAACATGAAGAATGTGCCTCTCTTCTGTGACAATGAGAGTGTCATCAAGATTGCTCACAACCCAGTTCAGCACTCAAAGACTAAGCACATTCAGATTCGTCATCATTTTCTTCGTGATCATGTGTTAAAGGGCGACATTTCTATTGAACATGTGAAGACTGACGAACAGCTAGTCGATATCTTCACAAAGCCCTTGGATGAGAAGAGATTTAGCAAGTTGCGGTGTGAGCTAAATATCCTAGAATCTTCGAATGTTCTTTGAAAAGGACACTCATCCTAACACTTATGCAAAATTGATGACTTAGATGTGCAACACATGAACAAACATTTTTCTTCAATCAATGAAGAATAACACTCTAAATGTGAAGAAATCAACGAATAATTTGATTCTCAGAACCCTACGATAATTGTACGCGGTGTCTGAAATCATCATTCTTATACGGTGGGTCACACCACCACCAAAAGTTGAAATTCCTCAGTTGTTCAATTCTTCAACTTTGCATTGTCTTCACTGTTTCCGTTGTTTTTCTTCACATATATATATAGGGTGGGACTATTTAGAAACCCCCCTCTAGAGTTCCTAAATTAGCTTATTTAGGAACCACCCGCTCCTAACTTGTTTTTTCCCGAAGGGAGCGAGCGGCGCGGTAGCGACGCGAGGCAGCGAGCAAGCTCGGGTCTGCAGGTCATTTGCATCATTCCAATAAACTGTTCAAAAATTACGATAAAAAATAGTGCGAAAAAAGGATGCTAGAAAAAGTCCGCTCGATAGTTAACTAGTATATGACGCACAGTTAGCTTATCTGTTTTCGAGCAGTTAGGAACGGTTCATGAATAGCTTATTTAGGAATGGCAGTTAAGTGGGCGAGTTGTGGAAGTTAACTTGAATACTTAATTGCCATGCGCCTTCGAGCAGTTAGCGTGACCTTGGCCAAAAAAGAACGAAAGAAAAAAAAGTTGATATCTTCAGTCAAGCAGTTCACTAGTTCTTAACTGCCGCAGTCCCGACAGTTAGCTATTTCAGGCCCTGCGGTTGGAATGACCCAGGGAAAATAAAAAAAAATTAAAAAAATTAGTACCTTCAGTCCTGCAGTTAACTTGTTGTTAACTGCCGCAATCCTCAACAGTTAGCTATTTCAATACCGGCAGTTAGCTTGATCAGGGAAACAAGGAAAAAAGGTGTCTTAATTCGCTGTAGTTAGCTTGGTCGTCATACGCCAGTTAGCTATTCCGGTCGGGCAGTTAGCATGTATTGTAGCAATTCGGAAAAAAATGTCAATATAACAAAGTTTTTTTATAATGTTAGTCCAACTTTTATTGCATATGGCAGTTAAGTGGGCGAGTTGTGGAAGTTAACTTGAACACTCAACTGCCATGCGCCCTTGAACAGTTAGCGTGACCTTGGCAAAAAAAGAACGAAAGAAAAAAAGTTGATATCTTCATAGTTCACTAGTTCTTAACTGCCACAGTCCCGATAGTTAGCTATTTTAGGACCTGCAGTTGGAATGACCCATGGAAAATAAATAAAAAATAAAAAATAGTACCTTCAGTCCTACCGTTAACTTGTTGTTAACTGCCGCAGTCCCCGACAGTTTGCTATTTCAATACCGGCAGTTAGCTTGATCCGGGAAAACCAGGGAAAAAAGTGTCTTAAGTCATGGCAGTTAGCACTGTCATCATACGTCAGTTAGCTATTTTGCTCGGGCAGTTAGCATGTACTGTAGTAGTTCGGGGAAAAAATGACAAAAATATCGTTAGTTTTTTGAAAACTACTGTTAAACCATGGTGAATCTGAAAACGAGTTCTATATACCAAAGTTCGGGCTAATCCATAGCTTTCCAATGGTGTATTATACGCATAATTCCGACAAACGGTTTGAAAATTTCTTTCACAAAAACACCGAAAACGTGTTTGAAGAATTTCCAGTTTTTTAAATTTTGTTTAAAAATTGTAAGGATTTTGCGACAACGATCAACATACAGAAATTCCGCCTATTCACTAGCTATCCAACGCTATTCATTTGCATCATTCCGATAAACAGTTCAAAAATTACGATGAAAAATAGTATGAAAAAACAGTGCCAGAAAAAGTCCGATCGACAGTTAACTAGTATATGACGCACAGTTAGCTTATATGTTTTCGAGCAGTTAGGAACGGTTCCTGAATAGCTTATTTAGGAATGAGTTGCAGAATAGCTGGCCT